>NC_092814.1:332134490-332436490 GCF_023375885.2 Dermacentor andersoni
ACTGTAGATATGTTCATCTCCGGCTCACACCCATCCTGGGTGTGAACCTCATATGCGGTGTGTGTAAGACATGTTGGGTGTATGTGCTACATGTATTGATTTTTCTTTCCCCTTTTCGCGAAGCATGCGCACAAAAGAAGTGTACGTGACGCGCGTTTCGAACCACGTTAAGAGCGAGGCGGAAAGTAAGCTCTGCTTTTGCGGCTCTTTCTAAATATGTTCCCGCAACGACTACAGCACTTCCAAACAGTTCTCAAGTACGCGCGTATGTGATCGGCGCTGGCCACAACGGCAAAAGTGACAGCGTGCCATTTGGACCTGTCAAACAACGGGAAAAGTTGATGCAGCGGTCTGAGCGTTAATTGAAAGTGCTCGGTCCGTGCAGCGACCTCGGCGTACCGGTATTGTGATACGTTTGTGTACGCACACTCGCGGAGGCATGCTGCGCTTTGCGTAACGGCACTGACTGACCAAACGAAAGCGAGCACTGTACTACTGTGCTGTAAGTACATTGGGTTAACCATGGAGCAGGCAGCTATAGGTTACGGCGAACGATGCGGAATACGGTAATGACGCGCAATGACACTTGTAATCGCCTGTCTGAAACAAAAACATTGCGCGTCTCCGGCTGTGCAAATCTCCTGCGTGACGCGGTTAGCGAGATGGAAAGGCTCGCCCGAACGGGCCGCTCTCGTGGCTCTCGTTGCGACCCATGGTTGAGACTCGCTGTAGCGCAGAGAGGAGGTCGGGTTGGGGAAAGGGGCGCGCGGCGTCCCTCTGGCCTGGAACGCGCGCGACTCTTGCTCCCACGCCGTCCCTCTGCGCTGCTCACGACTGCGAATGATGGGCGAGCGTGCATCAACTCTTGCGGCGATGACGAGAGTGCGCCTCTCGCGGGCGTCTTTCCTCGCGTGTGGAAATAGATTCCGAGGCGGCGCGCCTGCTTTCGCGACCGTGTTGACGTGTTTCTTCTGCTTCGTTGTCTGCGGCATTCTCGCGCTCCGCGCATAAACCGACTCAGCATAGTGCGACTTGTTTATAACTCCTCATCATGCTCATTGCGGTGGGCCATCCGGGAATCGTGGTGGTTGGAAAAAGCATCGGTGACTAAGCGAGGCGCAATGCACAGGCCGCAGTCAGCCAACGTGCGCACTGTTAGCGGTTTGCCGGTACCGACGCTTTTTTTTTTTTCTGTAGCGGCCGCCAGTGCGAAGACGTGCGAGACCTTGTAGGTACGGGCAGCCGACTCGGCGGTCGCGGGTTGGGCAGTTCCACCCGCCACGGTGCCTCAGTGACGTTTGGCTGCCGAGTTCGACGTCGCGGGTTCGATTGCCGGCCGCGTTCCAATGGCGGCAGAATGCGGAAATGCTCGTGTGTGCCGTGCATTGTATGCGCGTTAAAGAGCCCCTAGAGGTGAGAATGAAACCAGAAAATCCCCCGCTTCCTTCCCTTTACAGCGTCCCTCATAATCCACTGTGCGTGCAGTTTCGGGAGGTTAAACTCCATAAGTCGATATTTTTTCTCTCGTTATTCTTGCATATACGCCCCTACAGAGCAAAAACCAAAAAAGACAGCACTCGCGCAAGCCCGCCTTTCACTGATCGCGTTCTAGCCTTGTCTGTGCGCGGACTGTACTGTGATGTTTTCGGGCGCCTTGGCGTACCCGATGTCCTCCCTCCCTTTCTTATTACAAGGGAGGGTAAGGGGGCAAATAGTTGCTTGTTCATTGCGCTCCATGGACGCAGAGCATTGCAGAAGTCGATCACACCCGCAGCACCAGCCTGCACACTTGCCTGCCGTATGCCTGCATGTCATAAGATGCAGCTTGTTCAGATATGTGGTGTACTGCAAGATTTTTTAAAGTCTCTGTGCTCTCTCTATCTCGCCGTCGCGACGTGTCGTGCATGAAGAACCGTTAGAGCAGCATGACTGGGAACGCCGAATTTGTTTGCAAGCAGTTGAGGCTTACTTGCCGTGTAAATTCGCACTGGACGTGGATTCGAACGTGAATGTACCAGCTGTAGCTATCCTACTGAACAGTCAGTCTATCTCGTGGAATGCTTTTTCGCTTCGCGTAGATTTATACTTGCTGTGACCGTCTGAAGGCAGATTTAGATGTTCCCGCCAATACTGCGCACGGAGGAGTGTATAGTCCCAACGGTAAATGTTTGCGAAGTGCGGCGTCTGTATAAAAAAAGATTAACGTTTTTTTTTTTTTTTCGCTTCTTTTTTGTCGCTCTTGGACGTGCGCAACACGCTATGCACCTTCTTCCTGCGCTCGAGTATGCGGGAGTTTTTTTTTTTTTTTTTTTTGCGTTCGCCAGTGCATCGCAGCGAGCGTACGACCGCGGGCATGTCTACCATCGATCGATGGTATGTCTCCGCCGCTCTGTTATATTTAACCATGACAAGTTTTACTTCATTGCTTTCTATATAACAGCTGAATTCACAAATGGCGCGCCTCGAACAGCCAAATATCGTTGCAGTCGAGGCGCAGATCTCTCGTCATTGCTTTCCGGTAGTGTATACATTACCACGGCCGCTGGATCAAAGCCCACAAGGTGCGCTTTGATCCATCGGCCGTGACCATTGCGAGCACCGAGTCGGGGGCGCCTACTCTGCGCGTGTCTCGCGTATTGAATCATGCGCAGTCCGCCTTGACCTGGCGGCTTCATGGGTGCCCAGACAGCAACTTCAGCACGAGGCAGTTGTACATACCCTCCAGAAGGCGCTTGTCCGTGTACCTTTCCTGGGTAGTTCGTGCCGTTTCGCGCTGTCAGTAGATTCAGTACCGATACCTTCTTTCAGGTCAGCTTCTTGGAAATGTAGCTTCGAGCATTTAAATGAGGACCGCAGGTGGCCAAACGTAACCAGGAGTCCTCTAGTGCGGCGCCTCTCGCATAAACCATATCAGCTGCGAGCGCCATAATGCATGGTAATTTACCATCTGATCCGGATTTTAGCTGTCTGTAGACACAACATTCACACCAACGTAGTACATCGATTGGACGTGGGTGCCTCTGTGGCGTGCGCGTCGCGTTTTATTGCGTGGGAGCAAAATTAAATTATGTGCAAGTTTGTTTCGGCGCAAAACTCCAGCCAGAGAAGTACCGGCCTACAACAACAGTCGTAGCCACCTTTAAGGCCTTGCCTTAAGCCTGTTTCACATGCAAGCGAAAATGCTCGCGAATCCTGCCGCCGCGCCGCAGAAATCTGTTTCGAGCGGCGGCGGCGGCAGGAGCGGCGAGGTTCGGGCGAGTTGGAATTTCATCGCAGCGGCAGAGCGGCAGCACCGCTTCCGAACGGCCCGCCTCGACACGTGACCAGTGGAGGACTAGTGCGGGAAAGCCTGCGCATAGGACGATGTTTATTTACTTGCTACACGGGGTACGGGCAACATGCCCAGAGAGCTTTTCAACGAATTTTTAATTGCTAAAGGCAGGATATGTATTCATAAAATAAAAATTTGAGAGGCAGGGATAAAGCAATGCTTATGTTGGTAGTCGCAAACTACCGAAACTGGCTGAAAGTCCCGTGTTTTTGCCAGTAACATTGCTATTCGCTGCGGCGGAAAACGCGCGGCGGCAATGCATGTGAAACGAAACCTCACGAAAAGCTTCGCAGCGCCGCGCCGCTGTTCGCTCCGTTCGCTCAATCGCTTGCATGTGAAATAGGCTTTAGTCGTGCCTAGAACCATCCACGGAAACCTACCATTTGCGTCGTGCTGTCTGCGTACGCCAGTTCGTGCAGATACCTCTGGTTTTTCAAGATGTAATCGATTCGTGGCGGATGCACAGGGTGTTTCGGCGAACGTTTTCAAAAAAAAAATCTTTAAAAAGTTGTTTGTGGTAGTGTCACGGCTTGTCACCTGTTCGCCGTCGACGCGAAGTCGTTCCGTACTCAAGCGATCACAGCGAAGGAGTCAGAGTGGGGAGAAAGGGCGAAAAAAAAAATCAACTGACAACGATACAAAATTAAAAGAAACACGAGAACACTAACACACATGCACTTAACATAGATCAATGATGACGACAAAAAATACAACGAGCAATTATACAGTGGATATGAAAATTAACACTAAACAAGAATACATTAACGTTGGTCCACTAAACTGAGTTGAAAAGAAAACAAATGATGGCATACACATGGCCGGCCAGCAACAGCAAGTCCATAAAGCGTGGAGTCGACGGCAGAGCTTTGCCGATGAACGCTGACGAGCCGATCTCGTTGCGGTGGATGCGATTGCTGTGTTGGATTTCCCGGGAGTCTAGATCTGATGATTTCCCTCGAGCATGTTGAGCTAACTTGAGGGGAACTACCGTGAGCTTCGTTGCAGACGTTGGTTAGTCGTCTCTTACGTCAAGTAGTCACTCGGAGTTCAGACGTGGCTAGGCGGCCCAGGCGATACTGGACGGCACTAGCCCCTCGACGCTTCTCAGCAAATCATAGGTTCAGTTTCTAGACTGCTAAGCTGGGACCATAATTTGTGTTTAATTAACTTCTCCCTTCCCGAGTTCCCTATGTCGCGGAACGGCAGATATTGGTGCCGTTGTCCGATCGGAAAAGGACTTGGTACCCGGAGGTGCCGCGACCCAGAGCTTACATGTACTCATCAACCCAACATCATGCGGTACATTGACCATGGCACTCCCGCTCTACCCGAATTGACTGAGCGGGGGGCTCCAATCAACGATCCAATCAAGTTCACCCAATTGTATCCCGGCTCCTCCCAAGGCCTTGGCGGCGTCCCTTTTAATTAGGGCCGAGGGAACGGGTGATCCCCCCCCCCTTTCGCTGTTAGAGCTCGCGCCCTTGCGTTGCACCACACACACACACCCGTGGCGGGCCTCTATTGTTGTTTCACAAACACAGAAGAAACGACGGCAGCCGGCCATGCGGCGACAAACCCTCTGGCGCACATACACTATCGGCACTTCGTGGACACGGGATGGCACAGACACGCCACATGTTTCGGGGTATCCGCACCCCTGCCGTCTTAGCAAGCTTCTCAATGCACGTGCTGGGCAGAGAACAACACACAGGGGTTCCTACAAAAGGCTGTCGGGGCGTCAAGGTCGCGCAAAAAAAAAAAAAAAAACACTAAACCTGCTTTTGACTTTTTTCGGCCGCTTGCCCGAGTGGCCGGCAATACCCGTCTGGGTCGCCGATCATCTTTTGGCGCCCGTTGATCGGTGCTTGGCCGACTCGAATAATGCCGCACCGTGACAGGCAGGTAGCACAGTTCTAGTCAATGAGCTGGTCTACTCGAAGAGGCGGACATTACTTGCACAAAAATTTGAAATGTATACTCGCATAATTAACAAAATTGCACTAAATGGGTTTTTAGCTAATTACCTCATGGCGCACATTGCATCTCACAAATTCTAGCGGGTGAGACTGCAAGGCATGTCCACTTGAAAGGAATTGTGGGGACGACACCATTTAGGAGATATGCGCCGTCAGACTTGCGGTTTCTTAACAGAACTTCGTTTTATGCATTGAAACGCAAAAATAACTGGAACGCCAATGCATTTGTCCGCAAAGTTCGGGAATTAATGTCTCGAAACTGCTGTCATGCCGAGAATTCGTTCCAAGTGGATGCGCCTTGCGGACTCCCCGGCTAGGATTTGTGAATTGCAATATGGACCATAAGGTAATTAGTTAAAAACTTCTGTAGTGAATTTTTTTTAATGAGTCGATTGTGCGTGCAGAATAATTGTGGTATGTGCCACATGCAATTTTAAACATATTTTGAACGTGTTCGCTGAAACACCCTGTGGTTCCCCAGCGTTATTTTATTTTGCTCGGTTTGCATGCCATTGGCTGCTGGCGCATTCGGACGGCGGCGGATCCCTAAATGTTTGCATATAGAGATTTCTGACTTTTTGTGTGCGCCTTGCACATCTAAAGGTGTCGGGTTGCTGATGAGTTTGCTTCACCTGCGCTGCTCAGAATATGTGGTGATCGGCAGTGGCACAGTTGTACGTACTTTGTTTATGCCGTGTAAGTTCGAGTATTAGTCCCCCCCCCCCCCCCCCACCCTCTCGTCAGCCTTTTGCGAAATATGGCGGTAAGGGATGCTCTTGCTCCAAATTCATTCACAGTACATTGCGTGCTTTCGTCAGCGGACCCTGCAGGCACACGCTTCATATGTTCGGTGCACTGCACCCAGGTGCAACGCACGCTTATTTTGAAGAGTCTTATTATTATTATTATTATTATTATTATTATTATTATTATTATTATTATTATTATTATTATTATTATTATTATTATGAGATCGATGAAAGTCATGGAAAGCGCAGTGGGAGAGAGGGTGTGACAGCCGCACCGTTTTCTCGGATGCTGGAAACCGATAACTTTTCCCGTTGCTAGCCGAGCTCGATACGACGTCTGCGCGCAGTGGTTGTGTGTTGCCGACGGTATACCAGTTGCTCGAACGGGTAAGTTGCTATTATAGCATTTAAAGGAGCATCTGCAAAACGGTTGCCGAAATGTGCCCCCCTCCCCCGTCTCTCTGTTTCTTTCCCCACTGCATCTATTGCGAGCGCGTTCGTTCACGCCCTTATATATGCATGCAACGTGCGCTAAACTTGGCCAGTGGTCGTATTCTCGGCCGATTACTTTAGGGGATATCGCTTCCAGCGCATATGCGCGTCGATTGGCTGATCGAGCGCCGTGACAAGATGCTCGTCGATCGCCCAGATGAGGCGTCATGCTGAATGTCGCGGTGGGCAAGGGTGAAGGCGTTCCCCAAAAGGATCGATCGAGAACGTACGCTACCGCAGGCAGGAGCAGACTGTGATTCCTATTCTTCTCGCCGATCACCCGGTGTGCGTGTGCTCCGCAGCTGAAGCGTCCAAACAAGCCGTGTGCGATGGTATGGCCTTCCATATTTAATAACGGGAGAACGCGCAACGTGGTGCCATAAAAATGACGCTCATGATATCGCTGTAATGGCTTGAATGGCGAAGAGAGGGGTTTCAGAGAATAGCTCGTCGTTTTGCTGTGGTTGGTGATACCGCAACGCCGGAAAATGCAGGTACGTCTGTAGTTGGTGCACTTTGCGCTCCGGAACTCCGGAAATTTCGACCACCTGGGGTTCTTTAACGTGCACCTAAATGTAAGTACACGGGTGTTTTCGCATTTCGCCCCCAGCGAAATGCGGCCGGCATGGCCGGGGATTCGATCCCGCGACCTCGTGCTCAGCAGCCTAACACCATAGCCACTGAGCAACCACGGCGGGTGGCACCCTACTGTTGATCACTCCGAGCCTCCGTATTCCTGTGAACTTCTGTCCTGTTAGCATTTCACGGGTTGTGCCATTCCATCGCGGTAAACGTTGATACCTCATAGGCGGTCGTTGCCGAAAGCTGTTTCATGGCATCGGCCGAATTCCACAGAGACGAATTCGAGATGCGCGCCGTCCTCCGCATTCTTCAAGGTCGCAATCCTGTGACTATATAAAAAAAAAAAGGCGAGGGTGGGGGGGGGTAGACAGTCACCACCACCCCACCCGTGTTTATTCTCTGTTTTAGCCGAGGAGAAACACGTTGCGGTCCTTTTCTCTTTCTTTCTTCTTTTTCTCTCTCTGCATAGCTAAAAAAAAAAAAGGGCCCGTGGCGAGCATTCTGAACGACCTCGTGTCTGCGAGGTGCATGTTCAGCGGTACGTGTGTGCGTAATGTTGTTGTTCCTGCCGGGGTACGACTTGCTGCTTGCGAACGCTTCCCAAGATTTCGGTGTGGATATATAGGCCCGTTTCGGCCAGAGGCCCGCGAACCGGCCGAGACAGGGGTATGCCATTCATTCACCGCGTGAATGCTCTGTGCTTTGCCCAGCCTCCCCATTCCAGTGTTCGCAGCACAGTGGGGCACGTTGCCGTTCT
This sequence comes from Dermacentor andersoni, assembly GCF_023375885.2. NCBI lineage: Eukaryota > Metazoa > Arthropoda > Arachnida > Ixodida > Ixodidae > Dermacentor > Dermacentor andersoni. The sequence goes on from NC_092814.1 coordinate 332,142,378, forward strand.
GTCTCCTGGCTGTTTATTCCTTCGTGGAAACTTGTCCCCGCCTCCTTTGTGGTCTGTTCTTCGACTATTTTGTCAACTCACTCGTGATAGTTTGCATGTCGCTTTCACCTTGGGTCCCACTCGAGCCTTGCAGTCTTGGCTGAGAGAACGACAAAAAAAATTTTATTCATATCGCACCCTTTGCGTCTTTATGCTCTTTTTTTTTTTTTAGTTTTAAAAGTGCGTGTTTATTGTGTAAAAATAACCATAGCTTCTTCGCTTTCGTGCAGACAATGCGCTGAAAAAGCCCCACCTACCCACCCCCCTCGAGGCTGGGTACCTATGTGCATTCTTTTCTGTCAAACTGCTTTCGCTTGTCTCTAAAAAAAAAAAAAAAAAGTCGCCGCCCAAGCACACCGTACAGATGGTTAACCAGCGAAGCTGAAACTTGCGGCCCCGATGTTTACCACTGGGTTAATCCCGACGGTTCATTAAACGACAGCTTGGTAGGCTGCCGGATCGTCGGTACTGTTGTGCCACACTGCTTGCCTACATGGAGGCAACGGGCGATTCCCCCTCCCAATTTCGTTCTTCTGAAGTGGTTGCCCTTGGTGACAACCGGCAAAGTTCCAGGAAACTGCCGAACCCTTTCCGTGGCTCGAACTGAGGGGTCTGGGGACACAAAGCACCACGACGAATCCACTGGCAGCCTTCAGAATTCCACCCGCCGTGGTTGCTGAGTGGCTATAGGCTGTTTCACATGGCGCGATTGGGGCGAAAGAAATCGTTCTGCCGCGCACGTCGCAGAGCGATTTTCGCTGACAGCTTTCACATGCCTTTGCGGCAGCGCGATATCCGTCGCAGCGATGCGCAAGGTTGCCTCTTGCTCACGAAGTATCCATGCCTACATCGTTAAATAAAAACAACGTGGAAACTAGTCAAATATTCGAATTTCCCTATTTTAATTCGATAATAGAATAGGTACACCATTTTTAACGTTTAAAAGCATTGAGTCTTTACGACAGCTTGCAGATACGGTGAGTGAGGCGCTGGACAACACCGCAAGTATGAGCGTGCGGCATGGCGTGCGGCGTCGGTGGGGCGGTTCCGTCTAGTGCGCTCTAGTTTCGTTGTTGCTATGGAAGCCGCAACGTTTTTTCCTGGATGAGTCTTTGCTTTTGCAGAAGAACAAACTACTGTTGAGTGTGCATGTATATAAGCAGCTAGTGCAATTTCTAGCGATGAAGAGGTTGACAACGGCGGCGATCAAGTGGGTACGTGCCTTTATGTTGGAGCGGCGTCCTTCTCCCGACCTGGATAGTGTGCAGCTTCTCCTTCCAAACGAATTGTGTAAGCGGAAGAAAAGAAAAATGTTCATAAAGCTCCTAAGCCGCAAACGCTGGTGGGTACGCCCTAAACATAGCTAGAACTGACGCGCGACATTGCTACACAGCGCTATCAACGCGCGGTAAAACACACATTGCCCCTCCCACATCGCGCCGATCGCTGCGACTGAGCGACGGCGCGACCAACTTGTTGGAATCCAGTCGCGGAGAGCCCACGACGTCGCGGCGGTCGCTGAGCGACGGAATTCGCTGTGTCGCTGACTGAAAATCGCGCCATGTGAAACAGCCTTATGGTGTTAGGCTGCTGAGCACGAGGTCGCGGGATCGAATCCCGGCCACGGCAGCCGCATTTCGATGGGGGCGAAATGCGAAAACACCCGTGTACTTAGATTTAGGTGCACGTTAAAGAACCCCAGGTGGTCGAAATTTCCGGAGTCCTCCACTACGGCGTGCCTCATAATCAGAAAGTGGTTTTGGCACGTAAAACCCGATAATTAAAAAAAATTATTAAAAAAGCCTTCAGAATTCCACCGAACCGCTGATCCTTGCCATGGAGACCGGTTTTACGCAGCTTGAACTTCTCCTTTGAGGAAAGAGGAAAGCGACGCGATTGACGTCATCACCGATCCTGCTCGTTCCCGCCGACGATGGGACGCCCAAAGGGATTTAAGGCAGAGTCGCCTCCAGCCGCCCAGTCGGTTTGGTGGGCTCTTCGGCTCCGCTACTTGTATGCTATTGCCTGATATTACCTGCTAGGTAAATATTTTATAACGCTCGAGTCGCAATAGTACGCAGTTGCTGCTTGCGCTCGGCTGCACGAGCTTGTTCTTGTGACCGGGCTGCAGCATCGTCACGGCGTAGACGAGCTCCTTCCCGGTTCTGCTCGCGGTGTTACTGATCGAAAGCTGCCTGCTCCTCAGGAGTACGTATACATGATGCGTGGCCTACCCGTTTCGCAGCCGCAGAAAAACTGCTGTGCGCGAGCTCGGCTGCGACGGAGAGCAACGACGTCACTACTGGAGTTCTCGGCGTACAGGCGACAGATGGACGGACGGACGAATCGGCTACCCATATACAGCGTCGCTGTAAAAAAAAAATTGGAGGACGCTTACGCTTCGGCTTGAAGAGTGGAACGCGATAGCGTTATCGCACCCCGTTCGCACCGCCCACTCATTCGCTCGGCATGCTCTTGAGTCACACAAAGACGAAACGTGCGCCTGAGCAAGCAGAACGAACCAAAGAACTCGGTGTCTCGGAGGGAGAAACTATCTACGTGAGCCAAACGTCGTGATCGGCACGGACAGCCGGGGCTGACGCCTGACATGGGGCTGACGCCTCGATGGGATCGTCCTCTATCTTGCTTGGGAGCACCACGCAGACGCATGACTCCTCGCCAGCAGCACGGCACACATCGCAGGGGACGCTTTCCCACCGGACGCGCTACGGCGCAGCGATCACGTCAGAGGCGTCCCGCATCGGACGCTGCACCCAGGAATCGCGCTGTGAGCGGAAAGAGGATCCGCGTCGCCTAAACACGTTCGAGTGACGCGCGCTGGAAGTTGAAAGGGGAGAGAGTGAGAAAACTTATTAAACGCAAGGGTATTGGGGCATCCTCGCACCGGTCCCCCCACGGCCCCAATGCGCTCAAACGAGACGAAGGGGAGAAGCGGGCGAGTGGCGCGCCATCTGTCGGGGCAGTGCCGTACATTGAGAGGAGGGGGTCTTCTGTGTTTGGCGCAAGATGGCTCTGCGTGTGCGCTAAGGGCAGAAGAAATGTAGCGGAAACGTACTTCGCTACTTGTTAAACTGCGACCTCTGTAATTCACGTGCTCATAATTACCTATATACACCGCAGTATAACTTTCTACGGCACGTTTCTAAGGCAACACCGCATTCACTGGAGGCGCTTTTGTCTTGCTTTGAACCATCGAACTCATGGCTGAGTGGTAGCGTCTCCGTCTCACACTCCGGAGACCCTGGTTCGATTTCCACCCAGCCTATTTGGCAAGTTGTTTTTATTTATGAATTGCCTTCCGGGATTTTTTTTGCTCACGGCCAACGCCGCCGACGACTCCCGCTTTTCTGCGACGCGCGCTCCTTAACGCTGTCGCGTTAGAACAGTGTGCGCAAGTTCGTAAGCACGCTTGCTTTAAGTTGTGCTGAAATGCGACGGAAGAGGCTATTTTTGTGCTTTGAGACCGCAATGAAAACACGGGGGAGGCACCCGTTGGCCTTTGCGAGTCATCCGTGCAGGGGGCCGTAAGCACATAAAGCCAACAGACAATGAAGCCAAGGAAAACTTACGGGGAAATTAAATGTAGTATAAATTGGAATGTAGAAAATAATGAAGAAAAGGGAAATGATAGTGGACGAAAAGATAACTTGTGACCGGTGGGAGCCGAGCCCACAACCTCCGCATTACGCGTGCGTTGCACTACCATTTGTGCTACGGCGACGGCAATCAGTAGGTACATTTAAACCGCACTAAATTTCCCCGATGCTTTACTTGTCTTCATTGTCGATTGGCTTTATGGGGTCACAATTAACAAAAGTCGAAACCCCCTTCTCCCCTCTAGAGGTTGTTTGCTGCTACTGTGTGACGTTTCGCCCCCCCCTCCCCCCCTTTTTTTTTGAAGCAGCGCCATCTGAGAGGGAACCCTCCCGGACTTAGCTTATCGCGGCTGCCGTCTGTCCAAATGTAGACGCTTGCATCACACGTCAGGTAGTACGTGCGCGAGACGCCAGCTTTCCTTAGGGCCACGGACGCAGGAATTGAACGGGATAAAAATAAGGGCCGACTTAACCCATGTCTTTCGCGTCGTAGTACTTCTCTCGGCATACATCTCCATCCTCGCCATTCTTACCTCGTCACAAAGTCACATTCGCCCCCGTGACATCAGTCTCGCGCGGCGTGCATTCGCTTGAACTGCTGTTTCATCTCGGCTTAGATTGTGAATGATGTAGTGCGTAGGCAAAAAAAAATTAAATTATGGGGTTTTACCTGCCAAAACCACTTTCTGATTATGAGGCACGTCGTAGTGGAGGACTCCGGAAATTTCGACCACCTGGGGTTCTTTAACGTGCACTTAAATCTAAATACACGGGTGTTTTCGCATTTCGCCTCCATCGAAATGCGGCCGCCATGGCCGGGATTCGATCCCGCGACCTCGTGCTCAGCAGCCCAACACCATAGCCACTGAGCAACCACGGCGGGTGAAGTGCGTAGGCATTGCATCTCAATAAAGTGCCGGAAACATAAGCGTGGCACGAGATTCCGTTTTGCGTATATGACAATAAAAAAGTTTTACGCATCGCAAATTTACCTTTGAAGCGATTCCCTAACCGTTTTGCGCAATCTTCGCTTCACAGAGGTTTGAGCATTTCCGTCGGATCTGCGTAATTTCTAAAAAATATATAACTTAAGCGTACTGAAGCCGAACAAATCCCTGCATTAATTGGTAGGTAGCTCTGCACAGTGTAAATGTTTTTGTATGTGTATACAAGCGCATAAATTGCACAACACGCTGATTTGTTAACTGTACTCTTCAAACCATTTTTTTCCCTGTTTTTCCGAAGAGACCATTCACACATGGCACCGAACCCGCCGTGGTTGCTCAGTGGCTATGGTGTTGGGCTGCTGAGCACGAGGTCGCGGGATCGCATCCCGGCCATGGCGGCCTCATTTCGATGGGGGCGAAATGCGAAAACACCCGTGTACTTACATTTAGGTGCACATTAAAGATCCCCAGGTGGTCGAAATTTCCGGAGTCCTCCACTACGTGCCTCATAATCAGAAAGTGGTTTTGGCACGTAAAACCCCATAATTCGTTCACATGGCACCGTTAATATTTTCTTCCAGCACGTTTTCTTTCTTTCTCTCTCTTCCCCTGCCCCCTACATACGCACACTGTTATCAATAATTGATAGAACGTCTTGCAGTATAGTGCCACGGCCGCTCGATCCAAAAGCACAAAGCACCTTGCTTTGCATCGAGCAGCCGTGATAGTGCAATACGTACTGTCATTCCAGCTTGGCCCCGTTGCCGATATACGCGTGTGATGTAATCCGCCGCGCTAACGCAAAGACATACCGAGAGCTCGGCTTGTGCCGATTGCACGCAGTCACCTGATGGTACGCAGTCATTTTGGGTGCAGCGTGATTGCGTGTAATAGCTATGGGCTACTGCTTGCTTACTTCTATTACTTACACGGGGCTGCGAGCGCATTTGGCGGACCCGCGGCAGAGAGCCACACGGCTGTACTTAAGCGCGCGCCGCGGTCGATATGCCCGCATCCGCCGTCGTTAATGGATCCTCGCGCGCGGGAAATCCATCTCGGTGTCCCTCGGCCCGTGCGGTGTGCCCTCTCCTCTGCCGCCGTCACGACTCGAGATTGTGCGTACTGTGTATCGGGAGTGCGACTGTGGGTCTTGCGCGCCTCTATTGGCCCCAGAGATCTTTGAGTGGCGCCCTCTTGCGCCGGACTTCAGAGGGACTTCCGCTGAAGGCAACTTGGCACTGTCGGCCGAGTTGCTCTGCTCGAGTTTTTGAAATGCGAGTCTGTATAGGCTTGTAGAACAGTGTACATACGAAATGTTCCAGGAGACTATTTCCTGCGTAATGTCGAGCGCAGTCGCCGTCGTCAACACACTTGTGCGAAGTGCTCCCAGCGTCGTCTGCTATAGTCTTCAGTGTGTGCATGTGCGAGCATGGCATTCGTTTCTCCTCATTGTAGTTCCGTTGTCGTGGGGCACTCATAATAACACGTCGGCCCTTTTTTTGACGATGAACTGCAGCATCTGGCCTTCAGCTACTGTGTCTGCGCTGTAATACCGTGTTGGTCTGTCCACCGCGTGCTGCATGTCACGAAAGGCGTTTCATGCAATACTCGGGAAACCAGGTGTTCCCTGCGGTGCGTTGATGTATGCACTGCTTTAGAAGCATTGGCGCAAAATGCGGTCTGGCGCATCCGATAGAAGGGCGGGCACAATTAGGACAAAACAAAGTTACGTCGTCATGTGCTGCGGTGCTGACCTTCGCAAGATAATTTCAATTTAACTTGATTACGTCCACCGTGACACAGCTCGCCCTTGCAGGTTAGTAGGCTCAGCGTAACCCTGTCTTTCTTTGCTCCTGCCATGGGTAGCGAGCACATTTCGCGGGCGAGGTTCGTCTAGCGATGAGAATTAGTGCTATAATAACAGGTTACAGCATTAGCTTAGGTCACCGTTTTCAATATACTCCGTTCCGTAAAAGCGTCATGTGTATTTAAAACAAAGACAAGGAAATTGATAAGTACAGGTTTGCTGGTACTTGACCGAATAAGTAGCTGTAGCGCTAAACACACTAGAGAAGAAAAAAAGAAGGGGGGGGGGGGTGGTAGTCGTACGAAGGTGCAATAATATGTTCGCAGGCGTTCCTGTGCTTTCCTTTTTATATAACAATATTTTAATTCTTAAGTTTATAATTTTATGTATTCCGGGTGGTCACTGGCAGTCTGAAAACGCGTTGAACCGAAAGTCCTATCGTAACAATATTTTTTGCATTAGAAAATGGTGGTCATATTTAGGTGAAAGAAGATGCTGTAAAGCATGCTTGACGATCGCGAAACATGATAGAGCATGGTGTGTAACTAATGTTCTAGATCAACGCTTCTCATTGAACGAATTATATACTTCGTGTTCAGAAAAAGCTATTAGTATATTATTATGAAAAAATACATATTTTACTGGTCGTGACAGTGCATAGCGTTCAAGAATTCGTTTGCCGCATCTTTGGCAAAGGCAATGCGGTTATTATTAATGTATTTGATCGTTCGACAAATTCTATTAGGAGGATGCAGAGCTGCAACGTGACCTCCCCCCCCCCCCCCCCCCCGAAGGAAATTTTTGGCTACGCCGCTGGCGGTGATATAGCAGATACATTAACTATACAACGTTTGTTGTCTTCCCAATGCTGTCATTTACAGAACTAGAACAAGAAAAAAAAATGCAGACAGTAATTGGAAAGCGCCGTGCTACTCGAGACGCAGTCAGAGCGCGAGAAAACGAAGGAAAATGAAGCTATTCTATAGCCGGAGCGTAGCAGACGACAAAGGCGGGTTCCATGGACTGACGTCAACGGATGGTGGATGGATGGATGTTATGAGCGTCCCCTTTGGAACGGGGCGGTGGGTTGCGCCATCAAGCTCTTGCTATTATACTTCCTACACTCTAAAAACAGTTGCACCCTTTGGGGTGTATATTTGTCCCGCAACAATAATCGTCATCTGTCTTGCCGGCGTTTCCTTTCTTTAACGCTGCGAGCCCGGTACTTCCCAGTCACGAACGGCACGCGCGTTATCAGTGTGACGTAGCATTCTCGACAGGAAAGTAGCGAGCGCCGAGTTTTCAAGAAAGGAAACGCAAGCAAGGCAGATGACGATTATTGTTGTGGGACAAATATACACCCCAAAGGGTGCAAACTGTTTTTAGAGTGTACACTCTCAGAACAGTTTACACCCTTTGGCGTGCCCCTTCTGCCACACAACGATGATCGTCATCTGCCTTGATGCGTTTCCTTTCTTTAACGCTGCGAGCCCAGAACTTTCCAGTAACGAACGGCACGCGCGTTATCAGCATAGAACAGTTTACACACTTTGGAGTGCCCCTTCTGATAACGCGCGTGCCGTTCGTTACTGGAAAGTTCCGGGCTCGCAGCGTTAAAGAAAGGCATCAAGGCAGATGACGATCATCGTTGTGTGGCAGAAGGGGCACGCCAAAGGGTGTAAAGTGTTCTTAGAGTGTAATGCCCTACCTAGGTTAAACAATAAGAGACCGGAGCGCCGTTCGCAGCGCCGCCATCGGTCGTGCATGAGGCTCATGGACACTCTTGTGTCGAGTATCCGCCCGCTGTCTGTTTCCCGCCGGCGTCTCCGTTTGCTCGGCCACTCGAAACCTGGCGCGGACTCGTTCTCTTTGTATACACACGCGCCTACCTCTGCTGTGGTTTAGAGCCCCCTTATCAGTACGCGTGTCATGTTTGCGCGATACGCTTTCGTCGGATGTCTACATAGCTGATACACTGACGCGAGAAATGTCCTGACGGGAATGCGGTGTGCGCCGGTATCAGAGTAAGGGGGGGGGGGGGGGGAGTGCGCGGCGGATGTACGTATGTTCTGCGGAAGAAAGTTGCGTTTCTCGTGGGTAACGTGATACGGTTGGAACAATTGGCGTCCTTACGAAAGGAATAGCGTGGAGAGGGCTCCGATTTCCCTACTCAAATAGCATCTGCAACGCTGAAATACTCCTTTAGCTAAGACAACTGCTGAACTGATTTGACATTAGTTGCATGAGAGAGTAGCAAACTTTTGATTCAGGGCCTGCAGTAAAAAAAAGAGAGAGAGAAAAAAGCGGAAATTCGGAAATGTTAAAAAATAAAAGCAAAAGAAAAAAAGAACATCAACAGCGATCTGCTCACTGCATCTGGTAGAGCGTCTGAAGCGGACAAACATGTTTCCAGCCCGTAGTTGACGGGAAATCGTTGCACTGTTTACGAGAGGTTTTGCAAACACTATCGCGTGGCTGTCTGTGCCTTTCCACTTTGTCGCCTGTTGTGGGGCAATGTTCCTTTCTCTCTCGGGGCGTCTTTCTTCACACGAGCGGGTGGGGAGCAGAACCGGGGAACCACCCGCTGAGGGTCCGTCCGGCCGACGACGCCGTCGCCTGCGTTCATTTTGGTGAATGCTTAAAAGGACACTAAAGGGAAAAATAATTTCTTCTGCATCAGTAAATTGCCGTTCTACAACACCAAAAACACCACTCTTACAACGATAAGACGTTTGGTAAGCAAGAAAAAGCGCAAGAACGAAATACGGGTGGCGACGCCTACTTAAGTTCCCGCATCTGGGGGCTGTGACGTCTTGGATTTCGATGGCATCTTCTAGGGCCTACTAATTATATATAGCGGTACACATTGACTACATTGTGTTCTTAAGGAACCAAATATTAAACATGGCAAGTTTCGGGAACCTTTATTCAGCCAACGCGGCCCAAATGCGAAAACATACGTTGGAATCCCTGACGTCATGCTGACGTACCGGCGCTGGGGTTTCGGTGCGAAATTCAAATACTGATACTTAGACCTTCATTTTCCCATCTAATAATCAAACTATTTTCTTTAATGACTGCCTGCAGGGTTCTCAAACAATGCTTCATTAGTCTAAACTGATTTATTGTTTCGCTTTAGCTCTTATTGTTTCGCTCTTCTTTAACGGCTGTCTCGTGATTCTTTGGTGTATGTTTGCTTTCTATACACCCATCATCCTTCACTAGTTCGTCAGTAGCCTAACGGCTTCCGCGGTAGTTTTGTGTGAGCTTCTACATTTCTCCTGGGTCGTATGCCTACTTGGTCAGACGTCTGCCTTCCGAGTTCAAACTTGGCGAAACCCGCCTGCGATGGTGTGTGTGTTTTTAAATCTCTTTGATCTCATTGGTTCCGGTCAGCGAGGATCGTGATTGGTCTTTTTGGATGCGTTCTGGCGGGGGTTGCTGCTGCCCTTACCGGGGCTCCGGCCCCGAGAGAGTTCTCCAAACTGGTGTCGTTCTAGCAATTCATTTCAAGCGGGTGCGCTTTTCAAATTCACCGGGTACAATTCGTGAATAACAATATGGGCCGTACGGTAATGAATCAAGAAGTTACTTAGCTTTTTTGATTATTTGAATATGTGTTTTGATTTCTCGCGCCAGTAATGTCCACCTCTTCGAATAATCCATGCTCAAGGACAAGAATTATGCTATCTGCCACAGGCGATCTTTAAAGAAGATTCCGGGAAACTTAGAAATAATCATCCCGTATAGCTCATGCATATACGCTACTAAAAGCTGCGCTGGGACAGTGACGTTCCAAGGAGGAAGAAAAAAAAAGTACAGCGGCCGTGCTCTTTTTACTTAGTGGCTCACTGTCCTAGCGTTGTTTCCGCCATTACCACACGCGCACGCACACGCGCACACGCGCACACACGCACACGCACACGCGCACACACGCACACGTACACGCGCACACACGCACACGCACGCACGCACACACGCACACCGAGCGCAACAAAGCGTTAAAATGGAAATTTCGATTCCTTGGCGCCGGCACGGGAAGCGCAATCGCGACGGGAAACTCCGGTCGCAACCTCTTGTAGGAGAATTCATTTCTCGCCGCACGCGGAGTTAACGCGCCCTCGAATGTAACGCGCACTTGAATTTCACGGCTATATGTATAGATAAAAAACGGAGTAAAAAAAAAAAAATTTGGAGGACGCTTAAGCTTAAGTGGAACGCGGTAGCATTCTAAAATTCCTGAGTGCTTCTCACGCTTCCCGACTACTGGAGCCTATATGTAACCGTAATTTCCACCTGGAAACGCTTGCCGCGGACGCTATGCACGAAGGCGAGCTTTGTGGCGGAACCACGGCCTCTTGCGTGGGCCGCGATGCGGCGGAGACGAGCGCCAGCTGGAGTTATTGCAAGGAACCGGGCGCGCCGCTCCGTCACCCCCTCCCCCCCCCCTCCAAGACACTCATCGCGCCGGCGCGCGCAAAATGGCGGACGCCGCGGCCGGTCTGTGAACGCCACGGCCGGTCTGTGAACGCCACGGCCAGTTTGTGTGTGTGAAGGGGTTTCTTTGAGTTTTCGCTTAACAGAATTGTGTTTTATCGTATGGTCAAATTACAATCCGAGAGCTATTACGTCTGTAGATTGTGTGCACGTCGTAGTTTACTATTTTTTCTGCGCATTTTAGCTTGAGAAATAATATTAGTACAGCCAATTCCTTGCATCATATGGAAGGCCTGGGTATACGTGGCTCGAAAATAGTTTTGTTGGTGCGACGGCCGACGCCGGACGCCAGATTTTTCTGCGACACGTGCTCCTTAACGCTGTCGCGTTAATAACATTGAGTGAAAACGCTTCCAGCGCTGAACTGCATGATCTTGTAGCGGAAAAAAAAAAAGTAGCCGAAAGATTAACAGCGGTACACAGCAGAGCAGCAAGAAGGAATGCGCCATATTTCTTTCTGTTCTGTCTACGTGGCTGTTAAGCTTTCCTTTCCGGTGGTTTCGCGCTACATAATTATGTCGTTCAACAAGCACCAACTCGCCCAAGAAGGAAAGTTATTGTCTAGCGCGAGCAGTGGGGAGACAGATGATAATAATCGAGGCAGAACGGGGCGCTCCTTGTTCTTCTGTCTCCGTCTGCTCGCGCTGAGCGTAGGCTTGTAATGTCTCACCAACGAGCCCAAAGAGACGCGCTAGCGGCCTTGACGCGTTAACTGAACTAATTTTCTTTATTATAAATAAGGGAACAAAAGGTAAGGACTATTTATTCTCACTGCGTAAAAAAAGAAATATTGCATCCGAGTAGCAGTGGACCCGGTGTAACTCATCGTCGCTGTCGGAGGCTTCCTTACTACTGCATCTATGCGGCCAATAGTATTTCATCCTTGGTGCCGTACTTGGCATTTGAGATACCACGTTTTTTTTTTTTTTTTTCAACGCTATACGGCAGTCTAACAACGTTACAAAAACGGCCACAAAGAAGGTCGCAGCTGCTGAAACTGCAGTCGACTTGTAGATTTGGTGGGATTGCAGCGTGTCACAGTTTCGGTTTCTTACTCGCTTATATAACGCGAATGTTATTTCGCAGCAAACTTCTACAGAAAAAAAAAAAGTTAGAAAGTGTGCGTTAGAATCGAGTAAATGCGGTAATATCGTCGCTCTGGTTAGCTTGTCCACTATGCGCATCTCACAAGGGCGGCGAAGATGGGCGCGGATTCGGTGTATAGCATACATTGCTACAGTGTCAACGGAGAGCAGTGCATACGTGTGTACGAACCATGGTGGCAGTGCGACGTTCCTTGAGACGCGCGATTGACTTCCCTTCCTGTTAGTATGCATAGACCCAAGAACACTCAGCGCGGTGCTCACGCGACAGCGTCTGCGCGCGTCTATCTGCGTTGTGTGTGCGTTCGTCTCCCGCGTGTGTCGCGCGTACGCGCGCGCGCCGTATTGCGACGAGAAGCCGCGCCGCAGCGTCACATCGGAAGCCGCGGAAACGCCAGCGAGATCGCGCTGTATGAGAGGCAGCGCGCCGCGCAGGCAGATCACGCGCCAGCGGAGTTGCACGCATCGCCGGTCATGCGGCCCTGACGACGCGCGCCGCCCCAAGGCACGCGCAGAGCTGGGCAGCGCGATTAATTCCGCGTGTCCTCTGGCATTCCGCATCCAATCGGGAGTGTGCTACGTATGTCCCGCGTGCGGCGGCGTGCGCAGACGGGCCCGCACGGCCGTCTGTGTGTGTATGTGCTGGTCCCGCGCAATCGAAGGGTGCGGTTTTCACGGCTGCGGCTGAAGCCGCTCTCCGCTGTATTGTGGCGCTTTCTTGCGACTCGCTCGATCGACGGGACCTTGTAGTTTTGGCGTACTTCGTGGCGCTTGGTGCTGCCACGTCGCGCACATCTTGTGCAGGAGGTGGCGGTTTCGACGGCTGAAATTTTCGGCATCTTCCCGTTTATTTATTGGCGAGCTAACTGGAGCGCTGACAGCTGCTGCAGTACTTTTTTTGGATAGGATTGCTTCGTTTCCCGAAATGCCATCGTGGCCGGATACTTCCGGCAAACGACCGCTGGCTCACTGGGTTTCGGCGGCTTAGATTTTGGGGGACTGAATTGGACGCATTCCAAGGTATGTGAGCCTCACTATACTATAGAGGCCGACTGCTTTTCTTTTACATTGGGCGCACAGTGGATCGGGATATAAATTAGTTTCCGCAGTGCGTAACATAAACGCGTCACCTCTGTGCGAGGACTTTCTCTCGATCTTTGACACAACCTCCGCTGGGTTAACATGCGCGTACGCGCGGAATTAGCTCGGGAGTGGGGATGTTGTATCGGGTACCGGTGTTGCCGCACGTAAAAAAAAAAAAAAAAATAAAGAAGAGAGAAGCATTGATAGTGGCGTGCCTCCGGCCCGGTAGGCGGAAAGCGCGACCTCGCTGGAGGGGGGGGGGGGGGGGGGGGGGGGCTTTCACCCGACAGAGTTGGCATCGATTCAGTCTTCATCGACTCTCGTTGTGTGTAATGGTAAGACTTGTACCTCGAGCTTCGAAAGCGTAGTTCGCAGTCCAGTGGGAACAGCAAATGTTTTCACCGCGTCCGCGGTGGCTGGGGGTTATGGCATCCTGCTGCTAAGGCGGGATTGCAGGCTCGGTTCTCTGCCATGGCACCTAAACTGCATTCCGGTGTGGCCGGAATGCAGTTTAGGTGCGCGTCAAAAGTCCCCGGATGATCAAAATTAATCCGCGATTACAGATGTGTGACATTGAAGCAATCTGCCCCCCCCCCCCCCCCCCCCCCACACACACTTTTCTTTTTGTTGCAAGAAGCCTTACGGATCAAGGAAGGAACTACTATGTAATCATAGGACATGTTTTCGCATCATTTTACGTCAGATGTGTGCTCTGCCGCGAGCTTGGTATGCGCACTAACCCGATGACTGCTTCTGTGACAGCGCGCCGCTTACACAGTATGATGCCAGTTTCTAGAATTGCGTCATCCGGCGGCGCTTTGCCAGGCGCCTCCCCCCCCCCTTTTTTTTTCCCACCCCTCCGACGTGTTTCTCTCCGACGAAAAGTGTCACGAACGACCGCTTGCTGGATGAAAGGATGTAAGGGCACACGGCGCCGACTCGCGCACTTACCCGCGCGTTCTCTCTGTGCGCGCGTCCCGGTGGCTGGTATTGTTGTCTCTCGCGTTAACTACACGCTCCCGTCTCGTTCATTTGCCTGATGCAGTGCGGCGTTGTGAACGAGCATATCGTGGCGGCGGACGAAGCCGTGAAGCTTACGTGTACCGCAGGCGCAAGAAAAAGCAAAATGAACCGGGCTACCGCCGCTCGTGCTTTTGTTTGCGGATCACGCGCGCAGCCGTGCCGAGCGGCATCGTCGACCCGCCGCATTTTCCGCCCGAGCGCACCTGGCCGCGATGAATCCGGCGCCTGCGTGGCAGTGACCTCGCGTCGGAGTACGCTGCTGCTCCGTGCGCTTTGGCGCGCCACGGTTGGTGCAAATGTAATAATAATTTGACGTAGTAGTTCTGCGGAAACCCGCAAGGTGGAGAGAAGTAATGAATAAAGGGAAAATCAGACCTTTGTAGCAATTGCTACGAACGGGTGGATGTCTGATTTTCCCTTTATATAATAATAATATGGGGTTTTACGTGCCGAAACCACTTTCTGATTATGAGGCACGCCGTAGTGGGGGACTCCGGTAATTTAGACCACCTGGGGTTCTTTAACGTGCACCTACATCTAAGCACACGGGTGTTTTTCGCATTTCGCCCCATCGAAATGCGGCCCCCGTGGCCGGTATTCGATCCCGCGACCTCGTGCTCAGCAGCCCAACACCATAGCCACTGAGCAACCACGGCGGGGCTGGTTAGTGCAAAGTGGCCGTTTATTAAACTGTATAGGAATAGGAAGGAAATAGCCGTTAGCTGGCACTCTGTAACTGTCTAGGTCAGATAGTTTCCTACAGTTACGAGAGGGAACTCTGGCGCCGCGATCGTTCAGGCGGGGGTGGTTATTGGATGACGACAGGACAGGGAGAAAGAGGGGATATAGCTGAAAGCACAGTGGAGGGCTTGCGAAAGGACTGTTTGCTGCATCCTCTGCGAGGTTCGTGTGGGCAGGTTTGACAGAGCGCACAGTGTTCGCGACGCTGCCCCACACGCCGTCACCGAGGGCGCTCTCTGCAGAGACGTCCGGGCGCGAGACCCGACTGCTCTAGAGACAGCGAGTCTTCCGAGCTGCATCCCGCGCGGCCGGTGGGGTCACGTGGCCCGAGGAGCGCTCTCAGCCGCTGGGTTTCTGTGCGCGCTGAGGCCGGTCCAGTGTTAACGATGAATTCTGTTACCTTACCGAAGAAAGGTGTGCCAACGCGACGTAGAATTACTTTAAAGCCTTTCTAGTAGCTTTCGGGAAAGAAAAAAAGAAGTTGAGGTGACGCTTAACTCGTTTACGCGTTCCAGTCATTTGCGTTGTTCTGTACGTTTCTCTCGGCACCCTTTCTTCAGCTGCCTATCTTTTCCTAGCGAAAGCGAGCTGCTCTACGTACATACGGCTTCTTTCAAATATTATTAATAAATATGTTTTACTCTCTCTCTCTCATTCCTCGTGTAGCGGGGCCGAAGCACGTTTCCAATCGAAACACAATCGAAACGCATTTCCGTCTCTCTCTCTCTCCGACGGGGCTATAGTTTTCTCCGGTGCAAGTACTCCGATCATTTTATTTCTGTTTCGTTTGCGTGCCAGATGTGGAGGCACTGCCCGATGCTTCGAACTTCTTAATAGACATAAAATGAAAAAAAAAATGCGGTGGGATCTATGTATTCCTTCGAACCGGTCGGTTTGGTATAGGTCCTTCCCATGCTTCGTGCAGTGCAACTTATCAGTTTTTTATATTTCCGTTGTTTTGGCTGTGTTTCTTTTTACTCGCACGGTTCTGTCACACCAATAACGGGCAGGTTTCTCGGCTCAGCAGGTTGCTTTTCAAAGCGGTTCTATTGCGAAGACTGCGCCTGCCCTTTCCGCAACATTTATCGCGACCGGTCGAAAATGTTAACCGGTAGATAAGTCGCTGCGCGCGTAATGCTCATTTTTTTTTAAGAATCACGATGCAACCCTGCAGAAAAACAACATAAACGAAGAACGGTAACATCAGTGGTAGACGAGCGACAACTGATTTTTTTTTTTTTGTGTAAAATGAACGCCCAGATTTGAATGAGCAGATACGCAGCGGATAAGCTAAACGACTGATCGTGTACGAGTATATGCCAACCTTATGTATGTGTATTCTGGCTCGCCGTGGCCTTCGCGGATATTTCGCATTGAAGGAACGTTGATCGGCTCGTGGCTTCAACAACTGCATGGCTGCTATAGCTGGAATTACATCGGCCTCTGTCGTGGCTCCTCCCTTGCTTTTCAGTTCTATTAGCGCGTGTTTACAATCTCGTAGCTCTCCCCCACCCACCCTTTTCAATTTGTTTTACTTGAGCCATCGCATCATATTCGCACGGTCTCAGCTTGCGTGGATGCGCTATATATATATATATATATATATATATATATAGCTGCACTGTCCAATTATTGTTCTGGCCGATTTGGTAGAATGCCGCAATTGCTTCATACTTCAGGTCTGCCGTGATAAAGCAAACATATGTGTCCGCCTGACATAGCGGGAGTTCTATTATTGAAGCGAAACAATTTTTCACATATTATAGTCGACTTCAGCTATAACACTTGATTTCATTCGGGGTAGACGTGCGGTTTTCTTATTCGTTTCATTTCCAAATTCTGCGAGTGCGAAAGCAAAAGACACGACTGGCAGTAAAACGCGTACGAGCGTTTATCTGCGTTCTCAATGGCCGTTGTTATCTTGCATTGTGTGTGTGCGTGTCTCGCCTTAGAGAGGAAGGGGGCGAGGGGGGGGGGGGGTTCTAAAATGTCAACGGCCGCGTTAAAATAGCGCTTGCGGTATCTGAGCGTTCCCAGCAGACTGTGCGGGTTTTTGCGCGAGTTGCGCAAACCACCGCGCGTTTCGCGATCCTCGTATCACGATTCTTCTCTCCGGCTTGTATATAGAGCTATGGCAAAAAAATGGATGTGTCCGCAGGCGCTATCTCCTTCGCTATGGCGATAGCTCTCCGCGGGAACGCGCTCGTCGCTTTGTCATCCTGGTGGCAGCGCGTCCTCGTCTTAGCCGAACTAAGACATGGGCCGATGTCTCAGTTTGGCGCGAGTTCGGCGAGTATTTATAAGCTGCGGCGTACGCGATGATGGGGAAGCTCCTGCTGACCTTGGTCTCTGCGAATGATGCCCGGCCCATCTGTCAGCGACCGGAGACAGCTGTGGGCGGCTTACTGTTTTGTTTATCCGATTCCGTATAGGAGCGGCGCTGCTGCGTGAATCAGTTGCTTCAAGCGGAGCAGGGGTGCGTGGTCGCTCCGGGAAAAAAAAAAAAAAAGCGCTCGTCTTCTCCGACAGCTCCCTGTCGAAGTTATTGTTATTGTCTTTCTTTGCCGTTACTATATTGATGTGTAGGAAAAGGGTGAATCCTTTCGTTATAACTTACGGATCACCTTTGACGAGTTTTATGGATTTATAGTACCTCCATTTAACGGAGCGCATGTCAACGCGTAGGCACGATCCCTTCTCATATAGGCACCGAACCGCGAAACGCGCAACGACGGATCGGCCTGCGTATAATTAGATCCTTCTCATTATCAAATTTAGGGCACTCCACGTAGAAAACTCCAGAATTTAATTTAATGAGTCCGAGGTCAGGGGCGTACTTAGGGTCAGTCTGTAGGAGGAGGTGGCTGGAACTTTTTTTATTTACGGTTGGTGCGTTTGTTGCGATTTTTGTTACAGTTAGAGAATATGGTTTTGCGATACACCTTTAAAATTTAGAACCTATCCTATTCAATCAAATGCCGAATCTAACGCGGTTGTCGCTGAAACACGCGGCTTAATGCATGAGTTTCTTTTTTTTTTACCCTCTGATGCGTGCCTTGTTACGTTTGGCGTATTAGTTGAAGACAAAACGCAAGGGGGGCCGTGGGTCTGCTGACGGGTCGACCAGTGAGGTCAACGTCCCTTCGAAATGTCTGCAACTGCCCCATTCTCTGAAATGGGGTAACGACCATCAGGGCCTGGCCAGGACTGTGGCCTGGCTCAGCCACTGTCCGTCCGTGAGAACAGAGTCAGCTACCGTCTCCCGATTACCTCGTCATTGCGTCGTGTGCGAGAGCGAAGTTGCAACGTCACAGGCGGTGTACTGCACTGTCCGTGCACCTGCCAGCACGAGCATGACTTTTCCTGGATATAAGTTTGCCCTACCCGTGTGCATAAACCTCATGTTCTATTCCTCCTGCCTCCCGGGAAACCTCGTACTGGTGAACGAGTTAGCAGCTCTCGTCGTGAAAAGTACGGATAACGGCGTGGGTCTGCTTGGCCTCCGTGTGACGGCTCGGTAGCGTAGGCCAGCTACCCTTTTTTTGAGACGCATCGACGGCGTAAGCTAGAGCGCGACCCTCAGCGTGACGCCAGACTCCCGAGATCACGACTGCCGAATCCTACAACGTGGTTAACATCGGTGGGGCGGACTTCTCTACCAACCCCCATCCCTGCCGCTATAGTTTTAATAGTCACCTTCGTTGAAGGGGGCCCTCGAACACACTTTTCAAGCCGCCGTCTTTACGTTGCAAGGTTTCGTAGACTGACGGTTGGAGTTGCTGTTAGCGTAGTTCAAAGCACCGGTATCGAAATATTTAATGCTTTAATCGCGCAAAGAAATCACAACATCGCTGCCGACCGCATCATCACCCAGTGGCGCTCACCACAAGCATAGTCGACGTCACCACTCTCTCCTCCGTGATTGGTTGGCAACAAAGTTGGCGATAACCGCAGCACTGCATCAAAAACGTGATAAATTAAGGTATTTGATTTTTGTTTGCTGTATCTTTATATTAACGCAAATGGACGCAGTCGTAAACAAACAAACAAAAAATCACTACAACCACAAACCACGGTATCGGTGCTGGCTGTTCTTTTGCCTCTGGTACGGCGGCATACACCTTTGGCCTCTGCGCACTAGTTTCTGTACCTGAAAAGCGTGGACACAGAATGGAGGAAGAGGTCAAGAAAGTTGGCAACCAAGCACAGGGGGACTGAAAGTGTAAATAGACAACCAAGAGTCATCAGAAAGAAAACGAGAGAAACAGACTATGAATAGGGTTCAAATACCGTAAACAAAAAATACCATTAAGATTTACAAGAATGGGAAGAAAGAAATTAGAAGGGAAAATCTGCAGGATAACAAAAAGGACAGCCCCTCGCTATTGAGGCTTGAGCGGGTTGCCTAAGGACAAAAGCATACAGGAGCAAATATTCGGAGCAAGATGCTGCATGCGAAAATCTGGAGAGCACTCTGCAAATCTTAATAGAATGCGAAGGGATTCATGCAGTGAGGCCAGTAGTTACCGTGCACCTTCCAGAACCGCTTGGATTTAAACTGGACCGAAGCATCAACCGGTCAGCAGTCGAGATAAGCTAGAGACGTTGAGTATACTGGTGAAAAAAAAATGCAGGGAAGAGATTGATGCAACCAGATTCGCTACAGGCATAGGTGTATAGATAGCGGTACAATGTAGAGAGAGAAGTTTTGAGGCAGAAAAAGATTAAGGAGACGTATACACAAATGCTAGAATAAAAAAAACATGTATACCATACCTGATGGAATCAAGCAGGCTAGGTGACTATTTGTCACCGCCCCTTTTCAAAGGGGATGCCAATAAATTATCATAATCAGCAGCACCGCTTCTCTTCTCGCTTTGTCGCCTCGCTGCCCTGTTCACGTGGTGCAGGTTTCTCACCTCGGTACATCGTTGTCGCCGCATTCTTTTAGTCGTCCGCGATGCTATAGCTGAACTGAAAAAAATAGACCTTGCGCAGTCCCATGTTGATCGACCAGTGCTGGCAAGCATGACATGTGCTAGAATGCGCATAGGTACTTTTCACCATCGTAAACAGTGTCATCAGCACGGCGGAGTTACGCGAGTCCGTAAACATAGAACGTGTAAGCAACCGTGGAGTGCGAACTTCCGCTACGTAGGTGCTTCGGGCCCTTACCATTGGCAGCTTCGGATTACGTCATTGAGTGAGAGAAATGGGGAGAGAACAGTGCGAAAAAAATTTGAGGGCACTCATGTTTTTCTTGTATTTTTAAATTTATCGGCTTTAACTTCGGACTACGTACACCTATCGCTGCCATTCTTGTTGCATTTATCTTTCCAACCGAAAGTGTGCGCAATGGGCGCCTCAAAAACGCTGGTTCGAGAAGTGTTGGAGGGCCCCTTCAGAATTTATTAGCGTAAGAGTAACGGTGCAGATAATGTAAAAATCATTTTGCAGATTAGGATCCCATAGTCCGAAGATTGTAGGGGAACCTATGATGAAAAATACAAGGATCAAAAGTAAATAGGCAAGTGACAAGAAAACAAATGTGACACTTATGAAGCAGTCGCTCCGCGGGAGGCCACATAACTACCGTCTCTCTGAAAGAGAGAATAAAAATAGTGGCAGAAAAAAGGTGATTGTGAAAAAAGATTGAATAAATATATAAATAAATGAAAGAAAGAAATAAAAAGCTAAGCAAGCCAATAAAAAATAACTAGGTGCCGTTGCCTATAGCTTGAAATTCAGCATAGCGAATACATTCTAAAGCTCCATTTGAAACGTTTATGCCTGTTGGTCGGAATGTCTTGGAACTTATGGATGAGGTGTGATTCTCCGTATTTTCTATCTCGCGCAGAACGGAAATTTTACTGTAGGATGTAGAGTTTAAGTTCATCAACGTTATGACCTGGTTGATTGAAATGCTCGGCGACGGCTTTGGGAAGCTCTTTAGCTGTGTCCGCGCGATGTCCGCTTAACCTGACGTCCATTGATTGTCCCTTTTCACCGACATATTGTTTCTTGGAGAAGGAACATTCAAGCATATAAATTACATCGAAAATAGTGCAAGTAAACGTATTTTTCACTTCGTGTGTATAGCTATTTGCGGGGCTTTTAATTTTAAGGTCACTTTGAAGGTGCCTGCAGGTTTTGCACCTGGGGCGAGAAGATGCTTTTATTACGGGGGAATGATGTTGGCTGACTTTTGCGTGCACTAGGATGTCTTTAAGGCTTTTGTTGCGGTGATAAGTCACCCTTGCTACCACCGGGAATGCTTTTCGCAGACGCTCGTTGCTTGATATTACATATAATATACCACTGACAGTTATCCCACGCGGTCCATTGAGGGGCCGGTAGGTTTGAATCGTGGCACCGCGAACGCCTTTTTCATTTACTAACGCAAACAAGTTGAACAGGATGGAAGCTGTCGCCGTCCGTCCGTCCTTCCGTCTGTCCGTTTCCGGTCCGCCCTGTCATCCCTTCGTTCTATTGCCGGAGGCAGGCTTCTACCCACAGTGAGATGCGTGCGTCTGTGTGTGTGTGTTCGATCTGTGGCGTTTTCCTTTCCTTTTTCTTTTTCATACTTTTGTCGCCGACAGCCCAGACGTGCGGCGACGGGAGACTACGGAGGCGGCGGCTGAGGTGTGGGAGGCAGGATAGCGGCAACTTGTCGTCGTTTTGTTGACAGGTTTAGGGAACGGCCACGGGGCACTCCGCGGGGGCCACTTTCGAGCTGCTCTTTCGTTTTTTTTTTTTCGATATATCTTAAAGCGAAGATTTCTTTGCCTATTTCTTTGACTTTCCCACTGCTTCTGCTGTGGCTGTCTTGCACGCCACGTCGGGAGTGGTTCAGAGCGTGTATGCATGTACAGGGTGATCACTTTTACGTTTTACGGAATTTAAAAAAATCGCCTGTTGCAGATGACATAATTCTAATTCTTGAACTGGATTTTTGAGGGAGGCGGACATTACTTGCACGAGAAAGCGAAACACATATTTTACTATAATTAACAAAAAATACTAATTATCTTCTTAATTACATTATGGCTTGCTAATTTCCGTGGCAACGCAGCGACAAATCTAGGTCTCATGTTTAGCACATAGAAATCGGGTATTATGATCTTTAAAGAAGAGACGAGTAATTACGGGGTGTCAATACAACAGCAAGTCGTCCCCATAGTCAAGCAATATAAATACCTCGGCGTATACATAAACGAAGAAAAGACGTACTCGAGCACCCAAACCATCAAGAGAATCTGAAAATAAAAGGGAACCGGAATGCTGCAATAATGAAACGCAGAGCACTGTGGCGCCACAATAAGCATGAGGTGGTGCGTGGAATCTGGAAAAGAGTAATGGTATCAGCGCTGAAGTTCGGAAATGCCATTCTATGCCTAAAATCGGATATCTTGTCGGGGTTGGTAGTAACCAAAGATTGGTAGGTCGGTTGGCTTTGGGAGCCCACGGTAATGCCACGAATGAGGCAGTGCAGGGTGACATTCGTTGGGCCTCTTTTGAAGTCAGAGAAGCACAGAGCAAAATTAGTTTTGAAGGAAGACTCACGAGTGTGGATGAAAATAAATGGGCAGCTAAAGTGCACAAGTATCTGTGCTCGAAAAGCGCGGGCACAGAATGGATGAAGGGGTCAAGAAAGTTGGAAACCACAAGTACAGGGTAATTGAAACGGTATATAGACAACCAGGAGTCAGCAGAAAGAAAGTGAGAGAAGCAGAGACAGTTTATTGGGTGCAAAGAATAGAAACGAGAATGTCCATGGAAATTTACAAGAATTAGAAGAAAGAAATTGGTAGGGGAAATCAGTGCGGTAACACAAAGCGCAGTGCCTTGCTATTCGAGACTCAAACCGGCGGTTGTCTAAGGACAAAAGCACACCAGAGCAAATATTCGGAACTAAATGAGGCATGTGTGTGTAGCAGCCAAAATCCGGAGACCACTCAGCGTGTCCCAATGGAATGGGAAGGGATTCACACAGTGAGAACCGTAGGTAACGTACACCTTCCAGAAGTGCTTGGGTTTAAAGTCGGCGGAAGCGTCAACCAGTCAGCAGTCGAGGTAAGCAAGAGACGTTTAGAGCATTGGTGCAAAAAAAATCAAGAAAGACATTGATACGACCGGATTTCTTAGTCATAGCTAGAGGTACAAGGTAGATCTTGAAGGAAAAAAAAAAAAAGATTAAGGAGATGTATACAGAAATGCTGGAAAAGATGTATAGCATACGTGATTAAATCAAGCAGGCTAGATGACTATTTGTCACCGCCGCCTTACAAAGGGGATGACTATAAATCATCATCATCATCAGCAGCAGCAGTAAACGTGGTTTGGTTTGAAATTTAAGCTCTTTCCGCGGCGCGCAGGGCTGTAATACTTAGCCGACACGATCGTTAGCGCGCATTGTTTGCACTGCGCTTGTCAGCTCAAAATGGCCAAACCTGGTGAGGCGCCCTTAAAAAATGATCACCCTGTACATGGATGGAGCGTGGCAGAGAAGGGAGACGCAAGAAACTCATTTGGACCTTTCAATCGCGTCGCATGTGCACAATGCCCTCTGGAACTCCCCGGGCGTCACTATCCATGACTACCCGCAAAAGCATTGCAGAAACTGCAGCGCTTACCTTCCTGCTAATGTGCAAGTCCACGTGGAAGCTAGGTAGAATGCGAAAGAGGTGAGAATGAGTAGAACCAACACAGTCGCGATATGAGTTCTTTCAACAGCCTTGCCAATCTCGCAGCTCCAATAGAGGTTGGGAGAGTGGGTTCCCGGGAGGTGACGTGAATAGGCAAGGAAACGCTACATCAGTTGCGAGGAAACTCGATAAATTTGAGTGCAAGGTGTGGTATGGTACGTTTCTACTGGTTCTGAAAAATAGCCCATAAGATACCCGTAACCCATATAAGGCCACGCAAATATGTCAAGCGGACAACCTAAAGGCGTGCAGAATCAGAGTTGCATTAATTAAAGCGCACCGCAGGGTCCACGCGACACTACGGAAGCTGTCTACCGTCAAATCCACACTTCTATGCCCGCCGCGGCAGCTTTGCGGATATGGTATTGCTAGGTCGCACATTTCGCAGAAAACGGTCGCAAAAAACGCTCGTGCATTCATATTTCGGGACACGTTAAAGAACATCGCGATGTCAAAATTAATGCGGAGTCCGTCACTAAGGCGTGCCTCAATCCGATTGTGGCTTTTGCACGTATACAGCCCCATAATCCAATCAACGTTTAATACTTCTGCCACGATGCGATGTGCCATGCCAGACAGTGACAGTAACCCTCTCAGAGGTTATGAAATATGGCGCACAGCAACGCCTCAAGCAAACACCTCTCCTTGTGTGTTCTGTGTACTGCGCAGACAAACGGCAGTGGTGCACGCAAGGTAACGTTTAACAACAACTCGCCACTCTCGTGTTGGACAAAACGTTGAAGAAATTCAACATTCGCGATCAAAATCACCGCTAATTAGCGTCAGTCAAAGCAAACAGCACAGAAAGCTTCGCTTACATTGATTTCCGCAATACGCGGGATCCGCATAGTCTTTTTTTTTTTTTTTCGCTCGCTCTGTTGGTCTATCTGTCGTCGCTCCTGGCTGCCTTGCCCCAACTGCCCTGGTGTAAACTTTCAGCCTCCGCGCTCATTCTTTCTCTCCTCCCTTTCTCCAGGCGGACAAAGGGAGCACGACTTGTCACATGGTTGGTAGACAGATCAACTGAGTGTGACACTGCTTAGTCAGAATCGTTTGAAACGCGTGACAGATTTCGTTGCACTTTTTACACGAACATACGTTGGCCGGCCTTTCAAGAGGGCTCTCGCCGGCCGAAACATCGAAGAGAATCTGTTTTTTTTTTCAACGTGGACTTCCTCAAATAGCCACGTGGCTGTTGCGTTGTGACGTTGAGCACGAGGCCGTAGTTTGGGTGTCCGGCCGCGGCTGCATTTCGACGAATAAAAAATGCAACAACATAAAAATAAAAAATAAGTAACTGAACGAATATAAAAAACTTACAAAAAAACCGCTCGTTCTGGTAACTTTTGTGTACGCGGTAGAACCCCCGGTGGTGAAGACTAATCCGGAGCCCTCCACTGCGGCGTCTCAGTCATAGTGTTGCTTTGGGACTCTCTGAATCTCTGAATGGCAGAGCTCTGCTTTACCGTTCCTGATCCCGTTCTGGTGCCGCTCCTGCTGTCCGCACGGTGAGAGAAAACGGAGTGACCCTCGAGTGTCGTATACTCTCGGAAGTTGCCGGACTCGGCCACCTGCGGGCGGCCCCTTTGCGACCAGGCCGTCGAGGCGATCAAGGCGTTTGTTCCCTCTCGCGAGAAGCAGCGTCGATCCGTAAGATACGTATACGCAGATTGGGGGATTTGGTGGGCGCTGCCTCTCGTGGATGCCGTACGTATATCATTTCCTGCCTTATTCGGTGCGTCTCCTCCTCCACTGTGACGCTTGTGTTTTGCCGTTGAGGCAGGGTGAGCTCTCGCCGAGGTCGATAGGCGCGCACCAAATGAGCCCCGTCGTAAAAAACGAAAGGAACGCGCGGCAAGCTGAGCCGGGAGTCTCCCCCCGGATCCACCGTGGTAGGAAACAGTTGCGCGCTTGGATCTCTCGTTCCGGTCGATCTCGATGCCCGAGGAAGGAAAAGAAACAAAGAAGGCAACAGCGTCGAGCCTTCGCGATGCAGCCGCAAAGGCCTTCCGTTATACCGATGCGCCCGCCGTTCCAGCCACCCATTCCCCCGTCTTCTGTGCCCTAAGTACTCTAATTCTTCCCTAATTACTCGCTCCATTGCCCCGAAAGCAATATTATGAAGTAGTATTTTCCGCCTTTTACTACTACTACTACTAACGCCATAATTTGTGCCTTTTCTCTTGTCAGCCTGCAGCTATCCATCGCGAACGAAAACTTGTTGGGCAGCCTCGATATACCGAATCAATAACGTGGGGAGACGCGCTCGCAGGTATACGCCCCTGTGGGGTATCCTGTTTCCGTGCACGCCGAAGGTTTTCGACGCAATCAAACGAACACGAATAAGCGAAACGTACGTGGCATGAGATCTACTCATGTAAATCATTCGGAGTATGAGATTCGCTGTATGTTCCCTGCAGGTATATAGGCGAGATTCGCGAACCGCCCGTGTGCGACTTTGAAGCTTGCAATCGATACCTCATTCCGCGGACGGTGTACAAGAGGGCCTGGGAAAATGCGACTGCTAGGCTTCGGAAGATATATTGCACCTTGATCATATGACAGCAGTATAAAGGTCTGGTACACGTTATTCGGCGACTTGTAAGAGTTGTACGAATGTTAGCTTCAGGGCAACATAGACGAATACGTAGAGGAGACAAAAGTTAGATTTTTTGTGATTTTACGCCGTTTCGAGCTTCAAAGGCCGTGTTGATCGACTCGCCGCATTGTAAGTACGAACCACGGGAAACGACAGAACAAAATCACTAGTCGGCGGACGACTCGCCGTATGTATAAATCAAACATCATCCGCATCTAGTGTTCCGAATATTTCAGCTATAGGGATTATGGAAAACAGGGTCCTTTAGCGCCGGCGCGACTCGCTTGTACCCAGTGTCTGTACCCACTGCGTTATCCGCACGAATACCTCCACCTTTATTCGCATAAAATATCGCACGCGCTTGACGCACGGCACACACGTTGCGTATGAGGCCCTGCATTCACATTCATACACACACATGCGCCAGCGCGCTGATTCGAGAGCTACATGCTGCGTGTGTGCGTGCGGGTGTGTGTGGGAGAGAGGGTGTGTGTGTGTGTGTGTGTGTGTGTGTGTGTGTGTGTGTGTGTGTGTGTGAGAGAGAGAGAGAGAGAGAGATATGAGCGCTTGAATGGACTGACTGCTAATTGGCGTTACCAGAGAACACTCGCCCGTCCGCTCACTCACTTGCTTACTCAGGCGCGCACTATTCACGCGGCGCGGCGAGCGCTGTCGTTGTCCTGCAGCCTCGGTGGTCCCTTATCGGCGGCCGCTGCATGTATCGATCGCGTAGCCGTCGGTGTCCGGCTGCGTCCGACGCTCGGTCCGCCCTGCCTCTCGCCGGCTCAACAACGTGGAGCAGCGCTCCCCTCGTGCGTGCGCAAATGAGCGGCGTGTCTGGAACTCCGGCCTGGAGTCCCAGTCCGTGTATTACGTATGCGCGTCCGCGAGGCGCGCCAGCCTCGACGTGCGATGCACGGCACAGCCCCTCGGCCGCGCTGCCAATTAACGCCCAACGGACGTGACCCATTAAGCGGCTTTCGCGCGCTTCTGCGGTGAGCGAACTTACATCATCACTCGCGCCGGCGAGCAGACGCCCCAAAGCATGCGATGTCAACGTGTTTGGCCAAAAGAAAATGAAAATCGCTCGCGCGCCTCGACGCACTCGTGTTTACGAATTTCTGTAAGCCGGAAGTTGGTTATCCCTGTAACTTCGACGTCGACGGCCAGCTTCGGTTGAAACGGGCCTAACCAGGTGTCCGAAGGGCGCCGCTAATCAAAGAAGCCCTTTTCCATCTCTCGCGTTCATGGTTTCGCTTATTTGGAGTCTCCTCGGGCGTTGCGCGGAGCTTATAACAGCGCAGAGGCAGAATCTGCGAGAGGAGGAAGAGCACAAAGCTGCGCCCGTCTGCATGCTTTATTTGGCACGCTGTCCGTCCTGAGCAACGTGTTGCAGGTACCTATACGGGGAAACTACGTGCCCTAATTCTAATGAATCTACCCGCCAGCACTTTATATGATTTAGTGTGCTTGCGTGACATTTTATGTGTTTAAATTATGTCCATGCTAGAAATTAATGAACGATAACAAAAAAAAGTTGACTGCTACGATGCTTTATCGAGAAGTCTGTATTGAAGTACGTACGGTTTTCGTTATTCGGGTATCTGATGGGGAGCTTGTTTTATCCCGCTCGTGGGCACAGTTTTATTGCGATAGCAATTATATGGACACTCCAGGCGCATTTCAGCCGTCACCGTCACCGTATAAAGTCGTTGCGCGCCGTATGCTATGTGCGTGTGCGAATGAAAGCGTGCGAGGATGAGCCGGCGATCACGGCTCAATCTCGCGCACGCAGCGTAGGAAAAGGAGGAAGCGCGCAGTCCTCCGTCGCGCGCAAGACACCGAGGGGAGAGGAGGGAGGGGGGTTCTACCCCGGGCTGCTCGGGCGGCCGTGCCCGCCCGCCCGGCCTGCATGATCTCGAAAGCCATCTGCGACGGGTACAGAATCCTCTGTGCGCTGTGCTTTTGCGGCTTGGTTCGCCTTGATGCGAGAGGCACACAAAGGTCAATTCGCTCGCTGCTGCTGCCGCGTTTCCTCACTGCAGCGTTTTGACAGTGAGTTTCCGCGGTCATCGATCGAGTGAGATGTCTTCATGTTTGCTTGTGCGCGCGTGACACCATGCTTGTTAATTTAGTTCGTATGCCTATGTTTACAAGTTCACACGGCCGATAAAACTAATATCCTTACTTCGCATAGCTAGCTGTCCACTAATTTGCTATCTCAATCGATGTTTCGCCTTTCGGGCGAAACTGCGACTTCTTTTATCTGAAAAAAACAAAAACACTCATTCCTGGCAAAACGTGAAGCGAGAAAGGTTGATGAGAATAAAAAGATATCAGGATGCTCGATATATGTGCAGCTAATTCGCTGGAGTGGTTCCATAGACTTCCTGTCGAACTCTGCAAAATTGTCGCTTATGATTCTCCACAAAGAAAGCAATATAATTTGTGCACGTTCATTTTGCTCTTCATTATTAAATTCATCAGCCTATGTTCCACGCCACCCCGACATACAGGTGTACACGAAAGGCTGCCGTGAATGTTGTCGAGCTAGCAAAGAATGTTCTTACCGCAGATGTCGGGGCAGAGCTGTATACAGAGTTACATGCTGCCTCGATTCAGGAGGAACGAGGTTGAGAACTAACGTCGGTATTGACGGCAAGGAAGAAAAGCTTTCACCTTGCGAAAGTTATTAAATGATGGTTAGGTGCGCTATAACTACCACGTGCTGCTTCGAACGCGCAACCTCGTTATCGGTAGATGAACGTCCGACAGCCACTGCTGTGGGTCAGAGGAGGGAAGGGATTGTCTTACAAGCCGTGACCACGTGGTCTGTGTCTCGCGAAGTATCCCTGTTTTCTTTGTTTTGTTTTTTCGTGAATCCAGCGACCGGAAGACCGTGGATTATTGACGACGCTTGCGAAGTTAGGTGACCACAGGGAAAATGCTGCCAAGAGCAACAATAAGAGTGACTTGCGGCGCCAGTAATAACGCGCGCCCCGCTGCGTGAGCACGCGCCGCGGGGGCTGGGGGGGGGGGGGGGGGGGGGGGGCGTGTTCGCGCGGCCGCGAAAGTGAACGGCTGTGCGCGAAACGCTGCTTGCGGCCCGACCCTGATTAATGGACGGTTGGCTGGCGCAGCGCCGCTTCCTTTCCGGCGCCTTGGCACGAAAGACCGAGCGAAGGCGAGTTTCGGAACCGATCAAGAGCGCGGCGCGTTAATCGCCTGTCCACCCCCCCTGCCAAGGAGGGGTCACGGCCCCGGGGCCATCTGAGAGGAGAAAGACGTCCTCGGCGGAACGCCAGCGTTGGGCGTGGGCGACCTTAAGGGCTTACGATTATTAGCCCTTATACGACGACGTGCTGAAAGACCAAGGCCGTCACAGGAAGTACTATATGACCAATATAAAGGGCCAGGGAGAGGGATATAAACGTATATTGTTCCTTCGCATTTCTTCTTACCTTCGTCTCACTTTAAACCTTAATTCTTCTCTTTAGCTGACTCGTTATTGCATAAGCGGGTCTGTTTGGTTGCTTCCCGTTTCAGCGCATAATGTAGTAACGGACCTTAGAATGTAAATGGCCTTTTTCTCATCACCTCCTCCACCCTTTCAGTTACCCTTTCCCCCTAGTCCTGGTGCAATTATGTGCAAGCAGCACTGTTTGCAGCTTCCATGAACGGGCTCGAAACAGGGAAGGTTTGGAGACATACAGCAGGCGTAGCGTGGGAATAATGCGAATAATCCACCCATAAAGCCTCCGATCGCTCTTTCTCTCAATTTATCTTTATTATTTGTTGTTTTTAAAAGAAGGGAGGGGAATCTGCCATGAGTAACTACTTAAGAGGAAAAACGAAATCATGAAAGAAACAATTTATGATAACTCAAAGGGAAGCTCATTACTTTTCGAAGCGAGATCGGTATGCCTTAGAACACGCACCTATAAAGCGAGATATAAGAAGGAAGAAGAAGCATGTGCTTGCTGTGGTAAAGCTAGGGAAACGATGCGGCATGTTTTATTAGAATGTGAAGACATCTGCCCAACGGTCGATTTAGGCACCACTGGCCTCCTTGAAGCCCTTGGGTTCAGCGAGAGCAGGGGAAAAGTAAACATGTCCGTAATAGAGATTAGTAAGAGGCGATGGGAAGATTGGTGGAAGAAATGTAGGGAAACGACATAAAACGGAGACGTACAGAAGCAAAGTTCGCAATAGGGGTCAGAAAATGTGGTTGTGGGAGTTGATAGTGTTTTCTTTTCTTTTTTTAAAACTTGGGTAGGACATTAGGCAGTATAATACCAAGAGCTTGGTGGTGCACCCCCTCTCCCCCCCCCCCCCGTTCCAAAGCGGACGCACATAACAACCATCCATACATCCATCCATCCAGTCATCCAGAAAAATTCTGCTCGCCGCACCGTGACCGCCTAAGCGACGGCTGATACCTCAGCACATCCGTGTGCATTGTAATGGGGTAAAGAAAGTATACACCGAATGCATGTATGTACAGAGAAAGAATAGCTACAAGAAACATAAAAAAGAGGGCTAATGTAAACTTTTGTAAATACTTCAAACTATTTACAAAAAAAGTTTTTTTGGGGGGATGCAGCAGGCTATGCAGAATCTATTTGCAGCGCGTGGTTCAGGTGTGTTTGAGTTTGTCGGAATCTGATCCAGTGTGCACGGTTCCCGGGAATGTCTGGTGTACAATAGCATTACACAATCTCTGGTCACCGCCCAACCATCGCCTGCGTCATGCACCCCAAGTGAGTGTGTGTTTTGCTTAGCGTCAGGTGCTCAGGTGGAGCCGTGTCGTGTTCGCAGAACATTGAACCTTTCACCCTGACATCGTCTGTCACTTGTGCCGCGACGCGCAATAAAAAAAAAAATGACGTTGTCCGGCGGGGAATCGATTAGTTCCTATTGACCGTTCTCGCTCGCCTGAACATGTAATTGCGTTTTTCGCCCTGTGCTTTGTTGTATACTTCTTCTCTTTCTTTCCTTATTTATTCTTTCCTGTCATGGTAGCCTAATGTGGTTCTCTGTCACCCGCTATTTTGTCGTCCGCCTGTGCCTCGCCTCTGCGCTTCGGCAATTTGTAAGCTGGCTCGCGCGGTGTCCGTGTCTGTCATTTTACGTCGTTTTACGTCATCTTTGTCTTGTTTGCACGGGCTCGTAGTTATCCCGCGTACATCGTTTTTTTCTTTTCTTTCGCTGGCGACCATAATTCGCACCGGATCGCCATGCATTGGTTATCCATTTAGCAGTAGGCGCGAGACTGCTCTATATGTATACCGTATCCGAAATTCCTTGATACGTTGTCCCCGATATTTATTGCGAAAGAGACGCGTCTAATCGTATTCCGCGCACGATGCGAAATAGAGCTGTGCGTTCTCGATTGTGTGCGCCAGCACTATAGCGATTCCTCTGAAATGTTTACTTTGAGACATGTATATATATATGGCGTACGCACTTAGCCCGCAAGATTAGATTAGATTCGACGACCGTGGCTCGCCGTTATCGATGTGATTTGTGGGTTGCTCATATAGTAACATTGTAAACGATGAGAGTGGACACTCGAGCCGTTTCCGCGGCCGAGCTATGGAGTTTCACCGATTCGGCTATGTGGCAGAGCACATAAAGAAAAATGTGGCTGCGGCTAGCAGCTTGACAGGCGGCACGACCACTGGGCACTACCCAACACGTGCGAAGCCTATAGTCAGGCCGCGCCGTCGGGCTCTTTCTGTAAAATGCGCCTGAGCATCGTTGTTGGGTTCTTCTGCCAGCGTCTGCTTCGTCGCCGTTTCATGGTAAGGCCACAGCAAGTTCTTTTGCACTTTGTTAACGACTCATTCTCTTTGCTTTTCGTCATGTCACTGTTAGCCGCATGAACGAGTGAAGGTGGCCTTGCAGCCATGAGCAGCTGCTGCCCATTTGCTACGCTGACTTTCATTTCGCGCTCTTTCTTTATTTATGTGCAGCAATGAGCGATGATGCTAGCGATAACAGCGACGCGGCAGCGTCCGAGCTGCGAGGCACGTTCGATACAATGACGAAGTTAGAAAATGAAATAAAATGATTTGTTAAGAAATGCGACTATGAACGCATGCCGTTCGGGGCGGAGCTTTGTTACGCGCAGCGACTGCTGAAAAAGTATGGTGCTCCAATTTTGCAAAAGAAATGTAGCTATTTCCAAAGCGGCACACCTGCAATAGTTGCAGTATTGCACGTGTAGGAGGCTATGTGGCCTCTGTACCTCTGTAGCAGGCTATGTGCGCGCGAGCGTTGTTAGCTGTTCTGCATTGGGCTGAATATACGTGTTTTTATGTTTTAATTGTGTATGGAGTCGTTTCCGTAGAAAGTTTCTTAGCATTTATAACAGTTCTTCCTTAACCCCCTCCCCCCCCCCAAGAAAAAATACACGCATTACATGAAGGAACGCAGCATCTCCATTATAAAGCTTTGCAGGCTCCAGTATTTCTTTTACGAAGGAACGTAGCGTCTACATTCAATAGCATTGAAGCCTCCAGTATTGCTTACCTTCTGTCTGTCATTCTACGTATTACAGGAATCTCCACCATTTCCTCAAGGTACACTGACATCAAAGGACATCATGCATACTCAAGGGCAAAATTCCAAGTACCAGAAGACGATTGCAAGGCTTCGAAGACAGCAGGTGAAGACCCCCAACACAATGTGCTTAATTGCAGCGGGTAAATGACGGACACACTGGCTTACACATTCGAGATGAGGATGTTGGTGCGTGATCAATTATTTTTGCAGCCATTTTATTTCGGCACGCAACCATTATTAGATTTCTCGGACGATCCTACCGCTGTCGACCAGATGTAGGAGTCGTCGGACTAACTCGCCGCTGCCACCATTTGAAGGAGATGAAGGTCGTAGACAGGAACTCGGTGAACAGGATTTATTTACATATTAACAGTTTAAGCAGGATACATTGGCAGTCTAGCGCGACTCCCATATGGAGCCCGCAAAACTAACATACAGCAAACAGTTTACGAGCACACAGCTCACTACTACATTTCGAGCATGACAGAGCACTCAGCTCCCGACAACGAGCACGACACGAGCACGCTCTAGCAGCCGGCAAACGCTGCTTATAAGCTCTCCGCTTGACGTCATAGTTCGACGTCGTCGTTCGACGTCACTCTTCGAGGTCCCCGTGGACGGAGTCCCAGTGGACGGAAACGCTCGTCCAGTCATTGTAAACTTGCCGCCGCCCCGCAGTACGGCCCACACACACAAAGGCACACACGTTCGAGCCTACACACACAAAGGCTGACACGTTCGAGGGCCCCGTGGACGGAAATGTTCGTGTTGCGCACACACACACACACAGGTTTCAGTGCCGCACAGCTCTCGGTGTTGACGTCAGAGGGCTTCGTGGAACTCTGCTCCGTACCGGATGGCTCGGCCAAGTACCAATTTCCTGAGTTGATCGCGCGCCACGTGGCTGCCGGCTCTTCGCAGTTCTCCCAAGGGTGCCCCGTCTGGTGGGCTTGGAACACGTGCAGCGGGCTGAAAGCTGGCCCGTACGGCCATTCTTAACACCATTCACATAATTTTGCTACCCTAGTTCACCCTCCTTCGCAGAAGTACAAGAAAAAACGTCATATTTTTCCTTCTATAACAATCTCATATTGAGCAAATTAATTGCTGTCATATATGTGCAGTTTTTTTTTTCATTACCTGGATAGTTGCAACACGTCTTCTGTGTGTTTTGCTTGTGCAAAGTTGTTGCCATCACGCCTTTAATTTCCGACTATTCTCCATTATACCGGTGTCACACGACCACTTTCGGTCGCGATCAAGTCCTATCCGGATCTAAATTCTCGACTGCTATTGGCTCTCATCGGGCAGCTTGCGCAAAAGAACCAATCGCGACCGAGGAATTCAAATCGGATTGGGCTTGATCGCGTTTAAAAAGTACGCCCTGCGACACCCGTATTACTTGTATTTCGCTGTTTCTTCCCGTTTTCATGTATCTGCCTCTTACAATCTTGCTGCAATAAATGGTTGTCTGCTATTTTCGTGTTCTTGACTGTGCAGCAAGTTGATTTACATTTAAGGAACATGGCACATTTATTTACGGTGCATTATTTGGCGTGAGTTACTAAACGTACAATATCATAAGCGATAAAGTTTTACTTCATCAACAGTTGGCATGATTGTTGCACTAAGTTACAGCTGGAAACAGCAAATATGAATTTAAATAAAACTAACATGAAGTGAAACACCTTTGCGCGCTCGTCGTTACAACATATAAACAGCGGCATATGCGCCTGCGTGAAATCACTCAATTTAAGCAACGTTATGGATCACAAAAATAAATAAAACGAAACTGAAATCAAGGCCTCCGAGATTCGGCGGCGGGCGCGACCATCTTAGAGGCTCGTGCGTTTCGCCGATTCTGCTAGGTGCGCTGAGAGCCAAAGTCGGCCGCAGGCGCCTATGGGAGTGTCCACTCTGTACGTTTACTATGTTACTCTATGGGTTGCTTGCCTTTCCGGGCACAAGTTCGCTCCATAAGGAGTTGCACATTTGACAGATTTTTCTGGTTCTTCACCGCCACTGCAATGCGATCGTATTCCTTTCGGGCGATGTGTGCGCAATCGCGCACGACAAGGTATAGTGCGTCGAAATAAGGCATTGACAAAGATATTTTATTCGTGCCGCATTCATCTCGAAACGCTTCTGATTCGACATGTGCTGCAGGTTCGAATTATATGTGAAGTGTTTGAGTAAGTCGAGTTTGTAAAATCGACGGGTGGGTGTTTGCTCTCGGTGTCCGTATACGTCTTCATATGGCAGCTTTAATCCTTTCGTTGCTTTTTCTGATTGCTTTAGGTCAGGCATGCATCTTTCTTTTCTTTCTTTTTTTAAAGGTGGCTGGGTAGATGCTTTCCAAGTATGCTATAGACACGAAACTGTCCATGTCCTCGTATCTGTCATTCCGGCATATGGATTTCTCTCACGGAATACGCTGCATGGAATCCGTTCTGCATCTGTGTGCGCTATTCGTGATTCCGAAGAGGCAAGAATTGTGGTGAAACTGAATTTCAAGGGCAATAAATAGTTGACGCTCGAAGGGGGCTGGTAAACTCACGTGCGGACGGCGCTGCTGTTTGATATCCTGGCGCCGTGCCGCGGTGGCAGGAAGCCATGTGTCAGTCTCCGCGACGTTAGAGGAGGAGAGGAACGGCTTGATGCGATGACGGGAGGAAAGGGCGTCGGTGATAACTCGGTTCGTCTGCTTTGTCGAGCTCGCGTGGCAACGCTCGTTCTGTTTATTGCGAGGCACTCCGCCCGTGTATCGTGTTTACACTCTAAGAACAGTTTACACCCTTTGGCGTGCCCCTTCTGCCACACAACGGTAATCATCTGCCTTGATGTGTTTCCTTTCTTTAACGCTGCGAGCCCGGAACGTTTAGTAACGAACGGCACGCGCGTTATCAGAAGGGGCACTCCAAAGGGTGTAAACTGTTCTATGCTGATAACGCGCGTGCCGTTCGTTACTGGAAAGTTCCGGGCTCGCAGCGTTAAAGAAAGGAAGCGCATCAAGGCAGATGACGATTATCGTTGTGTTGCAGAAGGGGCACGCCAAAGGGTGTAAACTGTTCTTACAGTGTATATGTGGATGACTCCGCAAAATAAGCTGAATCAATCTGCACTGGGCGGCAATGCTAGTTTTCGTATTTTCTAGCGTCTCATACCATTGATAAATTTAGCTGTGCACAGGGCCTCCGCCGAGGTCGTTTCCATAGGTAAAAATATACGGGGTGATGGCATTTATGTTTCACGCAACTTTTTAATATCGCCTGTGGCACCTTAATTCTGGTCCTTGAGCTGGATTATTCAAAGAGGCAGGCATTGATTGCACGAGAAATCGAAATACGTAATCAGTTAACTGACGAAAATCCACTAATCTAAATTACGAATTGTATCCGGTGAATGTGCAAGGCATATAGAACGAATCTTGAGGATGTGCATGGGTTTCGAGATAGCGTGGGTTTCAAGGTACGGAAGAGGCAAAAATTGTCATTTTCCTTCCACGTTTGCTTTCTACTGCGTTTCGAACTCACGATGGGGCTGATGGTAAAACGTGTTTATTGAGTGGTCACTGTTCATAGGATTAAGCTTGCATATAACGCCTTCCTTAACGCGTTCCGCATTAATACAGTCCTGCAAAGCAAAACACGCGCTGCAACTGGAACGTGACATTTGAAAGTCCCGTGTCAAGGTAGCTATATTTAAGCTTGCGTCGAAATCGTAGCGTTCCGTGTCAGCACTACGGAGCGACAGCCGGTCGGTTGGTGCCCTGTACTCTGCGTATAGAGCAGGCACACTGCTACCGCCTCCGCACGTACCTGGCACTGCTTGGCCGGCGCGCGTAAAGTTGGCAGGTCGCGGTAACGGGTATAGGTTGGTGGCGGCGGGCTAAAACTCTCTAATAATGCCTCCTGAAGAGCGCTTGGTTACATCTTTGTGCATGCACCGATTCCGTTTTGCTAAATCGGCGTGCGTGTTGGAAGAGGAAATGGGAAATCGGCTGAGCCACGAAGAGACCGGAGCCATGGTCCGGCACATCTCGCGGGCACTGTGCACCGGGCCGCGCGCACGTACGCGCCTCGCGTCTGTATGATCGCATTTGCATTATTATTGCATGGCGGAATCGCTTCGCGCCAACGTTTCTCACGTTCAACGCGCGGCCGCGTGAAGCTACTGGCGAAGTCTGTGCTGCGGCCGCTACCGCAGCGTAACGAACGTGTTTGGCATGCGCTAACTGACGTCCTGCTCAGCTAACCACCAAAATGGAAACAGCCCTCCCCCTCCAACTCCCGCCCCCTTTAGGAGGCGAAAAGTGGCGAGTAAAAAGGAGTGAAAGCGAGTGCTTCTGAAAGCGTGCCAACACAACACAGTGTCATAGGTAGCTTCCGCCAGCCTCCCTTAACTCGTATATCGTTTCTTCCGATCCACTTTTCGCTTCTTTTTTTTTTCTTGAGCGGCAGGGTTCACTGACCTCTCCCGTCGGCCTGTGCAGCGCGGATAGACCATTCCGCTCCCTTCGCTTCGCCCAGGTGTTGTCGCCCGCCGTCGTGCGCGTTGCGTGCAGCGGACGCAGAAGTGGCTCGTTGCTACGAGAGCATTTCGCCGTTCATGCTCTCCGCTCTCTCTCCTCCCATGTGAGGATCCACCGACGCTTTCCTTCCTGCGGCGTCCGTTCCGCCCACGGCGCTCTCCATTGTCGGGCGCTAGCTCGTTTTCCTTTGCTGCCCTGTATACAATGCGGAGAGTGTCCAGCCGGCGTGTTCTTGTTTGACCGGGGGCAGCGCTCGGACGGCAGAAGTTGCGCCGACGGGACGCCAGAGCGGGGCGTGCCTCCATCTAGAGATCGTCGGCGTGTGCGTCAGACGGAGCTCCGACGCGGAGCGAAGAGATCGGCCCTCGGAAAGGCCCTTTCGCTTATAACCAGCGCGGCTGGCCTTTGTGTTACGACTACACAAGGGGACATCGGAAAGTCGTAACCTCGCTCGGAGTCCACGCTTCGCACGGCCCACTGTGTTTCTCCTCGTTTTTTTTTTTTAATGTTATTATTTCGATCGCGTCTGTTCGCGCTGGACTTTTTTGTGCGTGCGTGTGTGTGTTTTGTAAGCTGGTCGTTGACTCGTTCCTCCCGTGTGTCAAGGATCCCCAAAAGGACAACTTTCATTGGTGCTCGTTCACCGTACGGGCACAGGTGATTATCACCAGTGTAAAAAAAATGAGGTCGTTCACCGTGCAAATGACTCTGGTCCAAGCGGAGAAGACCTGGACGCGCGCGTCATCGAGTGTCGCGGTTGCGCACGGCTGCTCACAAACGACACGGCCAGCGCGATTTGCTCGTATAGTTCCATGCGCCCGTGTGCTTCAGTATCGGGCAAATGATTCGGCCTAAAATTTCGAACCCTGTCAATTATCGCATCACATGTACGTGGACGTGCAAGTTGGTTCTGTGCGATTGTACACAATCTGGACGGCTGTCCCACTGTTGGGTTTGTGTGTGTGCGTGTGTGCTTGGTTAAAACACGTTGGCGGGCTAGTTGGTTAGGATCAATGGTAGAGTGTGTAAGCGCGACTGAACGAGGACGTAGAAAGAAACAGATACACAGACACAGCGCTGTGTCTGTGTATCTATTTCTTTCTACGTCCTCGTTCAGTCGCGCTTATACACTGTAACATGTACGTGTACGTTGCATATGGCGGTCACACGGGCAACGAAAGGTCAAGTTCTTGACAATTAGCTATGACGTCGCGCTGCGTTCACTGCCGCGTCTCACACGTTGCCCTCATACACTATGGCGAACTAGCGGCAGACCGGAGGCACTACAGCTGTTTGAGTATGTATGCATGCATGATGGTGCGTTGCTCTACCCTTAACGGGTGGAACAGCTGTACGGCGTCCTTGCCGAAACAATATATGTACATAAACAAATAGATGGAGTTGGGCACACTAACGCAGCTAACGGCCTGCGAAACGGGGCCTAAACAAATATTAATTGTAAAAATAAAAACGCTGGCATGCGCAGAATCACGCAGTCTCTACGATCTACGAGGGCCCGACAGATACATGACGTTCCGCGCGCGCACACAACTACATACATGCGCGTGGTAGTGGTTCAGGAAGTTTGATGCAGGGAAGTGTGTGTGTGTGTGTGTGTGTGTGTGTGTGTGTGTGTGTGTGTGTGTGTGTGTGTGTGTGTGTGTGTGTGTGTCAAAGACATAGGTAGGACATTAGGCAAAATAACAAGAGCTTGGTGGCGCAACCTACCACCTCGTTTCGAAGGCGACGCTCATAGTATCCATCCATCCACGTTCCACAGGTACACAAATAACCGCTATCGCCGCGTTTTCCTCAATCATTTGGCAGCCTCTCTCTTTGGTTACCGACACTACTATAGTGAACTAGAGCTTTCTAGTTCACTGTAAAACTACGCTGGCGGGGTCGCTGGCCACGTCGCCGGACTTCAGTACCTGCGGGAGCGTGGTGCCCTCTATGTGCTGAGGAGAGAGACACCTGTACACCGCAAAACCAGGTGGTCGGTTCTTTCCTCTTCGATACAACACACTCTGCACAATGCTGTGAGGACGTCAGGAGATCTGTCAAGCAGCGGCGGTAGATAAATGTACACAACGCCCCAGCGTGTGCCTCAAAGAGCAAAGCGCTGCCGATAAGGTTGTCGCATCTGTCCGCTCCTCGACAGTGGCCTCCTTTGCGTCCGGTACATGCGCTGCAGCGTCGATTTTCAAATCGTTGCACTATTCCACTGCAACGTCTCCAGCTCTTGCACCCTTGCTTGCACAGCATCTTTCCACTTGCGCTCACTGCCTTCTTTGACGTGGTTGGCAAAGAAGCTGAAATTACGGCGCAGGGTTTGGGTGCGCGCGCACCACGCAGTCCTGATGCCTTTCAAGCTCACTTACCGAAATAGTCTTCGGGCGCACCTTGCGTCGTCTAGGAGGCCAAGTCTTCATCTATAGGCAAGCTTTCTTTTCGCCTCCCACCCGCTGCGCTGGCTTAGCGGCTATATGGTGCTAAGCACGAGGTCGCGGGATCCCGGCCACGGCGGCCGCATTTCTATGGGGGGCGAAATGCAAAAAACGTCCGTGTCCTGTGTATTGGGGGCACGTAAACGGTCCCCTGATGGTCAGAATTAATCCAGAGTCCCCCACCATCGCGTGCCTCATAATCAAATCCTGGTTTCGGCGCGTAAATCCCCACAATTCAGAACTATTTTCGCCTCCCGTGCTTCAAAGGTCGACCAGTCGGCGTCTCCTTGGATTGCTTCCACCGCCACCCGTACGTGGCATCCAAGGGCCAACCTACCTACCTCCCGTAGTCCGCGCTTCAGCCATGCCCTTGTTTCAGCTGAGAGGCAAATCGCGGTGTTCGCAAACGTCAGTGCTGGGACATGTACGTCTTTCGACATCTCACGAACCAGCATGTGCCGGTTGTAACCCCGAAGGCTTCTTCGCAGTATCTTGGTAGCTGCTCTCCGTGAGACCTGGCGGATCTGATTTTCATGTGTCTCAACATATTTGAATGTGGTGGTGAAAATAACGCCGGGGTAGCGGTATTCTTTCATCCGTGAGACATGTCCGACACTGGGCTAACATGTCAGTTTAGTATTTGCGTTTTCAGGTCAGATGCTGAAAAAATGCAAGCCTGCCGATTGTTCGGAATGGAAAATGAACCCTATAGGTTCGACAGGTGGGATGAAGATGCTGTGACTATGGTGTTGCAGGTCCACAAGTCGCTCTGAAACGAGGACAATATCGCCCGCAAACACCAGCCCGGGCCATCCGCATGTCCATCCGCATGGCAATTCTTCAAACAGGTCATTGATTGAAAAGCCTACGCCACAGTCAAGCACACAGCGCCCCAACCCCGATTTATATAGCTTGTGCAACAATGAGGGAAAGAGGACATCCCTGCTTTAGTCCACGGCTCACCACCATTGGTTCCGTTGTGACACCACAGAACCTGACAACCACAGTGTCTCCGCTGTACAGCCGGCGTTGTAGGTCCGTCCATACCTGTGGCATTCCCAGACCTGCGCCGTACACGTTGGAGCAGCCGGCCACATCGTACGCTGTCGTATAGGCTTTGGAGATACCCAAGAAGCATCCAACGAGACCGCGTGACTTGTTCTGTGCTACTTCGATGAGCTGCGTGAGCGCGAGAAGGTTGTCTTCCGGACGACTATTTGCTCTGAATCCATTTTGTAACTCCGCGATCGAGGACTCCCTTATGCTCCACCCACGCGCTCATCCAGCTCTTCGCAGTCTGGGCAAACAGTCTGTAGAGGAGGCTCGTCACTGTTAGCGGGTGGTAACCACGCAGGAGGCTCCCATCGCTGCCTGTCTTGCACAAGAGAGTCACTCTGCCGCACTGCCAATCCAATGGAACCGCGTCACCTGCCAAAATTCCAGTGAACGTGGCAGTGAGATGTTCTCGAGCTGCAATGTGTCACCAAAACGTTTCACGAAGCCTACTGGAATGCCGTCGAGCCCTTGGGCAGTGTGTGCACTGATCTGCGTCATTGCTCTCTCGATGCCCAGCCGGGTCATCTGCCAAGTGTTGCCCTCCTTACTCGGGCACAGACAGTTCAGGAGGTCAGCGTTCGCTGTGCCTTCGTTATCATGGGCAGAATTGTACAGCGCCTGTCACTGGTTGCGTACAGATGCGTACGTCTTTTAATTATCTCAAAAATTACTAGACTTTTCGCGCAGTGGAGGCACTTAACAACACGCTTTGTGTTCCGGCGCAGCAGACTCGTAAGGCCAGTCACCGGAAGTTTCTTGGGGCCGCTCTCTCGCTGCTGTTATCGCGCGAGTGAAACCGTCTATACGTTGCTTTGTCGCGTGCCTTTCTGCTTAAGCCGACTTTCCCGCTCCTTGGAATTCAAAAACAGCTGCCCGCCAATTTCTGTATTAACTTAAGCGTTCACTACCGGAGATAGCTGCAGGAACACATTGTCTTTTGCATGATGAGTTCGACTATACTCTGGTAATGTGGCAGGAAGGGGGCGTCGGACCGCGGTCGGTGTGGGAGCACTGCCGAGAAGTATGGAATGCTCCGCGCGGCCCTGCGGGGCAACGTGCGCGAATTCGAATACTCGGAGGCCTGCACGCATACGCATACTGCGCTGCCGCCAGCTCGAGTAGCCGCGAGGGCACCGAAAGAGTTTCGGGCTCGGCGCGTCCGGCAAAATGGTGTATAGGTTGGGAAAGTGAAGCGTTTTGGGCAGCTTTCGCTGCTGAGCGGCTGGCTTCGCCACCGGGGAATGAATAATTCTGGGCGTCTGAGGAGGTCGCTGATTTGATTGACCGCGCCGATGCGGGAGAAAGAGTCGTTCGGCAGTCCTTGCACGCCCCGTGTGTGTGCGTGCGCCTCAGCTGCGAACGGTCAGCGCCGCGCCGCTTTCGTGCTTGACCCGCGGGGGAGGGGGGGGGGGGGACTCTCCGATCAACACGCGGGCCGGCTTAGCTATAGCTCTGGCCACGGAGCAAGGCTCTGTGCGGGCGCCGATGGAGACGGCGCCGCTGCGGATCTGTCTGCGTCCGCACGTCTCACGCGGAATCGGATTACGGCGCGTGCCGCCATCTGCTCCTCAGTTTGGCTTGCAACTCTTCCTCCCGCGACTGCGTATCCGCGTGATGGAGGTCCTCCTGGGCTCGTCTATCGTTCGCCTCGCCGCGATGGCAGAGGAGAGAGTCGCTCCGATGGCCCCTGTATATGCAT
Source organism: Dermacentor andersoni (assembly GCF_023375885.2). NCBI lineage: Eukaryota > Metazoa > Arthropoda > Arachnida > Ixodida > Ixodidae > Dermacentor > Dermacentor andersoni. Next base: position 332,184,839 of record NC_092814.1, read on the forward strand.
GTAGCTGATGTGCTTGACCGCTACGTGCTGGCCGCGGCGTAGGTCGCGGGGCGGGGTCTCGACTCCCCCTGCAGCGCGTTTCCGAAGCCCGGTCGAGAGGCCTCCGCGCTAATCCGGTTTGCACACACTCGCGCCGCGGTGTCTTCGATAACGAGGGAAGTTCGGTTGCAGGGGCGTCAGGGAGGGGGGGGGGGGGGAGGAGAGGGGGCATGCATGTTTTCATAAGAAGATATCGCGCGACTGGACGGCGAGTGTTCTGGGAGCGACTGGCGTCGTGCAGTCTTTTGGCGCGGACTCGATGAGCTCCGCTACCGAGCAGTGGCTGCGTTGCGGCGATGGGCTTGAGCACTCTCCTTTCGTTGCCCGTTATTGCGTACGCGGTGCACGTGCAATTTACGGCATGCGCCGTGGGTGCGTGAACAGGTCCCAAAGCTTTACTGCATCCGCTAACAGTGGTCTGGTGAGGCGCTGGTGCTTTGCTTGTAGATAGAGCCCGTTCACGGCCGCATGAAGGATAGCCATATAGGGATGTGTTGAAGTTGAGACGTGAATTTGCGGCCTAATATACGCCAAGAAAGAACAATTGAATTCCAGCGTGCTGGGCGTTGTCTTTCATGGGGGGAGGAGGGAGGGAGGCAGAAAGGAAATTTATTGCAAGGCTCTCGTCGGCTGGCATGCCCGACTCCTCTTTTTTTACAGCGATTGTTTCGCACGCCCCATCCGATTCTTATCGGTCGTTCGTACAAGGTCGACCGTAACAATGGCCCTTGTACGGTTTGCGCTCTGCTCTGCATTTGCACATCGATAAAGAATGTATCGCAACGTCTGTGCGACATTCGCGAATATCTCGATTAGCAAATTATTTTCGCGTTCACATTGATTCGGAAAATTGTTAATTCCCTCTTTACATTAGTTGGAAAGGGTAATTCAGAGAACGCCAAAACGCGTAGTGACTTACAACCGTTTTCGGCGCAGCTGCTTTTCCCACCTTTTACGAGCCTGACACTGCTCTGGGCATCGGCGTATAAGTTTGGCTGTCATTCGTAATAAATGCAGCCGCTAGCCCCCCCCCCCCCTTCCCTCCCCCCCCCCCCCCCTATCGTGCCCGTCCTTCATTATATCCGCTTCCGCATGTTCGAACCATGGTGGCCGAAACCTGCCACGAATCGGCACGGTTCGGCCACAAAAGCGGCGAGAAACGACGACGCGCTTTCCAAGGGGGAAGAGAGGGGAGGGGGGTGGGTAGTCGTCCTCTCTACATGTATGTGCCACGGTGGCCCGAAACACGCCGCATTGCATTGCACGCGCGGATCACCGCCTTTCCATCCGCCTCGTCCGGCACTTCATTTCGGGTGCGCGCACTCCTCCCGAGGGAGGAGTTTTCGCGATCACCCGAAGGGCCTTGTCTCCGCTGGCCGACCTGGGCCGACCCAACCGACGGCACTCGGGGGAGCGATGTAGAACGTCCTTCGTGGCCCGTACGCAGATATCTCGCCGCGAGCCACTCGGCTCCACCTGCGCGCCTCAAGCCTCGCGAATCTGGCGCAAACAATGCTCGCACGCTCTTCCCTCCGTAACCTGTGCGCGTCTTTCATCCCATAAGCGCTTGGAAATAGGAAAGGTGTGCGTTTTACACTTGCGTGTTTTCTTCTTGCTCATATGCTTCGCAACGAGCTTTCAATTTATTGGTTCGCATCGTTCAGTAAACACGTGACGGCATTTGCCTGTTTGCTATAGGCCTGAAAAAAAAAAAAATTCGACCGCAAGTTGTATGTACGTGTACATCGCCGTCAGCAAGTTACAGCGTGCGACCATTTAATTACAGTTACAGTGTGGAACCATTTAAGCGACGCGGGCGAAAACGACAAGGGCGGAGCGCACCGTCCTTGGCTTTTATTTCCTGTCCGAGTATGTCACTTATCATGCTTTTGCGCTGTCGTCTCGGAACTGGACCAAATGTCTGAACTCCGGTGAAGCGAGGTTCCGGCGCGGAGGCGCGTACTGGTGTTTCAGTTTATCAGCAAGCTAAATGTTCCGTATAACCAGGCATACAACTAATGGCATGCGCTTTTATTAAACTATTGGGACAAAAGAAAATGCACTCATGTTGGGAAAGTTGACTGTGAAGCAGTGGTAGGTAATTAAATGTTGAACCTCCTTTCGGAAGGCGTCAGAGTAAAATGGACGTCACTGTATGTGATTTCCTTTCGCTGTCCGCGTACACACACACATACGCTCACACACATACACTCACACGTATACGCACGTGTCTGTGCGTGGTGTATATGTGTGCACGACCTTCTGGTGCATATGCAAAAAAAAAAAAAGAAAGCTTGTTCATTCCGAAAACAGATGGTCTCTCCCAATTAGCTGGTCCACTTAAAGTTCACTGCTTTCGAGAAGCGTTCGCTTAACCTATGCACATATGTATGGGGCTGCGATATATCCTGCAACAGTATACTTTCTCGTTATGAAGAGAGCAAATGAACACAAGCTCAACAATCTCAACGAGGAAGGCTTGGCTTCGGCGTTTGTAGAACATTCTTCCACAACGTCCCGACACTGCAACTGGACTCACAATTCGGTTCGTTTTCTTTTTGTTTTCTTCTTCTTTGGAGTATAGAAATTTCGCAGCAAATTCATTTTGCAACTGGTCTGCGTGTCCTGAAAGCCAGATAGGGAATGGTTCTTTTCAAAAAAATTAGTTGAAATGTATATCATCACCTCTATTGTATACCAGCACCTCACCGTTATCAAGATGGCGTCCTTTTAATTCTTTCGTGAGGCAGAAAGGTTAAAGAAAAAAAAAAAACAATAAAACAGCATACTTCAGCGATTACTGTGGAGCGGAACTCACTTACTGCATCGTCAATTGACTCTCAAAGCGGGCACCGCCATCTTTTCAACGACTACTGATTTGCGATGCGACACAACGTCGTCCGCTGCACAGTGTTGCCTCGCCTCCGAAGTGTGTAGACAGGGCGGGGACAAAGTTTTGCGGGATGCGCGAGTGCGCGCCAGACTCCATTCTTGCGCTATACATGTAGTCTGACGATCGGCAATAAGCGCGTGCGTGGTATTAATGTATTGGTCCGGCACCAGAGCGGGAGAGGGTGAACCCGCGCCACGCCATGTTTCGGCGCCGTATACACCAGGCGCTAATTGCTTCGTCGGAGTCGCGCAATAAATGAAAGTTTGGTCTCTCGCAGATTCCGCAGAAATTTGTCCCCGCGGATTAATCGCATTCACGCATGCACAGACGCCAGCGCATGCACAGACGCCAGCGCATGCGCGTACTGTGTAGCTCTCTTAAATCCGCGGCGGAGCGCTGAACTCCGGCCGCAAACTGCCACGCGCCGAAGCCATGCGCGACAGCAAACGCCTGAGAGCCGCGAATTTGTCCGATTCATCATTCACCGAAAGCAAGGAGAAACAAAACGCTGAATGCGCTGTATCGAGCATCTGATAATAATAATAAAAAATAATAAGGCGGATGCGTACCAAAAGAAAAGCGGCGTCACTTATAATATGTTTGTTATTGTTGCTGTTGTTCACTTATAACAAAAGTTTCGGAGCGCGTGTGTGTGCTCAACCCTTTATGCATGAGAGACAGGTTCAAATAAAACGGCCGCGCAAACGTGGAGGCAAATTCTGTCCGCATTGTGTAGCTAGAGCGTGATGAAAGTTGAAGGGGATGTTTGCGATGCGAATAATCATGTGTAAGCAAATTGAAGGTGCGTAATTACAGGCGTTGTGAATGATTACCGAAGTTGTGTTGATTGCGCTCCAGAGCTCTCCAGCGTTTCGACAGTGCGCGCTTTCTCTTTTCTTTCTTTTTTTTTCGCAAATATATATATAGGGCGTATCGAAAGGAAGAGAGGGTGCACGAATAAGGCGTATGTTGCGAGTATCGCGGGGGAGAAATTTCCAAAGTGCCGTCGGAGCCTTTAAGACAGTCCTCGTAGGAAAACTTTCGAATTGTTTGCCGCCTGGAACCTTGTTGACGCGTACACGACATGAGCCAAATTTAATATCAACCGCTTCATAAAACGTATTTTCGAATTCAGACGCGTTCAGAAAGCGGCAACATCACGTAAGCGCTGTCGCTTTCCCAAGGCTGCTGTCGCCTTACATAGACTTTCCAGTGTTCCCGATTGACAGGTGGGGACGGAGCCATGCGACTTGAACGCGTCCCAAGGCTATTCCGCTGCGCAAGTCGTGAGGTGCACCCACATGGAGGATGGTTTGCGATTCCTGCTCCGAAATATTTGTGATCGGAGGACTTTTCAGTTTGATCCCTGCTGTTGGTTACGTCACCAAGTGGGGACACGTATACGTGGTGTGCACACTGTTCGTCGAAGGTAAACAGGGGCCGCGTGTAAGCGGACTGGGCGTGTTTGCTGGAGTTGCAGGCGGTCCGCGGACTCTGAAGGTGAAAACGCTTTCCGGTGGGCAAACAGTGACTCTTTATAGATTGGTCTTGTCGGAGTGACCAATAATTTGGACAAAAATAAAAAATGAAGAGCCATATTCAGTGCACGCGGTTGGGATGATAACTGCTGAATATATCGACTATGCAGGTTATTCACTTCCACAAAGTAAATCAGAGAGAGAGAGAGAAAGAGAGAATGCGCGCGGCGCTCTTCGACGCGGGAATCCATGTCCTTGAGTGGTCGAAGTGAACTCGGCTGAGTTTTCGTGGCGTCCAAATGCTCTACACGCCTTTGGTTTAGCGCTGGTATAAATTTATATTGCGTGCTCATTAGCATTCCTTCCTTCTTCTTCTTCTTTTTTTTTTGCTTGACTGTAGCATTAAATTAGATCACATGTATCAAAGATCGGTGAACGAAGTTTTAGCTGCGAACTTGCGACTTATCAGGCCTCGCGCAAGTTGCGTCGTATGCGGCGAACAGACGGCTTTCAAGCCGCCTGCTTCGGTCGTTTTGTTCGATTTAGTGCAGAAAGTTTTCCCGTATCTTGCGTTTATAGTTGCGTCGTTTTTGTTTCTTTTTTCGCGGGCTCTGGTGCAACCATGCGGCCGTCGTTATTGCGCGTGATAGGCGTTTGTTGGAAACGAGGAGAGACAGTGCATATCGCGGGAAGTCGTCGCCACCGAAAGTGAGACGAAAGTGAGTGAGTGAGAAGGAAATAATAAATACCAGCTTAAATGTGCAGCCGCCGCGTGTAACGTTAATGACGTTAACGGGGGCTGGCATCTCTTCCGAGCCACGTTGGATGTGTAGACGTGTTTCACGCGGAGACGGAGAGCGACAGCGAACGCGCTGCTCCTATCGATAAGCTCGTGTAACACTGAAACGGCGCGGTAGCTTCGTCTAAATGAAAAAAGAAAAAGAAGCTTTACAGATTGGGAAACTCAAACAAATAACGTGTTCATTTTTCAATTTTATTTGGCTACTGTTTCTGCCGGGAAGACACGATAAACATGCCTGCGACAGACGCCGCAAAAGTTGGCTGCAGTTTACTCGTAACAGCTACTGTCATTGCTATCAGCTGTCGTAATTAATATGGTGCAAAAGACGCGAAACGATCTGAACAAGAGAAGACTGGAAAGATCTTTCCTAGCTGTTCCAGCGTTCCTTCTTCACGTTTTTATTTTCGCTCTCTATAAAGTATAAATCAGCAACAAGTAGCGATTGCTAGTTCAGTTCGCGGACGGTAGTGACTTCGTTCAGCGACACCGACTCTCGTCGCGAGCAGCTCGTCTGCGGAGCCCGCTGGTCCACGTCGGGACTGAACGAGCCCCCTTCTGACGAGTGCTATCGCAAACGCCGCCCACCGTGGTTTCTTGGTGTCTTTACCCGTTGCGCTGCAAAGCACGAGGTCGCGGTGTCAAATCCTGATCGTGGCGGCCGCATTTCGCTGGGAGCGAAAACGCCAGCCCAGGATCCATACGGACTTGGCTGCTTGCCGGAACCGCCGCACCAGCTGATGCTGGCCACGAGGGTCCGAGCTGGACAGCGCTAGCTCCCTTATTTTGGGAATTAAGAGCAGGGGGGCGTGGTTGGACACGTCCGGATAAAAGGAGACATAAGCGTCGCAGTGGGGGCATTTATTGTGTTATAGGGAGAGGTTTAGCTTGATATAATCAACAAAGTTCTAAAATAAAGTAGCTGGTGTGGCTGCGTATCGGCATCTTATACCAACGTAGGCGCGCAGCCAGCGCTTGCTTATACATCTCACCTGAATGAAAGCCGTGCCAGCTGGATTCCGCCAGAACTGGCGGGATGTTGAAATTAATGAATCTTTATTTATTTATTTATTTATTTATTTATTTATTTATTTATTTATGCTGTCGATCCCATCATGGATCATAACAGGAAGGGCATTTACATAGTTGTCTTACAATGTAACAATAATAATTAGCACGATATTAAGATTAGACATGATACATAGGCAATTAACAAAGGCAAAATATATGGTAGGCAGAAAAAAATAAGTAATGCATTGTAATGACGTTACGAAAAACAAAAGCTAATCGAAACGGCAGACACTTAACGAAGGTGAACAAAATGGTAGGCATTAATTACATAATAATACAATGCAGTAAGTTTAAGAATAAACAGGAAAAGAGGTAAACAATTTGCATAACTAAACAATGGTACTCAGTAATGGCAGAGTAATACAAGTTATAAAAGTTAGTTATACACAAGAGGTAATAATCTATAAAGTACGTTTCAGGCGTCGGTAAATAAATATGTATTATGTACATGATATAATGAAATAAAACGGCACAGAAATAAATGGTGACGCAGGTACGTCATAACTGTGCAGCATGCAATTCACTTTTGGCTAATGTTAAAAAAGCAGATAAGGTTGGGCTGTTTGTAATACTAAGGTCCAGCTTACGCTGATGACTTTCCGTATGAAATGGGTGTTAGTTTAATGAGAGTGTTTTTGTCGGGTGGGTCGTCTTTGTACTGTAGATAAGTATTTGGAACTGCATTTTTAATTCGTTATGACTAACGTGGCACATCATTTTTTATCGGGCAAGCTTGGCTCGATTTCGTAAGGGGACGATACCGGCCTGTTTCAGCAAATCGGTGGGTGCATCTGTTAACCTTTATTTATTGTAATATACATCTTAGTGCTTTCCTTTGAATTGCTTCTAGTTTGTTAATGAGTTCTTTGGTGAACGGAAACCAAGCAGCGTTAGCATATTCTAATACAGATCTGACAGATGTGTTATATGCTAGTAGTTTTAATTTTTTGGGGGGGGGTGCTAGTCTGAGACGTCTGTTTAGGAAAAACTTTTTTTTTTGTGCGGTCAAGGTAACGTTAACATGGCGCTCCCATCTGAAGTCGTGCATTAGCGTTAAGCCATCATTGTTATTGGGGCTCAATATGTACAGAGAGAGACACGCACAGAAAAGAAGCAACTTTGTTTGGTTGAAATCGTTTTACTATGCGAACTCGGAGCCGGTCTTGCGGATTTGGCTCGCGATGGCACAGTCACGAGTCAACGGCGTCGGGACCGATTTGCGCAACTGCACTGTGCTCGCCTCCCGAGCGTGCGGCGTCGCCATGGCTACGGCAGTGAACACGACGGCCGGTTCAAATCGAAGACGTTGGATGCGCATCAGGCTGGCAATAAAAAACCATCTTGCAGTCAAATCACGGCGCCCGGCCTGCGGGCATTTGGAATATATGACCAAAGATGCAAAAACAAAAGAGAAGTAGAACGAGGCGCGGTTATCTTTTGCGAGTCATTCAGCTCTCGCTCTACTAACAGTCCATGTGTGTACGATAGGGCACGTGAAGAGAGCTCACCAATAGTAAAAGCACGGACGAAATATAGCGGTATTTGAAACGTGTGGCGTGCATCTTGAAACACCTATAACTGGACCTTTGCTGCAAACTTTAATGAAGTGTACGTGCCAAGTGTTCCAGAGTTGGAAGGTGTAGGTCTGGGGGTGTTTTCTCTCGATGCCAATATGTCGTCATATAGCGGGTTGGTTCACTTCTTCCGTTGCTTCTGACAATCCTTTGCATCAGGCGCACTTCTTCGAGAGGATGGGCTTTCTAAGTATATGCTAGACACGAAACAGTATATATGCTTTCATATAGGACGTTCCTTTGGAGAGTTCGCGTATAGTCCACGCATTGCAATCTTTACCAAATCACTGAAGAATAGAAAATTAACAAATCTTTTCTTCTGCGGCACACTTTTAATGGTTCTTCAAAGTGCAAGAAATGTAGCGATAGTAAATTTTCAGTCCACATAATTAACGCACCCGCAGGGTGCTTATATATCCGTGTGATGAAGTATAACGCAAGCCGGTGCAGCCCGTTTATTGTTTCTGTCAGAAGCGAAACAGCGCGCAGCGCAGGCGGCCATGCGAAGAAGCGTTTGTCAATCACCGTTGAAGAGCCGCACCTTGAGGAGCGCAGGTAGGCGTCGAAAAGTGTTGACCCCACGCTAACGGAATGCCCGCGAAGCGTGGACGGGAAAGCTCTGGAAGGAACCAAGCGACAGCAAGATAAACGTGAGACCCCGAACGACGCAAACTTGTGCGGCGTGCCCATTCCGGGAGGTTTTCTTTTAAGGCGAGTAACTATATAGCGCCGGGATAAAAGCGTGCGCATATATAAAGAGGCAGGGGGACGAAGTAATTGATTGAGCGCCCGAAAGATTCTCGACGTGCGCGTCTTTTGTTTTAAGAAGCGGGGGTTGTATACACTCGGCTGCAGCTAAACGGGCTGCCCGCGCAGTGCGCAGGCCTGTATTTTTTTTTTTCCTCCTTCATATCCGCATGCGCCAGGCGGCGTCGGCGACCCCATAGACGCCGGAGGACGCCGGCGTGGCGTATGCGCGCCACGGCGTTCACCGCGACTGCAGCTGTGGCCTCAAGGCGCTCGGGGGCCTCTTCGCTACGAATCGCGGCTCGTTCAGGCGCGCTCGAAAAAAACAATGCGCTTATTGTTAGGCCGCGCGATAAAAGGGCGCGCGAGGCCAAGAAAAACAAGGTGATCTTCTTTTTGTCGCTCTACAACGTGCGTCACTTTGCGTGCGTTCGTGCGTGCGTTCGTGTGTGTGTGTGTGCGTGTTTACGTTCAAACTTTCATCTGGAGCTTCCAAGACATGTGCAGCCAACAATAGGAGTGCAACAACAAAGAAAATTTCATCGCCGTTTTTTTTCCCCTCTTTCGACTGCGCGCTGCTTCGCATTAGAAACATTCTTGTAGAAATAGTCTTCAAACCTTTTGCGTTTGAAGTGTATGTATACGTGTGTTCCGATATGCCTCGGCACAACGCTTGCCTGTCAGCGTAAATCTTGTCTCCACGTTTCAAGAACCGATGATAGTTTCAGTTACCTCACCCATAAAGCGTTTGATCGTTAATGACGCTCTGTATATGGGGACCTCTCCTGTAGTACAATGTCGTAGACAACGTGGCCACCGTTGTCTATAGCGCACCTCCTGGTTATGGCAGGTACGATGATTCTGCTGGTGCATTTTTTTTTTCATCGCCGTTAAGGAAAATTAAGCTGCACATTATTGCGGTTGCCAACTGAAGTAGCTCGAACAGAAGGGTTCTCTCTTTTTCCCACTTCTGTTGATGGCGGCGCCAGCGACGTCATATGTGCGTCTGGTTTGCAAACATGCATCTCGTCTATCTGTATATTAACTTAGCGATCGCGAAATGTCACAGGCGACACTTTATGCTTCAGTCTTCTATCCTTATTTGTGTTAGAATCTCGCTAACAAAGGCGCCATATAGAATGAGCTGGGCGGCCGTCGTTTGTGCGTCCCTTACTGACGTCGTCAAGCAGTTTTCAGTAAATGTTGTTGTGTGCTTCGAATAGTTCTCCTTCATCGTCATGGGTATCATAACCATCCTCGCAATCGTCATCGTCACGGGCCTCTGCTCCCAGCTAACACGGGCCATGGCTACCAGATACGCCTCGCGGGCACAGATACGCCTCGCGGGCACGACGTTAAGAAGGGCGCTCTATGACGGGCTAACTACGTTTTTGTGCCACCCACACGAGGCGCTGCGTGCGCTCGTGGCTGTGCATTTGCTCCCGCTTACGCGCTTCGGAACACTTAAAAAGACGCGTAAACGGACGCATACGAGGCGATTCATGTGGTCAGGCGATGCTGATGTATCAGTATAGAATCACGTGTCGTCTCCTCTGGCCTGCTACCGACTCCTGTGGCTCAGGTATACCGACTCCCGATTAAGATCTCCGGCTTTAAGCCGCACTGTGCGTGTGTGTGTGCGCGCGCGTGTGTTATAGATCTGTGCCATATGGGCTGAGCTCCGACGGGCACAACAATGCTTCGTGGGAAAGCGGGCCTTTGCAGCGTTGGAGATGCATTTCTGACTACGAGAAGAGCTTTGCACGTGCAGTAGTAGGGTTCCCTTCTTTTCTTTTTTCGTCGCCTCATAGAATGCATTAACGCATTCTTACCGTGACCGAAAATAACTAGCTGGTCAGCACTGGCGGAAGGCACCCTCCCCACCCCCTCCTCAATACTTGGTGTGCTGAGTAAACAGCCGTATTGCCGCCCCAAACTCACCTTTCGGGGCGAAATCTTGCGAAGCGTGGCACACCGCATTTCGAAGCATAACAGGATTGCCATGTGCTCGAATGTGCGAAATAACATTGTACACAGAAATTGTTTCGGCCTATCATCTAGGCAGCGAGAGGAGGATTTTTTTTTTTCTTTAGGCAGATGTCGGCCTATCATCTAGGTAGCGAGAGTAAGGGTTTTTTTCTTCTTTATGCAGATGTCGTGCTTTTCTTTTAACTTCGATCGCGGTTGTATACCTTTTGCTTGTATAAGCACACACACGCACGTGCAATGCCACCTCGTAGAGCATAGCACTCTCACACGCGAGGCTTTTCGTGTCGCGCCGCTCGACCGCCGCCTCCGCGAAAGAAAGGCAGTACTCGGACCACGCCGGCTGGGCGGGCTATTTTCAGGTGGCGGCAGCGCCGCAGGAGCGTATTGCGCGCGAGTTGCAGCAAACAACGTGGCGGCCACCGCGACGCCCACGTCGACGCCTCGTAGGGCCCCGGCCAGGGGTGCACGCTGCTGCGGCGCGGCTCATTTCCCGTCGGGGAGACCAAAGTGGCCCGCCGCCCTGTTCAAAGATTTATTCGTGGCCCCCGGCTCTTTGCGCCTCCGGACATAGGCGTCGGTTTGGTTTGGGCAGGCACATAGGGGAGAGGGGATGCTCGCATTGTTTTCCGAGCGCACGCGTAAACTTTCTCGATGCGGGCCTCTCTAAGCGTGCGAATTGTTTGCGCAGGTCGCGAGAAGGTAGCATCCGGCTCTCGCGCGATCGTTGGTTGCGGCGCCTGCAGCGAAAGCTTTTGTTGCTACCGTGCGACGCAGCGCTTCCGGTTTCGTGTATAGGTGCTTCTTGCTTTCGCGCTGAAGTCTCCTACAAGGTTGGCAGTTGCTGTGTGGTCAGTCGACATCGCATCTCGCAGGGCTGCATGCACTCTGGTGTTACCGCGCGCGGCCGCTGTTTTGGCTAGTCCGATTGTAATAATCGCTGCTATGCGAACCGACTTGCCAGCGCATTGTTACGATGCACTTGGGCATGGTTATTTCGAAAGCAGTCGCAGGTATGGGTTCGGAAGCGCTAATAGACGAGACACGGCAATCAACCCGTAGCATTTGCCGCGTACGTACGGACGCTCGCCTGAAAAAGCGGCCGAATTCGTTAAGCTTCGCTTTTCCTTTGCCATTGTCCGGCCGGCTTCGCTTTAATGCGTTCGCTATCTCGGGTTACATATACGCCTGTTATGACGCACGGACTGGTTTGGTAAGTCGGGGGCCTGGGGCCGAATCTTATAACGGTTCGGAATACGAACCGTTCGCTTCGCCGCTTACGTCACTAGATTTGCCACTCCCAAGCCGGTGGTGGAAGAAGGGGAGGGCGCGACCAGTAGATGAGAGGGTGCCACCTCTGAAGTGTACGTCATTATATGACGAGCTAATCGAGGAATTGCAGAATGTTTCTGCTTGCTAAATAAATGTGAAATATAAATTAAATATTCTACGCCAAGTTCTGAAGTATAAGCGTGTGGTGCCGGGCGTTTACGCAATGCAGAAGTAATTTATTAATGTCATTCTTTTTCATTCTCAGCCGACAGGCGGTATGCTAGCGTAAATGAGTTGGCAGAGCGCAGCGCTATATGTCGTCTGCTACCAGGAGCTTGCACGATGCACGCTACAGGAACGCACTGCCAGCACTTCCTAAGTAGCGAGCGCGACAAAACCGTGAACTGGCTCTTATAAGGACACCTTTACTAGCCGACTATATCAATTTTCCTTCTTTTTTCCCCTTCGTCATCGGCTCGGACATGACTCGCTCGCCGCCGCGCGTCCGCTATCCCTGCGATCTGCCCCACGGCGCGTCGCGTGATAGAAGCAATGGAACTTGAATTCGAAATTTACGATATAAGGGCCCTGCATTGCCTGCGCGAAGTAAAATCGAACAGTGTGGTGCTGACGGTGCGCGCTGTGCCGTGAAATTGAGGAACAAAGTGCGGCACTCCCGGAACCAGAGAAAAAAGGGCAGACAAATAGATCTCCACAATATCTTCGCGTCCTGACTGTATAGTTTTACCAGCCTAACGAAGGAAGCGATGGACCAGCCTAGGTTGAACCCTTGTGATTTCTGAACGGCGATCTGCGAGCTATTCACGCTGGCGATATCATTGGTAATTCGATCTCACCATGCAAATATATCCTTGGCATTGTCTTTGAAGCGGAGGTCACGGGAAAGCTGACCTAGCCCTTCTGCCGGCCAACAGAGTAATTGCGAGAGCAACTTTGTGGACAGTGTCGGCAGCAGAGATCTAGGCCATTCCGATGAATTCTTCGCGTCCGACCGACCTCTGGGAGCTGCAGGCCGGTGGCGATGAACCACATCGCGCAATATTCCTTCCTCTGCGTGGAATGACCACTGGTACGCTTGCACCAGTCTCCTCCACTTGATAGCGTAGCCTGAAAAAGGTATACTTAGAAAGCCGGCAAGGGCGGTGCAACTCATTATCCGTCACTTCTTCGAACGCGTATCGCACACCCAGCCGTGGTCGACACCGATAGAGCTACGCCAAGCAGGCGACGAATCGCCTCCGATGCAACAAACGCACGCGCGCGCGACGCCCCCGTGCCTCCGCGGTCGCGCGACCGGCGCGCACAGCCAGGGTCGCTAGCGAACAGCCAAGCCACAGCAACGGAACCCAAAGCGGGCTACCCTTTCGCCGGTTCCTATGACCGGTTCGCTTTGAAGATGATTGACAGATGCGTGACGTATTCATAAATTGCGATACCGCCCCGCTGCCTCTGACGACCTGTGACGTAGCCAAAATTTTGGCCAATCAGGTGAGGCCAAACGAACGGTTCCCCAACCGAACCGTTATAAGATTCGGCCCCTGGTTTACAAATGCCCTTCAATGCCATAGTTGGTGATTGGTGCTCGATCAGGGTCGCCTCTTTCGCGGTCAACTGGGAAAAGAACCGTTGCAGTCGGGCGCTGTATATAGTGAGGGCGACTGTTTGTGGGCACCGGATACCGGCGCCACTATCGCGCGCACACATAGATTCGCGTATACGCGAATCGTGTGCAGTGTTACGGCAAATGACATGGGGCCCGCCGCGATAGCTTAGTGGCTGTGGCGTAGCGCCACTGAGTTCGAGGTCACGTGTTCGATCCCCGCCACGGCGGCCGAATTTCGATGGGGGTGAAATGCAGAAAGCGCCTTTAACGTGCGCACGTCAAAGAATCCTAGGTATGGTCGAAATCTGAATTTCCCCACTACGGCGTGCCTCATAAACAGACCGTAGTTTGCGCATGCAAGACCCTGGAATTTTTTTCTTCTAATTATGTATATGGAAAGTAAAAGCACCTTTACGGTTACCAACGCGATTCTTACTTCCGCCTTCGTGGAAGTCGAGTAAGCTCGTACCAGCGCACACACTGTCGACGTTGGAGCTGTGCGCGGAAACCCGCGTAAAATCTGTTTAGCGCGCTCTTTTAACACCCCAGGAGAAAGCGCTGTCGTATAGCTGGCGTCGCAGTCGGTGCGTCAGGCTCTTTCCTTGTTATGGTGCGGCGCCTCGGCGCGCGGTCCCCTTTGATCTCCGGGCACGTATATCGGCGCTGGAGGCAGGGCGCCGCCGCGTTCGCTCGTTTATTGCCCCCCGTGGCGGCCTAGCGCACGTCCGCTTAATCCGTCGCCGACAGTTTGCATGCCGTGGATGCTGTCTACTGGCTCGGAGGCTTGGCCGAACCTGTTGCAGTTGCGCTTGCCGAGCGCCGCTGTGATACGTGTTGCACTTTCTTGATGAAGCGTATATGCATGCACATAGACTTTGTATTCTGTCACTCAAAAGGAGAGGATGTGCTTGTTTTACAGCGAAGCTGTATATGCCTAGCCGATTCGTCCGTCCGTCCGTCTGTCGGACGCCTGTACGCCGAAAACTCCTCCTGCGCAACCCCATGCGCATGCGCAAAGAGAGAGAGAGAGAGGCGCGCGATTAGCCAACTCCACCTAGATAGCACAAGGTCTACTTACTCCCATTCATGACGTCACGCTACCTGGCCCGATATGTCCATTGATAAGGCAGGCGTAATGAAAAATGTGGCGTTAAAATCACTGTTGCTTACTCGGGAGCGTCCCTATTAGATTCTATGGCAACCGGGCCAAGTAACCTGGCGTCATGGATCTGAGTGAAAAGGCCTTGTGCTATCTAGGTGGTGTTGGATTAGCTCCGCCAGTAGCGACGCCGTGTAGGAGTTGAGGAGGACGTCGGGATGAAAAACTTTGGAGGTTTATTTACATTATTCACAGTGAGAGTCAACAGTCTTAAAGTCATTACGGGCCGGCAGCAACTCGGACGCGGCGGCCCGTGGCAAGAAGCTCGAAAGAGATGAATCAAGGAATGCTCTAGGAATGCTCTTTTGCTGCTCCCGGTCTGTGTGTTTTAAGCCCTTCAGTGTCTCGAAGATACGTCACGTTCGGCCAATGGGAGAGCCCGCTCAGGTGACGCCATTTTCGGCCAATCGGCGAGCCCGCTCGGGTGTCGTCATTTTCGGCCAATGGTAGGCGCCCGTGCGATGAAGTCACACCCGGCGAAGAGAGTCGCTGCTCGTGTGTTTGTCCGAGGGCTTTCTTCTCCCTGCGGTCTTGCCTTGCTGACTTGCAAGGCGCCGTCACAATACATGGATGGGGGCGACGCCGCCAGGTTGTCACGGCGCATTACAGCCGTCTTGCTTCGGGACCCACTTTACCCGCTACAGGGCCAGGCTCTCGCTTCACTTTCGGGAAGAGTCAAGCAGTGAATAGCTCCACCGGCTGCACAGGAAGTGGGGCCCGCCAACTTGTTTGCACGTGCCGTGCCTCAGGAATGTGGTATCCGTGTTTCTGCGCTCCTTAATTAGCTGTGGTGCGATTCGATGTGGTCTGGGGAACTCGAAGTAGGCTCAGGAAACGGTCCCGTATCTAACAGCCGTTGCTCTCCGTCGCAGCCGAGCGCGCGCACTGCAGTTTCTCTCTGGCTCCTAAATGGGTAGGTCACGCGTCATACGCACTCCTTAGGAGCAGGCAGCTTTCGATGAGCAACACCGCGAGCAGAACCGGAAAGGAGCTCGTCTGCGCCGTGCTGATGTTGCAGCCCGGGCACAAGAACAGGCTCGCGCAGCTGAGCGCATGCAAGCAGCATCTGCCTACCGACGATCCGGCAGCCTATACCAACTGAGCCGCCGCTTAATGAACAGTCGGGATTAACCCAGTGGTAAACACTGGGGCCGCAGGTTTCAGCTTCGCTGGTTAACCAACTGTACGGAATGCTGGGCGGTGACATCTTGACCCGAGAAACGTATATTGGCAGCTACAGTTATACCCCTGTCACACTGGGCGTTTTAATGTCATTCTAACCGAATGGAATTAGCATCGAATGACATTATTCGGCTGCTACACAGCGATATTTATTGTCATTAGCACCGAATGACTTCCGCAATCGAATGAGTTCGCGAAACTCATTCGGCTTCGCACTCGGAGCGAATGTGTACTCTCAGCCCCAGAAACAAAGCAAAACAGGACAGAGCGTTTGCAAATTGAAAGCCGTACTCGTAAAAAAAAGCAACATTTGCGTGTTTAATTGACTTGTTCTTTTAAAGAGACAAAATCTGTGCGGCATGCTGTCGCAAAATGTTGTTACTCTCCGGCTCAACAGCGTCTGGCCGCCGCCCATGCCGCCGCTACAGTGTACTAGTACACTGTACCGCCGCCACTCTGCTCGTCGGCCATAGAACGCATAATCGTTTCCTTTTATTATTACGCCTTGCTCGTAATGCAATGTACGCAGCAACTTAGCGTCATCGTGCAGCGTCGCCATGTCAGCCATTTTGTTTGTTTTCAATTTATCGGCTACTCATGTGGCTGAGCCTTGTTTTGGCTTATAGTGGCCACGTAGTCGGAAATAGAACTTTTTTTTTATATACGCATTACTAAAATATTGTTTTTTCCGGTGAAGCGACGTTCCAAAAGTATTTTTAAATATATGGATTGCTTATGCAAGCACTTGATACCTATCTTGTTCTATTTTAGTCGCCACGTTTTTTCGGGATGATCGCTTTCGATATCGCCACCAAATGACATTAATTTTTCTAGTGTAGCACGTCCGCGGGCGAATGACATTCGTTGCACCGAATGCCATTCGATTCGAATGACATTAAAACTCCCAGTGTGACAGGGGTATGTTGCAAGTTCCAGTCTGAAGCATGTGTGCAGCATGTTCTACTCTGAAGCGTGTGTGTAACATATATTAAGCATATATCTAGTCTGAAGTGCAATAAACATTTAAAACCGAATACTTTGTGGTTGTAGCACCAATATTTTTTTGTGTGTGTAGGTGCAACATGACTTGTGAGAAAGGAAATGGGGCGCTGTTCGTTCTGTCCGTTGTGCTAAAGGATGCGCAGAAGCGGAAAAAGTGGGAGGAGGGCCACCTGTGCTGCATGCTGTAGCTGAAGCAGAAATGGCGGGCGCGACGAATTAGCCGGCGCCGATTGTTCTCGCTCTCAGTTGAAGATATGCCGCAATGTGAGAGGGCGCCGCTGGCGGGATGGTCGGTGGGTTGGTGCAAGTTAAAAATTCTGCGCGGCCATAATTAATCCGGAGCCCTCCGCTACGGCGTCGCTCATAACCCACTGTGCAGTTTCTGGTCGTTGGACCACATAATTTGGAATAATAATAATAATAATAATAATAATAATAATAATAATAATAATAATAATAATAATAATAATAATAATAATAGCGAAAAGAAAACGACCGAAAAAGAGTAACGGCACGCATCGAATGTGACGCGGCGACTTTTCATTATTCGGAACTCAAAATTGCTCGTACGCTGCTATAGCGCGCTGCGTCGTTCTCCTAACCGGTTCTATTTGTTGCGTAGTTATAAGGTTTGCATAATGGACACTATATTCGCGCCTTTACTCCGTATCGGATGATGAGAGTATGAGTGCAGCAGCTACATTGAACGCATGAATCCCGGTTCAACAGTCAGTTTGACAGAGCCCCGGTGCAAAGCTTTTTTTTTTTGCTTGGTCCGAACGAGTCCTGAATGCAAAAGACATGCAGACAACGTATAGGGGCCGCGTGGGAACAGCCGCGCCCAGGTGTCGTTGTCACGACTCGTCGAATGGCTCCGCTCTATATATACGATTAACTTTCGGCTTAATGCAGGCAAGCCCGGTTGATTGTCGCTACCTGTACGTATACGCTTGCGCGTGCACGTTGATGATCGGCATCGCAGCTCATAGGCTCCGCTGTTGCAATATGAGCAGTTTATGTGTGCGCAATACGCATAAAGAGCGTGTTTGCTGAAGGTGTAATTGATGCCTTATTCGCTCCGTATACTTAGGAGCTGGTTGGCGTTATACGTCGGTGAAAGTTGCGTGCACGTAAATGTCTATCTTGCATACTATACCCTGGGCATCGCGTTCGTGGGAAAGATATATAGTAAAGGAGGTCGATCGGGTTAGGCTGCTTGCAGTATGTTGTTTGGCTCTTCATGACGCGCTTGAAAGTTTGAACGCGAAGTGCAGTGTAGCCCGTAGCGGCGGCGGCACGCGTAACTGTAGGCACGCTTTCGGACCCGCTCTGCTTCTGTTTTTCTTAGCTGTAGTTGTATATAAGTTTTTTATGTATTCATGTGTAAATCACCTCAATATACATATTTTGTATCTAATTACATGACTTCCTTAAAAATCACGATGTGTTTTCCAACCTATGTTTATATTTTATGTGTGACTGGTTAGTCATATGTGTGCAAACGGGTGATCGGCGCTCTGTCAGACTTCCTGTGCGTTTGCGCCGATCCCCTATAGGCAACTGTGTACACTTGTTGTCTGAAATAAAAACGTTTCGCGTCTGGGCGCTAACTCCGTGCAGATGGATCCTTCGCCTCACCTCATGAGCAGCACTACACGGACTCGCTTCAGTGGCGAGAGTTGACTGCGTGTTTCCTTTGCTCCTGCTGTTGCGTACTCCAGGGTAGTGTATCGTACTGCTGCCGAGTAGTAGCGGCGCCTGCCTATCAAAGCTCGACCGACGTTACTTAGTGGGTAGCGTGGCGTTGTCGGCGGGCTGCAGGCATGCGGTAGACCATGGCGACGAAGCAAGGGCGAGACGATTTCTAGTGCGAAACTTGCACGGTTTATTCAAAGCTAGATGAAAGAAAATGAGAAGAGCATGAAGTGATTAAAAGTATATTTCAAAGCCCCTTAAATAGACTCTCTACAATCGTGGGCGGGATCTTGCTTCCGTCAACGTCACGTGACCGGCACAGAAAGAAGGCCCCTTCTCCCCTGGTTATACCGAGCTTGCTGAAAGGAAGAGGTCGTCCCGCCTCCTGGAATTGTAGATGCCTGTCCGCCTCTTCTGCGCGTTGCGGGTTCGTGAACGTTCTCCTCTAGGTCCAATTCGACAAAAAGGTCTTTCTAAACTCGCACACCCACACACTGTTAAGAACGGCCCAGCTGAGGTGCAAGTGTTGCCAGCCGGTTGCGACAACGGGCGTCAACGCTTCCTGGAGCGCCGGCGCAAACCTCTAGCCACGGCGTCACTAAGTCGCCATTGTGACTGAATGCGTTCAGCGGGCCAACTATTGTTACCGACCTCACCAACGCCGCCCTGTTCTGCTATGAGTGGGGGAGTTGCCGCGGGAACATCGATGAAGGCCCCTTCCCACGCGCCGACCAAGACGCAGGACAATGGCTACTCGGACGCGCTACCCGGTTCGGCTCCGAGTTCTACGAAGCCCCTCTGACGTCGGCTCCGGACCGTGCACCTGTGTGTGTGTAAGCCGTCCCGGGGAGAGGCGGCGTGTTTACAATGACTGGACGAACGTTTCCGTCCATTTGGAATCAAGGGGGCACCGAGTGTTTATAAGCCGCTGTTGTGCGGATGATCGACACACTTTCTTAAGCAGTCATGTTAGACTGACACACTCTCTCAAGCAGTCATGTTAGACTGATGTACTTTCTCAAGCAGTCATGTTAGACTGATATAAATACTGTAAATAAACCCATATTCCTCTTTCTCGATGAGAAGCAGTCCTTCCCTTCATCAACGTCCTCAGCGTGGATAAGTTGGACAACGGCATGGGCCAGCTACCTTCTAATTCATGCCCGACTCCAATCTTGACAACGGATCATGAGCGATGGGATTGAGCCCCCAATCATAACAACTGGTGGCAGCGGTGGAATGGACTTTGCGACGTGGTGCTGTGTGTGCGGTGAGTGCTTGGTTCTTGCTTTGACTCTCTAGGCTTCATCTTGTGGTTGTTCTGATTAGAACAGTAGGGAAGCTAGATTGTTGAGTGTTAGCTAGGTTGTGTTTTCCTAGCTAGATTTAGCGAGCAGGACCAAGGCAGTAAAGCAGCAATCATGGAGTTAAGGACACTGCTGAGAGACGAATTGTTGATTGTTGGTGAGGAACTTGGCCTAGATGTACGCAAGGAAATGCTAAAATCGAAATTATTGGAGCTAATTTCCGATCAGGCCAGTGAGGAAGAAATTGAAATGGGATTGGAACTTCTAAAGAAGAGAGAGAAACGGGAAAGAGAAAGAGAAGAGCGGCACAGAGAAAAACGAGAGTGAGAGGAACGCGATAAAGATCGCGAGTTAAGAAAAATGCAACTGGAACTTGAAAGCAAACGTTTGGAGTTGTCTCAAGGAAGTGAAGGGGCTCTGGGACGATCAAGTGAGGCAGAATCATACCGCATGGACAGGCTATTAAAGCCATTTGAGGTCGGGACCGACATAGGCTTGTTCCTAAGCAATTTTGAAAGGACTTGCGAGAAGATGAACTTCGGCCCGAGTACATGGCCACAGCGGTTGCTGTCTATGTTGCCGTGTGAGGCGGCGGAAGTAATCGCCAGACTCAGTGCACAGGATGCATATGATTATGCAAAAGTTAAGGCTAGTCTCCTGAACAAATACCGCCTCTCAGCCGAATCTTTTCGGCAAAGGTTTAGGAGCACAGGCAAGAAAGATAGCGAGGGGTATCCGGAGTTTGCATACAGGCTAAAGGCCAACCTACTCGAGTGGCTGAAAAGCGCGGAAGCGTACGACAGCAGAGAATGCATGTGTCTAGAGCAGTTTTACAAAAGCATCACCCAAGCTGTGGAACTGTGGGTGCAAGACAGTGGGAATGTAAACACTGTGGAAAGGGCGGCTGAATTAGCCGATGAGTACGCAACGCGTAGAAAGTTGAACGCCGAGGACGGAAACTGGGACGGTCGAAATGGACCGCGGAAACCCTTTCCGTTCAAAAAGGGTTCGCACACTAGACGATCGGAGCCTGTAGACGTGGAGGAAAAGCCCGCAGAAAAGAGCGAGGAGAAACTTAACGGAGAAACCGCACAAAAAGAACAGAAAAGAAAATTCGAATCTTTTAGACCAATTCGCTGTTACAAATGCCACAAACTGGGACATATAGCTGTAAACTGCGGGAATCCTAGCGTAGTTTTCTCCTACGTGGAGGAAAAAGACGAGAATATGGAACTTTTAAGTCCATATCTTCACGACCTACAAGTTAATGGCAAACCATGCCGAATGCTAAGAGCCAGTGCCGCCACGATGGACATTGTCCATCCGTCTTACGTGACGGTAGATGATTTCACCGGGGAAGTAGCATGGATCAAACAGGTTGTAGAAGAACACAGCGTGTGTCTGCCCATGGCCAAAGTCAAAATCAGTGGACCATTCGGGGAGCTAGAGAATGAGGCTGCAGTTTCCAAATTTTTGTCACTGCAGTACCCTTACATCTTTTCGAATCGTTCGAATCAGTTAGTGCGTGACAAAGGGCTTAAACTGGGAGAGGGCATAGTACAGGCATTGACCCGAGGCCAAGCTCGTAAAATCGCGTCGCTTTCGGCTGAAAATGCACAAGCTGCTCCAGCGGAAGCAGAAAAAGGGATAACTTCAATACCCGAATCCGAGCTAGGCCCGAGGGACAAAAAAACAGTTGAGGAGAGCCTGCCAGCTGACCAGCTCAATGAGAGCGTATCACTAGAGTGTCAAAGTTCAAGCCTTCAGGAAGAGCAAGCTGACGCACTCACAAGCGAGACAGGGTCGTTATTATCACCGGCCTCAAAGATCTTTGATCAGCTCTTACGTGTGGATAGAGAGTCATTGGCAGCCGAGCAAAAGAATGATGAGAGCTTAGCTAAATTACATCACACAGCCAAAGAAGGCATTGCTAGGCGCAACGTGACGATACATGAGAGAGGAGGATTGTTGTATCGGCACTACAGAGATCGAAAGGGTAGGGTTTTAGATTAGTTAGTCGTACCTACTAAGTACAGGGAGGACCTTTTGAGTCTCTGTCATGGAAATGGGTGGTCCGGCCACCTAGGCATAAACAAATCAAAGGAAAGATTGCTTATGGAATACTACTGGCCTGGCTGTTTCAAAGACGTAGAAAACTTTGTAAGATCATGCGACGCCTGCCAGCGCTCGGGTAAACCAGGAGAGACATGGAAGGCTCCACTAAAGGTAGTGCCCTTAATAACGGAACCTTTCAGACGACTTGTGATAGACACGGTAGGGCCTCTACCAAAACAAAATCGGGTTACAGGTACTTGTTTACCATGCTGTGTCCGGCTACAAAGTTTCCATAAGCAATCCCTCTGAAAGAGCTGAGCTCCACCGAAGTAGTAGACACGCTTTTGACAGTGTTTGCACGAGTTGGGTTTCCAGCCGAAAATCAGGCACATCAAGCGTCAGTATTCGCGAGCGCACTGACTTCCACATTCTTGCAAAAGTGCGGGGTAAAGTTAATACACAGTTCCGTCTATCACCCTCAAACAGTGTAGAGAGGTGGCATTCAGTGCTTAAGCGAGTTTTGCGTGCGCTCTGTTACGAGCACAAGGAGGACTGGGAGAACTGTCTGCCGGCAACTTTGTTTGCTTTGCGAACGGTTCCACATGAAGCGACAGGGTTCTCCCCAGCAGAACTAGTGTATGGGAGGACACTCCGTTCTCAACTCAGAATGTTAAGAGAGTTGTGGGAGGAAAAAGGGGAGAGTCCAACAGTGGTTGAATACGTGCTAAATCTGTTGGAACGGCTAAGCGCAACCCAAGAACTAGTCGAAAAGAACATGGGAGTAGCTCAAAAGAACGCCAAATTCTATTACGACAATAACGCGAGACGTCGTACGTTTAACGCCGGAGACCAGGTAATGATCCTCAAACCATCCAGAAAGAACAAGCTTGAAGTTCACTGGGACGGGCCCGTTAAAGTGTTGCACAAACTTTCAGATACTATCTATGCTCTGAAAATGCCCGGTCGCAGGAAGGAGGTGAGGATGTATCACTGCAATTTGATGAAGCCGTATATAGAGCGGAGCGGAGTCGTTAACTATACCATCAAAGAGCAGGATGGCACTAGTACCAAGTTTAAGGAGTATAGGGCGACCTCCAACTCTGAAATCGGCATAGAAGTAGTAAAACATTCGGTAAGCTCGCACGCTTTAAGACCCGAGCAGCTAGATGAGCTAAAAGGATTGTTAGGGGAATATCTCGACAGATTCAGCGATCGGCCGGGTAGAACCGAACTAATAACGCATGAAATAGAGCTGACATCAACCGAACCCGTAAGATCAAAGCCTTACAGGGTGTCTCCAAGGCAGAGAGAAATTATGGAGGCAGAGATACAGCGCATGCTAGAGTTGGGAGTTATTGAGCCGGCTGAGAGTGACTACACGTCACCGCTAATACTGGTAGAAACCCCTAACAAGGACCCTCGTCCGTGTGTTGACTACAGGAAGTTAAATGCTATCACTAGGGATCAGCTGTACCCGATACCCAACATTGAGGAACGAATTGAAAGAGTTAGCGCTGCTAAATACAGTTCAACTATAGATCTCGTGCGGGGGTACTGGCAAGTTCCCATTTCAGAAACTCCATTAACAGACGCCCTCCGAAAGGGAGCACCAAGTAGCGTACATTGGGATACGGACAAAGAGAACGCTTTCCAAAGTTTGAAAACGCTATTGGTTTCTCGTCCTGTGCTTCGCGCGCCAGACTACACAAAGGAATTCATAGTTGAATGCGACGCAAGCGACAGAGGTATGGGCGTGGTACTTAGTCAGGTCGGCGACGATAACGAGGAGCATCCCATCCTGTATGCCAGCCGTAAACTAAATGTAAGAGAGGAAGCCTACAGCGCTTCAGAGAAGGAATGCGCTTGTTTAGTTTGGGCCACCCAGAAGTTGTCGTGTTACTTGTACGGAGCGAAGTTCATCTTCGAGACCGACCACTGTCCTTTGACGTGGCTCAATCAAATGTCACACAAAAATGGCCGCTAGCTCCGATGGAGCCTCACTCTCCAAGAGTACAACTTCTCCGTTACATACAAGAAGGGAAAGTTGCATAGCAGTGCGGATGGTTTGAGCAGGCTAATTTGAATTCTGCGTTTGAGGGTCCCACCTAAATTTTAGGGTGACTAGCGTTAATTTTGTTAAGCCTAGAAGATCCCCTCTCATTTACCAGGATTCCCTCATGATTGCTGAATTTGTCCGCACGAAATTGCTTCAAAAATTGGCATAGCGAAATGCAGCATTTTTTGTTTCTGCACTTATGTTTTTTTTTTTTTTTTTGAAGCCTAGCGGGTCTAAAGTGAGACCCAAGGTACGTCATCTCGGCGCAGAGCCGTGTTGTGGGGTTCATTTTACAGTTGCCTGTCCTTGTTGGATGTTTTGGGGTGGTGACATCAATACAGAAGTGGTTACTGCAAGCCAAGACATAACCCCCTGGCCACCAGCCGTTCTTTTCCTGCCCAGTGGTTATCAGCGCTGGACAGTTGAGACTTTCCGGGCCATGGAGGCGCTGTTAAGAATGGCCCAGCTGAGGTGCAATTGTTGCCAGCCAGTTGCAACAACGGGCGTCAACGCTTGCTGGAGCGCCGCCGCAAACCTCTAGCCACGGCGTCACTAAGTCGCCATTGTGACTGAATGCGTTCGGCGGGTCAAATATTGTTACCGAACACACCAACGCCGCCCGATTCTTCTATGAGTGGGGTACTTACCGCGGGAATGTCGACGAAGGCCTCCTCCGACGCGCCGACCAAGACGCAGGACAATGGCTACCCGGGCGCGCTACCCGGGTCGGCTCCGAGTTCTACGAAGCCCCTCTGACGTCGGCTCCGGACTGTGCAGCTGTGTGTGTGCGTGTGTGTGTGTAAGCCGTCCCGGGGGAGGCGGTGTGTTTACAATTACTGGACGAACGTTTCCGTCCCCTTGGAATAAAGGGGGGACCGAGTGTTTATACGCCGCTGTTGTGCGGATGCTCGACACACTTTCTCAAGCAGTCATGTTAGACTGACACTCTCTCAAGCAGTCATGTTAGACTGATGTACTTTCTCAAACAGTCATGTTAGACTGATATAAACACTGTCAATAAACCCATATTCCTCGTTCTCGATGAGAAGCAGTCCGTCCCTTCATCAACGTCCTCAGCGTGGATAAGTTGGACAACGGCATGGGCCAGCTACCTTCTAATTCATGCCCGACTCCAATCTTGACAACAGATCACGAGTGATGGGATTGAGCCCCCAGTCATAACACACATACACACACAAAAGAGGCCTGTACACTGCAGGGCTTCCGGCAGAGAGGCAGACACTAGAAACGGTCATGGCGAATTAGAAAATCACGCTTGATTTCGACGAGTCCTGGTGAAAGCAGGTCGGGTGAGAGAAAGTTCTTTCTGCACGTGGAGCGGGACGCCAACACTAACAGGCGAAGTCACGCCTCATTTCGACGAGGCAGGGTGAGATGGTCTGTTGAAATTCCTGTCAACACGTGGTGCCTGACGCCAAACCTAAGGGCACATTCACACCGGCGACTTGAGGAGGTCGCGCGACCATTTGCGACTCGCAATCAAAAAGCGACCGAAGGCGACTGATGCTCACACCGGCAAGCCCGGCTGAGCGCGACCCGCAAGTCGCATTCCCGGAGATTATCGTTCTCAGCGAGAACTCTCGGAATCTACGTGGAATTTCAACGCGACGCCGGAGGAGGCCAGATGTAGACACACGAAAGATCACTTCCGGTGCGCCGCTGATTGGTTTATCAGTTTTGCGACCACGGTCGCGCGACTGAAAAATCGCGCAGAGAGCGACTGGCCCAAAATGGTCGCTTTTCAAGAAAGGCGACCGTTTGCGACCATTTGCGACTGGTCGCTTTGCGACCAACTTGGTCGCGCGACCACTGTCAGTCGCCGGTGTGAATGAGCCCTAAGACTGCTGAAACTCGTGCACTGTGTATACATCCGGCGCGCGTGGGTATCGTTCCGTGCCGCTTTCGACATCCCGCGCGTCGTGTTTGTGTCGACGCAGGCAGCCACCGTGCGCCTTCTATTTTGAGTTCTCAACCGCGAGCGTTTGGTGAAGCAAACCGAACGCGCAACTTTCAATATACTGGGCAGGCTACAGAGTTGCTGTAGCGCTTTTGGAAGAAACTTACCAGTTTACCAGCTTCGTGCCCTGCGGCGAAAGCTGCGAGTCGGGTCAGCCAACCAGAAATGAGAAACCGAAGGGGCTCCTCGAATGGCCGCCTCTGATTGCCCCCCCCCCCCCCCCCCCCACGCGATGTTGATTGAATGGAAGTTATACGGAATGGCTATGCAGCGCCAGAATGAGCGAGCCCTTCCCAACCTCAATCTCTGGAACGCGCAGCCGGGTCTCGTTACTGATTGGATAATCACGAGCCCCTGCCTTTGTTGCTGCAACGCGCGAGGTTACGCGAGATGGAGTAACAGTGTGGGTCAGAGCCTTCTGCGGATTTGATTATATAGTCCACGCAACGCCGCTGAGCGCAACTTGGGACGCGCCTGTGAGTGCGCTCGGCTTCGCTCGTGCGAGTACTTGCAGCATACTCTGCGCACGGCGTTTGCCACGTTGCCATTCCCAGGGAGGATCAGACAGGTCACCACCATCTGGACAGGAGCAAGTGCATCTTGCCTTGCTCCTGTTCGCTGGTCTTTCGGTGCATTGGCCAGGTTAGGTGCACGGTGGCATTAGGGTATACTGTATAGCCAGTCTCCTCTTCATTCTATTTTGATATGGCGCCTCAGTACTACCTCTTATTTAGGCTCCTGTGAGCGCGGTGTACTTGTGGGAGTGCAGTTTTGGCGCATGCCCTTGCCCGCCGCTGTTCTTACAATAACTGCAGCTTCTTTCTGTGTGTGCTCGTAATTGCATGGCGTCGCCATTCGCTTGATCGTCGTCTCCCTTTGGTTAGCGCTTTCTTCCTTACTTTCTCGATGCATGGTTGCCTCGGCTTCTTTCTTTCTTTCCTTTTTTTTTTTCATTTCACCTTTCCGGCCGGCTGTTGAGCGCACAGGTTCTTTCCCGTCGTTCGGGTGCGATGAAATGCTTTCTCTCCGACAAAGGTCGCGTATCCCGATCGCGCGCTCCGAGTCTGTCGACTCGATACGGCCTAAACCACGGCCCCGCTGTTGGTTCGCACAATGAGGCGTTAAAACTGTTGCCATCACTTGCACGTAATTGCGGGAGGCTGTGTTTGCTCAATATCGAGGACGGCCGGAGCCGCATGGGCCAGATCGAGACCGATATATATGTGTACGTATGCGTGAGCATTCTGGTATGTTGCGTGCATCTCCACTCACAGTACCACTAATACAGTGTTCCCGCTCTCTGTACGTGCGCGGTCTTCGTTTTATTTTTGTCCATTTGCGAAGAAAGATTAGTTAGTGTCTCGTGTCTGCCCTGCACGTGTAAGCCTGCTCGTAAATTCCGGCTTAGCTGACCGTTGTCTTTTCTCTGGCGTTGACCGCTTCCTGTTTTGTATGTGTGCGAGGATGGCAGGACGGGTGGCGACGCAATTCGGTCGGTTGCCGCGTTGCTTGCCAGACCGCGTGTCTGCGTTTGCTGGGAGCAAACACGAGGGCTGTCCTTCGGGATTCCTGCGCCGCCCCTTCGATCTTCCTTTTTTTCGTTCCGCATTCTAGCAACCGTGGGGGGGGCAGAGCTAGCCCAATACACGCCGGATAATAAGGCACCGTGCTGAGGCCTTCTTTCTGGCGTAGCTGCTTCTTTGCGGGCCGTCTAATTAATGCCGGTGAGTCAGCCCTCGCACCCCTGGGCGACCGCGTCGCATGGACGAACTGAAAGGTCGTGAACATAAATAGTGCTGCTACCATAGTGCAGAAAACTATACCTAACTAGTTGTAGCGAAGGCCGTGGTGACAAAAAAAAAGAGTGCATTTGATTTGACTTACCGCTTCTGTTTTGCCGCATCCGCCACATTAAAATGATATTTGGCGAGTTCTGAAAACATTTTTCCAGAGCTATTCGTCCAGCCTTTAAAGCAAACTGACCTTCCATTTGATACTTGGGGTAACATCGACTAACTTGGCCGCAAGCGCCCTCGCTCATTGTAGGCGGCCGCCTCTTCTGCTGGTGCACAGAAACAGACGGCATGTTTAGGTGAGGAGGGTGGGCGCATTCCGATGGGGCCTGAATGCAATGAATCTCGTGTACCGAGTTCTCTTTGAGTGCGCGTTGAAGAACCCCTTGGAGTACATGTGTTCGTGCGAGACGTGAGCCAATCATTCATCGTGGGTTAAGTGAGAAGTGCGGGAGAGAGGAGGGAGTCGGGGGAGATGAGTAGGTGGTGGTCACCGAGAAGTCATTTTCCTCCGGTTTTGTGGATCGTCGCACTCGGTCGTGGCGCACCTATAACCACCGCTTCGGATCTCCTCCGGCCCTCGCGGTCATTTCGCCAGCCAGGAAAGTGCCATCCTTCTCGCCACTGATTGAATATAGCGGCTCCGCGGAGGAGAAGCCGTGACGCTTGCGAGCGCTTGGCTGCCCGCCTGTTTGCGTATACTCCTGCTCTGTCTGTCGAGATAAATGACCTTTCGCAGCGAAGAGCGTGCCCCCTGCAGTTTCTTTTTTCCCCCTTTCTGCCAGAATTGTCCTAATGTCCCGACTCTAATGGGCCATTCAGCACGCCGATGGCGGCGTATGCGTGTAAATGCGGCCCCCCGCGGGGATCTCGGCCAAGTACCTTCAGCGTCGCGTATAACGCGGCCCATGCCCGTTCCCCGCGTATGTGTGTTTGCAGTATGCAGGGCGGTCATACGAGTGCCGCGGCACTTTGCCTCGTCCAGCCGAGCCGCGTATCTGCTGGGGCATTTTCGCGGCGGCGGCTTCCCGTCGCGTGCCGGGCATTAAGTCGCGCGATGCGCGCCCTTCTCTCCATGACCGCTCCCATGCGCCGGCTATTAAGTACTGTAAACGGTTTTACGCAGGCCGTTTGTGGCCTGCTGTTTGTGCGCGCTCGTTGGCGCGATATCTCGGGACGATAATGAGGGCGCGTATTCGCCCACAGCAGCCGCTTAGCCACGCGGGCCTTTTAATTTCAATTGCTACATTAATACCGAACCATACTACAATCGGCAGATTGCCTCTTTGAGGGGAACGATGGTCAAGTTTGTTTCATTATAGGACAGGAAGCCGAGAAGTGAAATGCAGCGCGGGCGCATCGGAACTGTCCCACATTTCGGTAGACACCTGAGCTGTCCTCCCGCAGCGATGGAAGAGTTGGAGAATAACAGAAAGAATGGAGAGAAAAATGAGGGTAGAGTCGGCCACAATAGTTCACCTTAGTTTTCGCGACAAGCGTGATTACTCGGACAGCGTCCGAGTTGCTGCCGGCCCGTAATGCCTTTACTACTGTTAATTGACGCTCACTGTAAATAATGTAAATAAACCTCCCAAGTTTTTCATCTCGAAGTCCTCCTCAACTCCTACAATATACATAAAACACTCAGTGCCCTTACACTCTGTGAAGAAGGATGATCAGCGAAGCTGTGTATGTGGGCCCTTCGATGGCGAACTGCACCTCCGTCGCGGGGCGGCCCGCGGCATTGCACAACCTTCGGGATCGGCCCACGTATGGGGAGTTTGTGTCTACTCAGGGACATGATCCGAGGGGAGCTAGCCCTTAACAGCTTCGCTGTAATTCGCCGTAAAATTGGTTAAGTCTCCGTGTTTCTTAATTAATTAATAATTAATTAATGTCGACGACGGACGCGGGAGCAGTGGCACCAGCCCGTTTGCGCAGTAGCGCCGAGGGACGCTAACGAGTCAGCTGTCGAATTCAGCGCTTCACTCATTCATTATTATTTTTCTCCCCACGCGCTTCAGGGAAAATTCTGACGACACGCACGCTCCGTCTAAATTTCGTTATGTTTCATAGATTATGTGACTTACAAGTGGCTCCGACCGAAAAATAAGTTTTATCTTCCCGACGTTACGGAACCAACTCGGCTCCTTCTTCGGCGGAGGGACGACGGCGAATGTCGAGGCAGCAACGCTTAAGCTTTCATGGTCGAGGTGGGGGAGGGGGTGTTGAATTCTTCTTGGCTATCCCCAATCAGACGGGCAATTCTGTCAAAATGTTTAGCTTCGTCTTTTATAGGTTGTTTGTTTCACGTGAGAAAAAGTCTTTTTCCTAGGTGTGTTTCGAATTGTTTTTCTTTATTTGCTTACGTCGAGTTTGGAGGAAAAATGTAGATTCTTAAACAAATAAAAATAAAAAAAATAAAAGACGAGTTCGCGATGCCCGTACTGCTTTCGAGTCCCCGAACACGTCCATATAGTACAGGTACGGGCTGGTTTTTCCTCGTTCGTCTGGGTGGTGAACGTCCGCAGGGCCTGCATGGTCCTTGCGGGATTTCTATACGACCCTGCATGCGCGATAAGGAGTTCGCCTCTGCTCGCCACTTTCATTGCAGACATTCCAGGGCGCGCGCTGCGTGTTCACTTTTAAATAAATAAAAAGTACTTTGGTGACAGACCGAGTTTTGTAGACACGCGACGTAATTTGCTTTCCAGTGAGAGATAATCTAAATGATACGCCCGTATCTTCATGCCAAAGGAAGTACTGGGTGGTCTTTGAGACGCATTATTTAAGCGAATGAGACGAGCGCACTTTATAGGTAACTGTGGTGCTTTCGCGCCTCGCCTGGGATTTTTTTAGTGCAGCGGGAAGACCGCCTGGTTACCTCATCGGTATGTTCTTGACTGAATTTCGTCGGTTGCAAGGTAGAGGTTGCGTCCTCCCTTCTATAGATACACATGGGGAGGAGGTCCTTGTCCATCGTGTGTGTCATAAGGGGCGTAGTACACCGAATCGTACCATTTATTAACGCGAGAGGGCTAAGGGCCCCGTGTCGCCGAACATCCGGCGTCAGCGTCCCGCGTCGACCGTTGATTCGTCAAAAGTCGTATCGAACCACATATACCCAACCACGCAGGCCCACCACATAGCGCAAGGAAGTTACTGAACTAACTGAATTTATCAAGGTAAAATACGCCACAAAAATGGTAAGGTACGACTTACACACAACCTACAGACATGACTGCGTGGGATTGTAATTTGAATATACCAGAAAACATAACTCTGTTGCGCGGGAACTCAAAACACAAACCCATTTTGCTGCGTTTCTACCATTCGTAGAGCGGCCATGGCCTGCGAGATTTTCACGCGCCGGCGCGTGCAAATCTCAAAGGCCATAAAGCGGCGCGCCCGATTCCTTGCAACACCTACAGATGGGGCTCGCGCCTCTGCCGCATCGCGGTTCTACCAGAAAGCTCGCCTTCCTGCATAGCGTTCGCCACCAAGGTGTTCCGCTAAACGTTACGGTTACGTAAGCTACAGTTGCCGGGAAGCATGAGACGCAGTCAGGGATCTGAAAGCTATATCGCATTCCACTCTTAAATGCCAAGCTTATAAGTGCGCTCTCCAAATTTTTGTAATATTTTGTCTCGTTTTTAAAAGTAGCCAAGTAGCCAACCCGTCGAAAATTTTCCCGCCTCGAGCCTTCGAAAGTAGCCAGTTTGGCGCAAAGTAGCCAAACCTGGCAACCGTGGCACTTGCAGACGCTGGAATAGTGCAACGACGACACCGACACGACACGGCGGCACCGGCGAGGACCATCCGCTGGCAGTTGTGCAAAGAATTGGTGGTGGCAGACTGGCGAGATCCTTCACGCTGGCCGAAGTATGTAGTATATCGCCAGTTCGCTGTATCGATGACGCAAACTTCTCGCAGGAACCGACACTGCGGCGATGTCGGCACCTACCCGCCACGGTGGCTCCAGTGGCAAGTTACGGGAGAAAAAAAAGTAACTGATTAGAGCTACTTCATTTGAAAAAAAAATTTAGTTGATTACAGTGACCCATTACTACCACACAAAAGTAATTGAGCTATTAGTGGAAATAATCGATTACTTTTACGTTACTTGCCTCCCAACATTTACTAGCCCTTTCTCTATTCAGGACGAGGCAGGCTCGTCGTTGAAGTTTGTACCACCCCTACAAATGGGCCAGCTGGGTTAGTAAAAAAAAAAGAACAGGAAGAAAAAACATTGCAAGTTCGCATTTACCGCGCACAGTTAGTTCGGCTTCACTGCATGTGAATATTTTCTTTGTTCCTTCTTTTTTTTTGGGGGGGGGGGGGGGTGGGGGCGTGTTGCACGAAACGGGGTCCCGCAAAAGCTATATACCGACGAATATATCCAATTTCGAAAGGAATGCGTTCTTGTTTGCCCACCTGGTTCGCTTCCTAAAATGGCCCAGTGGCCTGGGGGTTGGTCTGACGAGAACTGGATAGTACTGCGGGTAAGCAAACATAGCGCTCTGTTTTTTTTTCAAACTATATTTTTACAATGCCTTCTTCTGAAACAAGCATTCTCAGAAATATATTCTGACCTTTTCCTTACGTGTATGTATGTGTGTGTGTTTAGATTACAACAAGCGATTGGTATGCTTACGTTGTTTTTGCAGACACTGCTCGGTAGCGAAAGAGTTAACATAGCACAATTACAGTAAATAAAGCAAGCTGGCCTGGCTCTTTCAGTGCGGCCTCAGCAGCCGTTCATACGTTATTTTCTGTAAAAATTGCTCTTCAAAAAGAATTGCGTCGGTCCCTTCTCTCTTTTTAACGCGATAGCGTTAAGGAGCTCGTGTCGCAGAAAAGCCAGTGTCGTTGGTGTTGGCGGCGTTGGCCGTGAGCGAAAAATCCCGGAAGTCAATTCATCAATAATAACAACTTGCAGGATGGGCTGGGTGGGAAACGAACCAGGGTCTCCGGAGTGCGAGACGGAGACGCTGCCACTCAGCCATGAGTTTGATAGTTCAAAGTGGGACAAAAGCGCCTCTAGTGAATGCGGTGTTGCCTTAGAAACGTGCCATAGAAAGTTATACTGCGGTGTATATCGGTAATTATGAGCATGTAAATTACAGAAGTCGCAGTTGAACGAGTAGCGAAGTACGTTTCCGCTACATCTCTTCTGCGCTTGGCGCACACGCACAGCCATCTTGCGGTAAACACAGAAAACCCCCTCTTCGCAATGTACGGCTCTGCCCCGAAAGGTGGCGCGCCACTCGCCCGCTTCTCCCCTTCGTCTCGTTTGAGCGCATTGCGGCCGTGGAGGGACCGGTGCGAGGATGCCCCAATACCCTTGCGTTTAATAAGTTTTCTCACTCTCTCCCCTTTCAACTGCCAGCGTTCTCGAACACTCGAATGTGTTTAGGCGACGCGGCTCCTCTTTTCGCTCACAGCGCGATTCCTGGGTGCAGCGTCCGATACGGGACGCCTCTGACGTGATCACTGCTCCGTGGCGCGTCTGGTGGGAAAGCGTCGCCTGCGATGTGTGCCGTGCTGCTGGCGAGGAGTCATGCGTCTGTGTGGTGCTCCCAAGCGAGATAGAGGACGATCCCATCGAGGCGTCAGCCCCATAATCGCGTCCGCCTTCATGGCGCGGCGCGGCCCGGCTGTCCGTGCCGATCACGACGTTTGGCTCGCGTAGATCGTTTCTCCCTCCTAGACACCGAGTTTTTGGTTTGTTCCGCTTGCTCAGGCGTATGTTTCGTCTTTGTGTGTCTCAAGAGCATGCCGAGCGAATGAGTGGGCGGTGCGAACGGGGTGCGATAACGCTATCGCGTTCCGCTCTTGAAGGCGAAGCTTAAGCATCCTCCAATTTTTTTGTGAGGGCATCAACGGCGACATAGAAAAACTCGCTCGATGTGCGCGCTTGTCGGAATGACGGTGTTGAACACCGGACGGGGTAGTTACCAAACTGAGATCTGGAACTGTCCAGTGAAAATAGAAAAAAGCGAAGTCGAGAACCTCACTGAAGGTGAGTTCTGACGGGGTGGGTCTCGCCACATAGAAGCGCGAAGCCCATCGCGAGACGCAGAATGCCGTGCCACGCGACTTGCCTTCAAGATGAGGTAACAAATACTGAGCGCCGGGTTTGCCTCTCTGAACGTGCGCAAGCTCGAGGCTGCTGCGTCGCACAACTGCAGGCGTTCCACTGCAGTTCCCGCCGCATTCCGATGCACAAACGTCCGTGGGCACGAACCCCAGGCGGTCGGAATTAAACCGGAGCCTACCACTATAGGGCGGCACTCACGAGTCATCAACCTATAACCTGCTGTGCAGTTTGCGGACGTTAAAACGTTTGCTCGAGATGTCGATACCGGCGAAGTCCTTTAACGCGGTTTCTTCGGTATGACGGGCGACTAGGTCCGTGAGCAGCGACGTTCTTCGCTCCCTTTTCTGGCATTGTCCATGTAGCGGCGATGTTCGGGAAGTTTCGGTGTCTCGTTGCTCTGCAGCAGTTGTAGCGACTTTTGTCTCGCGGTCCGACGCGCTCTGCCGCCCATGGCCGTCGCGTTCCCTTTCAGGCTGTGTGCGCACCGTGGGCGCCCGATCCGGTACGACGATCGCGGTGTTCGCGCTGCGCCTCCGTGCGTCTGCGAGCGTGCGCCGGCAGGTGGCCCGTTGCGGCGCACATTGCATGTTCTGCGCGCCCGCTGTCCTGCCACGCTGTAGCATAGCCGGCGGACGGCCTGCATAATGCATCGCGGGTCGAGGCCGGCCCTAATGGACGAGCTCGTCGCTACGCTGCGCTGGGGCGGCTAGAAGCGTAGCTGTGCCCCTTACGCTGGCCTCCTCCTCGCTCTCTCCGACTGTGCGTGCTCGGCCCTTCGGCTGCCGTGTGTGCGTGTCGTGCACCCGCGGAATTCGTTCGCCGAAGCACCGTTGCGAACCGTCACCTTGCGGGGAAGGAGCCGCCCGTTCCTCGCGGGGGGCGCCGATATCGCGGAGCTCCTCCACTGCTTACGCATAGCTTCGTGCGTATGAACGTGCGACCCGCGTTACGTTGGCGAACGTCGGATGCGGGGAAATGCCGAGGGTACCTGTGCTTCCGCGGATTAGATCGCCATTGAGGGTTTTGCATTCGTCTCTCGCAGTGAGCGTAAATTGATCACATATAGCTCAAGAAGGGACGCAGGACTCCGTGTAGTGCGCGATAGGCCTGGTCACAACGTTTCGGAGTTTTTATTTATTTACCTTATCAGTAGCCATACCGTCTTTACGCGGGTAGTCCAAGGTGCCGCTTTAATTTAAGCACTTACGCCGCTCGTCGCAGATACCTGGCTCTCTTGAGCCGTGGTCATTGGGCAAGGGAGACAGCGCTGTATCGGCCGACGTGGAAGAGTGAAAAGACGTCACACGTAGCGGCATGCGTGTGTCTCGTCTCCTCTCTCGTCCACGTTCTGTTAAGCGCCTGTACACGCTCGCGATGCTCAACCAACTCTCCCAATTAGGTGTGTTCACCAACTGGATACGTTATTTGCGGAGGCTGCCGGACAATGCCAAATAGCGCTTAATTACGAACGAAAAGCCTTGTGAATTCCGCCCTGGTTCGTAGAAGTAAGCATCACGGCTAAATTTACAAGGGCGCTCTGACGTACTTGCAGTTTTTCTTTTTCACTAGGGCTTAAAAGGTTCGGACTTTGTAATTTCGAAAATGTCTTCTCGGCAGTCCTTTCAACTTTACCGCCAAGTCCAAGTCGCTCGCGAACCTCACCGATAAAAGAGGCGGGTGTCCCGAAGCGCTTTGTATAGAAAATAGAAATCGTAATACGGAACGAGGCCATTTCCTTTTACGGTCCTCTTACGCGGCTCGCGCGTCGCTCGAAATCCGGTCTCTAAGACGGCTCCTTACAACGGCAGATTAGCTTTGAGTGGTTGCTTCCTTCTGTCTCTGTCGTTTTCTCTTTCCCGCTCTGTCCTTTCTTTCTTTCAGTCGTATTAAAATTGGATCGTGCGAAATCGGGAGCAAAATGAAAAACGCTGTCCGTTTTTTCATCTTTTTCTTTCCATCTCCGCGATAATATATAGTCCCCATCGTTCTGTCGCTTGTTGGGGAAAAAGGGTGGACACACTTCGCTTTCTTCTTTACAGGCTCAGGTTTGGATCGAAGAATACACAATCCGTTAAAACAAATGGGAGTGGGGGGGAGGGGGGCAAGGAAATGAAAAACATATCGCACGGTGGTCTGCCTGAGACTCTCTCAGGTTATTTAGAATCGGACATTCCAAACAGAAACTATTCGTTTTTTCTTTTGCTGAGTAAGCTTCATAGCAGTGGCGGAGGTCGTAATATTTTGCTTAAGTCGCGAGTACCATTATTAACCAATTACCCGATCACTTAATTATCTTATGGGAAATGTAATTGCAGAACTTAAGTCAGTGATTACTCAGAGCCTCTCGCAATAAAAACGAAAAACATGGTATCCAAAGTTTGCATTGAATTAACACTGCTGTTTCAGTTAATGTTTCCGCCTTGCGAGACAATGCAGTACGGCAAACTTTTAATTGGAACGGCAATCAACGTCTTTCACCGTACATTTTGAGTCCGCATTTCTCGAAACTGGTGCAATTCAGGTATTCTCGAGCAAGAACTTGCTGACTTTAG
Organism: Dermacentor andersoni; assembly: GCF_023375885.2. Lineage (NCBI taxonomy): Eukaryota > Metazoa > Arthropoda > Arachnida > Ixodida > Ixodidae > Dermacentor > Dermacentor andersoni. Next base: position 332,221,201 of record NC_092814.1, read on the forward strand.
TTCTGCAGTTACATCATGCCCCGTTAAGGCATTCGTTAAAAAATATTACTTCCAATGTCTCGGAAATTGAGATACGTATTGGCGATTCTTGCCTCTGTTATAAAACTCGCTCAGTAGAAAAAAAAAAAAAAGTCATGTTTCGAATTTCTAAATTTTAATAATGGGAGGCACTAATCGCTGAAACGCGCGGTATTTACTTTCTTTAATGGCACCGCCGTGTAATGACTCTTGCGTAATGCCTGCCGGCTTCCGGGCTCGTGAGAGCTTCGTCTCGCCTCTGTTTAATCGATTTCGTACCGCGTGCCTTCGCTTACGGGATTTGCCTGCCAGTGCAGGAGCATAGGAGTCTTGATTGTGACTCATGGGAAGTGTGGCCTGGGCAATAGTGCTTGCCCCACGGCTTTTTCTGTGAAGCCGCGCGTATATATTTTGCGCGCAGATTTTCGAACACGGCTCCCAGTTGCTCGTCCTAGAAGCTCAATGCGAATACGCATACGAAGTCTCGCTGTACGTTGAAAGGATTGCAGCGACGGCATATGGAGCGACCCTTAAGAGAGGCGCGTTTCAATGGTAATTAGTATCCTTTGGGAACTTGACACTCGGTTTGCGTTGTGGTTGTCTGTCTGTCCGTGTGTCCGCGCCTAACCTCTTTCCCGCGACCTTGGGTCACTGAATTGTCCATGGTCCAATACGTTGAGCATCAGGCTGCTGTGCTGAGTGAATCGCGTTCGAACCGAACCTTCGGACCAATTTTGGTCGCCGGGTGCGTGCCACTGGGTATGCCGCCACATTTCTGCGAAACTGTCTTTGACGCCAACTTCGCTCACTGGGTATCTGTGCCGTTCTTCAATGCCAAAAAAAGAACTTCGTTTTTTTTGTACTGTTGGGTAGAATTGAATCCGCGACATGTATGTATTCAGACAATCTTGTCTAAATATATATTCGCACACGCGCCACCACGGTCGGTCTCGACGCGCGGGCGCGCTCTCGGAGAGCGCGCGCGCGTCGAGACCGGCCGTGGTGGCGAGTGCGGACTTAGCGAATTTGCTGCTAGATGGCGCGGCGGGTCCAGAGACTTGCGTGAGGTAGGAGCGCGGCTTCAGTACACGCGTCATACGTGACGCGTTTTGGCGGTGGCAACGTAGTGCCACCGCCAAACGTCCATATTCATCGTGACTGGGGTTCTGCTTTCTTTTTTTTTTTTAAGGGTTTGGCGCTTTGGCTGCGAAAGAGTGTCCATATCCAACTGAGCATCAATATCGCCTGCTATGAACGCCTTGCGCCGTCTTTTACTTTTTGTTCTGTCAGAGGACGTGGTTTGTCACTGCGGCGTGTCGCTCAGTTTGGTTCGTGACCGGCACTCGGAAGAACTGCGTTGTGTAAAGCACGAAGACATAGGAACATCGAAGATATAAAGGGAGCAGGCCCGTCGCGTGCACCTCTCCATCGCCGATGTCGCTCGAACTGCTTCATCGGACGTTGTGTATAGAGTGGACAGGGTGCGGTAAATGCATGTTACAGTGCGTTTACGCGCTCACGCGCTATTGGGGTCGAGCTCCACCACTGGAAAAGCTGGCGCCACTGTCGGCGTGAAGTGGCATGAGGGATCACGTGGACACAGCGGCCGCGTCGGCTGCTTCGGAAGCGCCGAAGCGAGCTCAGAACGAAAGTTTAAAGTCCCACCTGCGCTGCGTTTCTGATTAAGTGGTGAGGCTTTACCGCCTTGGGTGTCTGCTTGACAACATTTGAAAGTATACTATAATAGGTAGTGGCTGCCTTGGGCGGCGTGCAGCATGGTAGGCTACTACTGCTCGGTGCCGCAGTGCCGGACGTACGCAATGGAGCCCGGTGTCAGCCTTATTCACACGTAGCCGCAGGGCAATGAGCTGCGTGAAGCTTGGCTGGCGAAATTTAGAACCGGGAGACATCCATCGGCTACAACTCGGGTATGCAGCAAGCACAGACGCGAGGAACATTTATGCTACGGCGCCGGGACAGCGCGATGTTCGGTGAGTAGCAGAAAACGCGCACTGAGACGCTCGCCCGCGCCCGCTGCCCGGCTAATGTCATGACGCTTTATTAGGTCTATGAACTTGTTAATACTAGATTCTGGCAAGTTCACTGGAATGGAAAGGGAGCGGTAAAAAGTGCATAAACGAATTTAAGGCAGGGCATATGGTCATGTTTGTGTTATGAATTAACGCACTGGATTACACAAAAGGAGCAGCGGGAAATCGCACGCTGAGAAGACCGATAAACATACAGTGCGACGCAACTTGAGAAATAATATTGAAATGTCAAAGCATTTAGAAGACAAAAAAAGATTGAATTCTCGCGACGGCACATGACAGTGGCCGTAGGCGTCGACGTCCCCATAACGAAATTATTTTTGAACAGTTCTGATAGCGTTCCCGCACCAATGGTTACTAGTGTGCTGTTAATGTTTACTAGTGTGCTGAAGCTCACGGCACGGCGCGAAAACGCAACTGGGTATTTCGTGACCGGGCGCAATGGATACTGACGATCGCGGCTCAAGCCTGCGTGCGAAACGGAGGAAAGTGGGGAGGCAGCGCGGGAGGAAGGGGGCAGCGTCTACTCCTCCAGCAACTGCGTACTTTGCGCGGTGGGGCGCCGTCGCTCGCGCCGTCTCTTGAAAGCGATCTGCAGACGGCTCACACCTTTGTGCGTGCTGTTTACTCTCCGCTGTTTGCGTTGAAGCGACAGACAGACATAGACACAATCTAAATCACCTCCGCGCCCCAGCAACCTTCTCGAGCTTGCGCGCACACTTCGCGAGTCGAGTCGAAAGATAGTTCAACCGTATAACACGACCGAGCAAAAAAGCGCGCGGCGCGCATTTGCGTATATGCATATATATCCCGGCAATACGAGTTCTCCATCTTCTCCGCTTATATGCCTCTGCGCCTAGTGCCATCTGATGCTTTCTCATCTCGAAACGGTCGATGCAGATGCGAGCTATTTCGCGTGCGTTTCTGCGCAGCCCGACCAAAGAAAAAGCGCGGCCTGCGTCGCTGTACGTGTATGCTGAGCGCCGACGTTTGAACCCGCGGCACAAACGGTGCCGCTCGAAGCCCACTCGGGATACGCGTCGCACCGCCGGTGTAACTGAAGTCGTGGGCGGGGGCAATTTGATTAGCGCGGGCTCCTCCCGGAGCGTCGCTCGGCGCCCCGTGTTTTCTTTTGCTCTTCCCGCTTCCTACGCGGGGTCGCAGCTGTGGCAGTGCAGTGCTGCTGACAGCGTTTCGCCGCCTCCGTTCAGACAAGAGCGATGGTTGTGTGGGCATTCGCTTTCTTTTTTTTCCCTCCCGTTGCTTTCGTCTCGGCTCGAACTCCTCGGCTCCCAACTCCTCGGCTCAACGACATCCTACGACTCCTTCCCGAGAGGAACAGTATCCGCTGTGTGAGCAAACACACTGCTCACACAAACTCTCTGATCCCTCTCTGTTAGACAAGCGGCGAGAACTTCTCGCGAGGATGTACCGTTTATCGAGTGGAATGGAGTGTGGCGTTATTCGGCCGTGCAGCGTACACGGCTGGAGGGGGCGTGGCCTCCGCGATCAGCTCCGGCGGTGCGCCGGAGCTGATCGCGGAGGCCACGGTCAGGGCATCAGACTCGGGACGGCAGCGTCGGCCTCGGACGGCTGACTTGGGTTAAGTCATTCGTACAATTTTGATTATAGTTCAGATTATGCCTTTCGAAATGTAGTACTTCCGGTTCTCTCTCTCTCTCTTTTATCGAAGTGCTGCGGCATATACTATGCTTAGTCAAGCAATATTGACGGTGCACATAGCCCCGTGTGGTGCCGCGGAAGAAGGCGGGTGGACTTGCCTCGATCGGCATCGGGCACACTTACCGGTCTGACCGTTTTTCGCTCGGTCTGGCCTTCTCGCCTCCGTCGTATACGTCTCTCTCGGGAGGCACAGCAAAACATGCGTTCTTGCGCACGCATCCAGTAAAACGAATAAGTGTCCATTGTCATGACAAGCGGTCCGCGTATGCAGCCATCGAACCTCTGCGCATGCGCAGTACCGCATCCCCAAGTGCTAGCGGGCCCCAACGCTTGCGTCCTTACCTAAAGCTCTGTTGTCTCCTAGTCAAGCCTTTATAAAGGCTTCTTGTGTACGTCCCCAAGCATCCTTGTGACGTAAAGATTTGATAGTTATGCTTTTGAGATATTGCTTCGAAGTTGGAAAGGAGCTACTTGCTTTTTTTTCTTTCTCTATTAATTTATTTTTGCTTTCTCTATTCATTTCTCAATCACATTTCCGCGAAGTAATTCGCCCCTTGATTTATGCACGAGTGTTTTTTTCTGCTTCTATATCTTCCTGGCAGAAACTCCAGCAGCGCTGTCCGCTAAGAATTAATCGGCATGCATGCAGAAAGATAATACTGTCATCTCCTGCCCGCAGTTTAGCAATCAATACATAGTCCGAATGGCCGGCATAGAGGTTTTGAATCGGCTTGCAGATTTTAGTGCACTTCCCCTTTCGCTTGATGCGGACCTAATGACGGCATCTTTCTGTGTACTGTTTATTTCATCGTTTGTTGCAGTATGTGTGCCTAACAGTTGCCGGCGTGCTCCCAGCATTGCAGAACCGTCTCGGCGGTTGTCTCCTACACTGTTATGCTGAACTTTTTCCTGACCCTTCTTGATCACGTTGCTAGTATACGTTTTCATCGCTACGCCAGCTGTTTCTGCGGATACTTAATGCAATGTTGAAAAATCGCCTGTATCGGTTAGCACAATTCTAATACTTGAGCTGGTCCGCTCAAAGAGGCGGACATTACTTGCACGAGAAATCGAAATGCGTAATCGACTAATTAACGAGAATTTTCAAATTAAGCCTCTAACTAAACTCACGGCCCGTATACCGCAATTTACGATTTGTAGCTGGTGAGCTCGCAAGGCGGGTCCACTTAGAACGAATTCTCCGCATTACACCAGTTTCCAGGTATTCGTTCCCGAACTTTGCGAAGAAATACATTGGCGCTCCAGTTATTTCTAGGATTCAATGCATAGAACGGCGTTTTCTTTTTAAAAAAGTTGAAAAAGTTTAATGGCGCGTATCTCAGAAATGGTGTCATCCACATCATTATTTTCAAGTGAACATGCCCTCAGTCTCACCAGCTGCAGCTTGTAAATCGCAATACGTGTCGTAAGGTAATTAGCTAAAACCTAATTCGTGCATGTTTGTTCATTATTCCATTACGGATTTTGATTTTTGCTGCATGTCCGCCTTTTCGTGTAGACCAGCTCGAGGACCCGAATATGTGCTGTCCTCACGGGCAATTTTTTAAAAAATTGATAAATGTTTTCACAGGAACACCTGGTATTTGAGCCATAAAAAAGTGCCTGGTCAAGTGGAAGTGGTTCTTAGTGACGTTGGACTCTTCATCACGCCGATGTTAATAAAGCCAGAAATAAAACGACGCCGTCTTATACACAGTATGTGCTACAGAGCAGAAGTTTACAGACCACGACATCACCAAATATTTTAAAATACTTTGCGAAACTGCCGTGCAACCTGTACTCGTGTAAGTGCCATTGTGTCGGTCGAACGCGCTGACGTGGGCTTTACCAGGAGAAATTATAGTTTGCCAGAGAAGTTATAGTTTACTCACTGGGAAATCCAATCACAATATACAAAGCTCGGCCACCGAGCATTGTAATAAAAAACCAGCACGCGGTGCGCCAGCGCATGGGCTTGCGCGCACCGCGTGCCTTAAGTCGAGTCTCTCCTCCAGGCCAGCTAAAACATAGACTTTTAGCCTATCCGCTATTCCGGTAAACGGGAGCGGTTTGGGCGGATTGCCGGATTTGCGGGGGCGTAAACCTGAGCGGCCAGAGCGGTGCAGCCGCCTGGTAGCGTAGAGTTCAACCAGACACAGAGCTAAAATTGCAGTAACCCACTATATCCCGCTTCGCTACTGATGCAAATTTTTGGCGGCGACGTAATTGTGAACACGTTTACGGCACTGTCGAAAATTTACACCAGCAGCTAAGCAGAATATAGTAATTAGCTTTGTGTTTGTGTGGTTGAGGTTTGCACCACCAGCTGACGCCACCAATCTGCCCGTTCACGTTTACGCCGCCGCTAACCGCCCGCGCTTGCCGGAATACCGGACGCGCTAAAATTCTCTAATTGTCATCTCATTGTTGTTGTCATTAGTTGAATTAGTTGGACAAGTGCCGTGCGAAATGAAAATTCCTTCTGCTAGACATCTCAGACTGCGCGCGTGCCCTGGCAGTGGGCGGGTGAACATTAAAATTAAATTATGGGGTTTTACGTGCCAAAAGCACTTTCTGATTATGAGGCACGCCGTAGTGGAGGACTCCGGAAATTTCGACCACCTGAGGTTCTTTAACGTGCACCTAAATCTAAGTACACGGCTGTTTTCGCATTTCGCCCCCATCGAAATGCGTCCGCCGTGACCGGGATTCGATCCCGCGACCTCGTGCTCAGCAGCCTAACACCATAGCCACTGAGCAACCACGGCGGGTATGGGCGGGTGAACATGTGTGCCTGCGAGGACCAGCCGCGGTAACGCAGTGGCGTTGCCCTGCTGAACTCGAGGTTGAGCGTTCGATCCCGACCACGGCCGGCGGCCGCATTCCGCGGCGGGGGCGGAATGCGAAGGCCCTCGTATACTTCGATTTAAACCCACAGTAAGGAATCCCAGGTACTCCGTATTAATCCGGAGGGCCCCACTGCGTCGTGCCTCATAATGAGGTCCTGGTTTTGGCCCGTAAAACCACATGTAATTTTTAAATTGTGCCCGCAGGGTCAGTGGCTCTGCCGGCCAGTGCTTCTCGTGTCTCATTTCCTCTTTCTTTATCCTCTTTCCTGTGTATCTTTCTTTTTTATTTCTTATCGATACGCAAATCTGCTATTCCCTCAAAGGAAAGGTTTTCTTTGCTGACTTCATATCTATTTTTTTTTATCTGGCTATCCATGTATGTAACCTCTGAACAAAAGGGGCAATTTCGTTACTTTGGAATGTCATAGCGAGTCGTGAAAGGTATTAAAGTGCAGGTCTTAGCGAGACAAGACAAAAAGCTAAACCGATGTCGACATGAAAGAAGACGCCGTCGACGTGCATGCGCGTATATAATAAGAACGAAAAAAAAATCGGCATGAATAAAATAAATAAAGGGCCCCGCAAAAGAATTTAAGGTCCGACTGTGGAACGAAGAAAATAATTCAAATATCGCAAAAGCATCATGCAATTATGCACCATTGCATTATCTACAATGCCCCAAATTCGGTTCATATATAAATACATATACCATCTAGCACGTCGGCCTTGTTTTCTTTTGTCTCAACCAAAGTTGACATGCGTTTTTTTTTTCTGTCACTTATCTTTTTAGTTTTAAAATTACTATGGAGTCAGAAATGCGTCGTTTCATTTAACAGTGCTCGTCGGGCATGGCGGGAATACGTTCCAACGTTTTCGTTCAGAAAGCACAGCGTGTAAGATGAGAAGCGAACGTTTGCATATTTGTAAACATAGCATTTTGTATCCAAACGGCGGTACGACATTTGTGATGAGAACTTCGGCGTAATTCAGCAGCGGCTGAGAAAAAAAAAAAAAAAAATAAAGCGCCGTGAGACGTTTTCATTCGCGTATGTCTTGACTCGTGCAAAAAAAAAAAAAAAAGCTGAGAAAATGAACTGGATTGTTTAGACGGAGAAATTGCAGAGAAGAAAGGAACTACGAAGCTCAGAGGGCTTACGAAAGGGTTTCAAATGACAAATGCTGTTTCGTGCCCCCTCTCCTTTCCTTCTTTTTTTCCCTGTTTTTTTTTTCTTTTTCTTTCCTTTTCCTTTTTTTTTTTGCGTTTCGGTTTACGGTGACATTTGCTGCACCGTTGTGTATTTCTGCGCATGCGTATATAAGCGGAGATGGACGACGAGTTTTCGCTTTTAAACCGCGTTGCCGCTTTGCGCGTTCGCTCTTTCAAACGGAAACATTCCAAAGCAAGCGGAATGCTGGGGGCGAAAAGCACGCACGACAGTCCACTGCTTGTGTCTGGTTCGGTCCTCGTGTGCGTGCTTCGCATGTTTATTTGTTCTCTCCTTAATTCATTTTTGTATTTGACTCTGCGCGTGTCGTGCGTGCAAACGCACGTGAGCCTTTTGCGCGGGCGCCGTTATAGGAGAGCCCGAGGCGTTTCCACTCCGTTGCCCGGCGAGCCCCGAAGCGGCCACTGGCTTGTCTTGCGCAAGAATGGCGATTACGGCTTTGGGAGGTGCGTGGGCGTCTGCGTTTTTTTGAGAAATGTGCACGCAGTGCCAGGGCACTGCAAGTACGGTCTATCTCTCTGCTTCCCCCCCCCCCATTTTTTTTCGTTCTCTTCTTTTCTTTTTCTCTCTTTTGTTTTTTTGCTTCACACGCGGCGAGTGGCGTGCTGCTTCTCCGTCGGTAATTGTTTCAGCGCGTCAGGTGTCTTCGCTATATTTTGCTCGGCGTCAGATTTCCGAGCGCTGGCTTCACTATTCACGCGTACCATGAATTTTTAGATGCGCTGCGCAGGTACGTTCGGTGTTTACGACGGCAACTATTCTCTCTGTGGGAAATAATAATAATAATAATAATAATAAGAATAAATACTGATTAATAAATACTTCCCAGTAATAAATACTGGGAAGTAACTAGCGCATGTAATGGGGTCCTGTACAAAGGGTTGGGGGCGGGAGACCGCATTTTCTTAGATCTCGTTTTGTTCTCGCAACTTGCCCGGATGTTTCCGTTTCAATGACCGGACAACGGCTCTGGCTTTTGGCTCGAGGTCACCTGGAGACCGCCGACAACGGGAGCTAAAGGCATTTCGTGCTGATAATAATAATAACAACGAGAAGGAGCGGTGCAAGACGGTCGCGTCGTCCGCGCATATTGGTGTGCGATGCACAACACAGTGCGACATGGGCAGGTCGTCGCTTCCTGAGGATCGTGATTGCACGACGTATGCCGATGGAATCTGACGTCACCGGCCATGCTTCGCGTGCGTATCAGCACGTACGAGACGCGAGGTCGATTTTTGCGGGAGTGAGGTTATGGCCCTCTTTTGCATCTATCTATCTATCTATCTATCTATCTATCTATCTATCTATCTATCTATCTATCTATCTATCTATCTATCTATCTATCTATCTATCTATCTATCTATCTATCTATCTATCTATCTATCTATCTATCTATCTATCTATCTATCTATCTATCTATCTATCTATCTATCTATCTATCTATCTATCTATCTATCTATCTATCTATCTATCTATCTATCTATCTATCTATCTATCTATCTATCTATCTATCTATCTATCTATCTATCTATCTATCTATCTATCTATCTATCTATCTATCTATCTATCTATCTATCTATCTATCTATCTATCTATCTATCTATCTATCTATCTATCTATCTATCTATCTATCTATCTATCTATCTATCTATCTATCTATCTATCTATCTATCTATCTATCTATCTATCTATCTATCTATCTATCTATCTATCTATCTATCTATCTATCTATCTATCTATCTATCTATCTATCTATCTATCTATCTATCTATCTATCTATCTATCTATCTATCTATCTATCTATCTATCTATCTATCTATCTATCTATCTATCTATCTATCTATCTATCTATCTATCTATCTATCTATCTATCTATCTATCTATCTATCTATCTATCTATCTATCTATCTATCTATCTATCTATCTATCTATCTATCTATCTATCTATCTATCTATCTATCTATCTATCTATCTATCTATCTATCTATCTATCTATCTATCTATCTATCTATCTATCTATCTATCTATCTATCTATCTATCTATCTATCTATCTATCTATCTATCTATCTATCTATCTATCTATCTATCTATCTATCTATCTATCTATCTATCTATCTATCTATCTATCTATCTATCTATCTATCTATCTATCTATCTATCTATCTATCTATCTATCTATCTATCTATCTATCTATCTATCTATCTATCTATCTATCTATCTATCTATCTATCTATCTATCTATCTATCTATCATCTATCTATCTATCTATCTATCTATCTATCTATCTATCTATCTATCTATCTATCTATCTATCTATCTATTCTATCTATCTATCTATCTATCTATCTATCTATCTATCTATCTATCTATCTATCTATCTATCTATCTATCTATCTATCTATCTATCTCTATCTATCTATCTATCTATCTATCTATCTATCTATCTATCTATCTATCTATCTATCTATCTATCTATCTATCTATCTATCTATCTATCTATCTATCTATCTATCTATCTATCTATCTATCTATCTATCTATCTATCTATCTATCTATCTATCTATCTATCTATCTATCTATCTATCTATCTATCTATCTATCTATCTATCTATCTATCTATCTATCTATCTATCTATCTATCTATCTATCTATCTATCTATCTATCTATCTATCTATCTATCTATCTATCTATCTATCTATCTATCTATCTATCTATCTATCTATCTATCTATCTATCTATCTATCTATCTATCTATCTATCTATCTATCTATCTATCTATCTATCTATCTATCTATCTATCTATCTATCTATCTATCTATCTATCTATCTATCTATCTATCTATCTATCTATCTATCTATCTATCTATCTATCTATCTATCTATCTATCTATCTATCTATCTATCTATCTATCTATCTAATATGACATTCTTCAGTCAACATTTACAAGGTTTCCAATTTCTGCCCTCCAGACGAGGGCGGTAATGATGTTTCGCACTTTAAGCGGGCGCTCAAAAACGAGCGAGCGTGCCCTGTAATCGAGTGCTGTCTCGGGCAGCGAGGAACGTGTTTTATACGCAGAAGGCCACTGTGCACGAAGTTCGCTGAGCGGGTGGTTGCAAGCAGGCAGAGAGGGAGAGAGAGGGAAAAAGTATAGAAGCAGGGAGTGCTAATAACTGACGCGTGAAAGCCTCCGTGCTTCAATAATCGGTGGCAACGTGAGAGTTGGGCGGGCGCCTTCGTTCCAACTTTCTGGTATGCTTCACTTTGGTTCTTGTTATTTAAGGGCTTAATCAGGGCGCATTCGCGCCTTTGATAAACGTGGGGCGTCGTCCCGACACGCGTGAACAGTCTTTTCTTCGTTTAACTAATTGTATGGATGCTCCTGGGTGTGTTAAAAAAAGAAAAAAAAAAAAAAAAATGAGGCGCGCTTTTCGTGTGGGAACTATAATAGGAGCGCCGCGCGCATAGCCAGCGCGTTAAGCGCTCTTGCGAGACTTCTGCTGTCTTCCGCTCATTCTCTCTCTCTCTCTCGTTTAGAAAAGAGGCAAAAATGCTGACGCGTTCTAGGCCTTTTCTTTTTTGAAGGCGTAACCGGATATTTCTGAAAAAAAAAAGGAACATTTAAGGGAAATCAGAGTACAAGAAGAATGTAGCCGTGAGCGTTTTGAACGTGCTAGTATAGATATTTCGTAGAGAACGCTTGCGCATCTTTCCTGAGCGCAGCGCGTCCCCCCCCCCCCCCCCCCCCCCCCCCCAAGAAAAAAGAATATACAAGACGTTCCAGCACGCGGCGCTCTCTGTTTGCCTGGGCTGCAGTGCTGTGCTTGCGAGGCGGTGTGCAACGTTCTCTCCTCCACGCATCAGACCCTACTTCTTCTGCTTCCTGCTGCGTCGTCCGCTTCTGCTGCTAGTAGCAGCGGAAGCGGATAGAAAGGGCGGGAGTGAAAAGCGGATAGAAAGGGCGGGGCGAGCGCTCACTCCCCCCTTTCTATCCCCAGCGCAGCGCGGCTGAGGTGGCTTCTCTGACGGGCAGTTACTGCGCTGCACACCGCCCAACTTTTAAAACGAAGCTTTCTTTGCCTCTTCCTTCTACTTTCCCGCTGCTGCTGCTGCTGCTGCTGCTGTCTTGCACGCCGTGTCGGGGGTTGGTTATGGGCGCGTATAGACCTTTTCATCGGGCGCGGGAGAAAGGGCGCCGGCCAGCCTTTCCTCCTCTCTGGCTTGGGCGATCCGGCGCGGCGCTGCTTGAAAGTATTGCTGCCGCGTGCTGCGGAACGATTTCGAGATGTTTCGTCTCGTAATTTGGGAAATTTACACAATGTGCGTTCATATAAGGTCGTCAGGGAAGCCTTTCGGTGCATCGGTAACTGCAGGATATGCGGAAATATCTCTTGGGGGCGCAAACACGCGACGCGCATTATCAGCCGCGGTGTGTCTATGTGTTGTGAACATTTTTGCTTATAGCGGTATTAATTCAACGAAGAGAACCGGCGTCTCTGTATTGACAGCATGATATCGTAAATCAGCTCACTATCTGATCGCTTAGCGTAGGGACTGAAACACACAAGCGCATGCTCGTGCACGGCCAACCTAAAGCGAAACATCTAAGTGGCATGCGCTATCAAATATTTGTGATACACCGCCATCGTTCTCACGCATTTCAAGTCTAGCGGGCTTGAAATCACGATGTTTGCGCTATCCTCCTGCATAAGGCCGATGGCGCTGCTCAATTGACACAGCGATCACTGCGGTTAATTGGTGAATCGTCATGATACATATACAAGCTATGTGATTATGCAATGCCTTTTCGCCCTTTAAAGCCATAATATCCGAGATGGATCGCATAAAACGAATGCGATGGCTATTTTTGAGGACAAGGTTTCCGTAATACGTGTGAGTGCGTCGTAGAGAACGGAACGAGCACAACCGGAAAAGAAATTCGATTGTCGTCCTCTTTCTCGAAAAAGAGAAAACGGGCTACCGCCGCAATACTGCCTCGCATAGTCACGCCGCACAACGTTTATAGATCTGTAAACGTTGATGCTGTATGCTTGGACCATGCGCTATATAGAGCAAAGATATCTGTAATCCAGCATCTACCACTGCTTCGGACTCTCGCGCAGTTCGTAAACGGTCGCTTTGCTGGACAAGCTTAATTCGCGCTGTAAGGTATGCTGTTATTAATAACCAAAACTATCTTATTCACGGGTGGAAACCTCATCCATAGAACCAAGTAGCAACGCGATGTAATCTGCAGCTAACAGTTTGAACGCTTGCCAAAATATAACAGCACAGCTCCTATCGTAGCAGAACGGTACCTACGCTGTTACGATCGTCGCGTATGTTTCATTGTTTCTAAACCGCAGCTTAGAACTAGAGGATAATACTACAATAATGTCACATTAGTCAGTGGAACTTTCAGAAATACAAAATTGATCGCCGAGGCTAATTGTAGGCTCAAACATGCGCGCGCCCATCGCGCTGCTTGCTTCGTCCGCGTCAATGCCAGCAGAAGGTCCGGCCATACCGACTTAAACCACTTCAGCAGGTTTCATAGAACCGTTTTCCACGTAGACGACGCCACGTCACACTAAATGGATGGCGCGAGCGCGAGAACAAACGCCAGAAACTACCGCCGACCGTATACCTGTCATGCGAAACGAGCGCTCGCCCTAGCCAGCATGCCGACCGCCCATAGATGGCGCCACTGCGTAGCAATATGGTGGCGCCCATGAAAAAACGGTGGATAGACGTCGTCAAATATGCATGACGTCACGACTAGCTGGTGCTGGAGCTTCAGGGCGGCGTCGCGATCTTTCTTTCCTAAGAGCTTTTGAGTATCGTTTTTTTTTTTTTTTTGCGAGGTACAAAGAGACACTCTCCAGCCCAGCCGACGCCGATACCTTCGCCGAGGTCTCCTCACAAAAGATCCACTTCCCTGCGTTTCACTGGCTGTCGACGTCCCAGCGCTAAACCTTTGCCGACGGGTTGGTGCGCATTTCAGCGGCTACCCGAGCGTGACTGGAGCGCGGGCAGCGTGAAGTGGGACGTGTGGCTCTCGGCTGCCACGGACGCGTGGCCGTTGAGGCCATACAAGGCGACCTGGGGTGGTCGTCATTCGAGGCGCGTGAAGCGAGCAGCAAGGTGGCCTTTGAGGGTCGACTTCGCCGAATGGAAGACCAGAGATGGGCCCGCCGTATTTTCCGTTACATGGGCTTCAGGGGCACCCAGACTGTGTGGACCTATCGAGTGTGCACGCTGAGCCGCAAGTTCGGCTTCCTTGCCCAGCCGCTACAGACGTCAGGCGCTCGGAAGCTGAGCCGCGAGACGAAACAACGCGTACGCGAGGTCGAAACAGAGCATTGGCACGCTCTGCCATGCTCGGCAAATCGACCCTAGAGCTCTACCGCTCACGTAAGTTCTCCCCAGCTACGGAGAGCTTCTACGACAACGACAAGTGGCGTGCACTACTATTTGAAGCGCGCGCGGGAGCACTCCGAACTCTCCTGTATTGGCAGCGCTTCGACACATCCCCAACGGTGCTAAGTGCCGTCTGCCGAGCATGTGGGGAGACTCAAGAGTGAGTGATGCATGTCATAGTCCGGTGTGTTGGGTTGTCGCCAGCTCACCTTGAGGGCACCACTCTTCCACAAGCGCTGGACTTTGAAGGCCACGACAGCGTTGCGACATCCACGGTAGTGGCCACAACCGAAGAGAGACTACGCCCGTGGTGATGGTTGACCCGACAGCCCAGCCTCGGAAGCGTTAGAGACGAGAATGCGGTCCCCAGTGTGATTGACTCACAGGGCGCGCCGTGACCCGCGTTGAGAGGGCAAGCACACCACCCTCATCACTCGACTCACAAACACTGTACACCACACTGTCCGCCTCATACGCCGCATTGCAAACCGCCACCACGGCATGCGCGAACACGACCTCCGCCGCCTGGTCCAGGCCTTTGTTCTCAGCCGCTTCATTTATTCTCTTCCGTATCTCTACCTTTCTCGTACCGAGGAAGACAAAGTCAACAGCCTCATTCGCCACGCATATAAGTCAGCCCTGTCCCTTCCCACATCTACGTCGACGGCTCGGTTACTGTCGATGGGCGTCCACAACTCCCTGACGGAGCTGACGGAGGCCCATCGCACGGCCCAGCTCCTCCGTCTCTCCCGCACCCGCCCGGGTCGCGCACTTCTCTCCACCCTTAATCTCTCCCCTCTTATTCCTCTTCCCACATCACTGCCCATCTCTTCCCATGTCTTCCCCCTCCTAACCGTTAATCCCCTCCCTAAAAATATGCATCCCGAACATCACCCCTCCCGTAGAGCAGCGCGAGCCTCCGCGCTCTGGCGTCAGTACGAACGGCAGGCCGCCGTGGCTTACGTAGATGCTGCCCCGTACCGCCGCTACCCAGCACATGCCCTTGTCGTCACTGACAATTCTCTCCGACCCACTCTAACTTCCTCAGTCTACACTTCTTCCTCTGTCGAGGCCGAGGAGGCAGCTATTGCCCTTGCCATCACGCAAGCCTCCGCGAAGTACATCTTCAGCGACTCCAAACCTGCGGTCTACAACTACGCGGTTGGACGGGTGGCACACCCGGCCATCGGAATCTTGCGTTCCGATACCGTTCCCTCTCGCCCCATCCAAATCATCTGGGTGCCCGCTCACGCGGCCCATCCTGGTAACGAGGCGGCCAATTCCATCGCTCGAGATTCGCCTGACCGAGCAAGCCCGCCCCCGCCGGGAATAGATACGCGCGACGCGCTCCTCACGTACCGCGATATCACGCAGCACTATCGCCTCTCTCGTCTCACCTTCCCCCCTCCGCACCAATCCCTTTCCCAGCCCCACCAACACTTATGGCGCCACCTTCAGGCCCATACCTATCTTACTGCTACACGTCTTGCCCTCTTCCATCCCGGGACGCACTCGCCGGCTTGCCGCTTATGTAACGGCTCCCGCGCCGATTACGCTCACGTCCTATTCTCCTGCCCGGCACACTTGCCCCCTGCCTCTTGGCGCCTAAGCAATCCGCAGCAGTGGGAGGCTGCTTTGTCCAGCACCGAGCCGGATATCCAACTCCGGCTGGTGAACTGGGCGGAGGACGTCGCGACTAGGCATGGCCTGGACGCCACAACCGGCAGCCTGAAGGCCGCCCACAACGCTGCTTTTTAATTTGTTTTTACTTTTGGCCTTCTCATCAATAAACGTTTTTCACCACCACCGCGTTGAGAGCGTGTCTTCGTCACTCCAATTTCTTCTCCCTGCAGTTTTCTCTGCTTTTTTTCCCCCTTTCTTTCTGGACATACCGGCTAGGATGCAAAACTTACGCCCACCCGATACGAAGGGGAAAGCCACATCATCAGCATCATCATCATCATCACCATCATCATCATCATCATCATCATCATCATGGTGTCGCCCATGAAAGAAAACGGTCTTTTCCATCGCGTGGCATGTGCACAATGTCCTCTGCAGCTCTCTGTGTGTTGCCACGCTATAGCCTCTTGACAGCTGTAATTATCCGCGACCCCCTGCGAAAGCATTGCAGAGACAGCAGCGCTTGGCCTTCTACTCATATGCAAATCCACTGGGGAGGTAGAGCCCGCAGTGCGTGGGATCTGCATTTTTGGCATCTTATTTATCCGTAATGAACGTCCACCTCTAATTGAACCTTAGACGTCCCAAGACACGTGAGGGAATAAGTCAAGGGACGGGGGTGCGCAAGGGGAGAAAATTCCGCGCGAGCGAGAAAATGCTCCGGCTTTTGCGCTCAGTTTGTTCTGCTTTTCTCATTTTGTTACTTTTCTGATTCTTTTTTTCATTCGTGTAAAGTACGTGACCAACGGTGATACTGTTGCCGAGATCTCGGGTGGTCATTTGGAGGGGACAGTGAGAAAACAGATAATAATAATAATAATAATAATAATAATAATAATAATAATAATAATAATAATAAGCGCCCAATTTCTGGACATCAGTTTGCTGTACGTTCAGGTCCGGTGTCTGTTTTTTTTTCGGTATGTGTTCTTGGGGATGCATTTTTTTTTTTACCATCAAAAGCGCATTACTCTCGAGTGCCCCGAGGCAGAATGGAGGAAAGCGCGAAAAAAATAAATAAAAGCAAGATTAATCCATTTTGCTTCGCCGAGGAAACGCACCTCGAACAAAAGGTTCCGCACTGGGCGGTTCGTTAACGTCTAGCCTTGAATTTTTATTTCGTTTCAGTTCGAGGAGGATGGTGAGCGATGAGTAAAAGATAAGCGAGAGATTAAGGCGGCCGCTTTCACGACAAACGAAGGGAGCCGGGAGTCCCACCCGACAGACACGGCGCACTTGTTCTGGCGGCCCTGTTTCAATAACACATACATGCCCATCCATCAAACGACCATCGGCAGGCCTGTTTTGCTCACGAGAACTTAGCCCCCGCCCCCCCCCCCCTTTTTTTTTTGTGCCCCTCTTCTTACTCCGCATGCCTTTACCCACTGCCGATGAAAACGGGACGAGTTGCCTCTTGGCTGATCCCTCACTCCTGTTACGCCGTGGTAATACTTTGTTCCCCCTTGGGGACGTGCCTGCAGGTTCCACCCTCGCTTGTCGTACCCTGCAGCTGTCCTGTGGGAGCGACACGATCGCCCAGGCCGTTCGATAGCCAGCAGCCGCTGCGCCCTCCCCGCATGTGCGCGCCCTTATTTTCCCGTTCTTTCCCCCAGTTGATGGGAATTTACGCCGGCTCTTTGCGTTGGCCATCCGGTCGCCCGCCCCTGTTGGCTGTACTTTTCGACAGCTTGCGTGGAAAGAAGATAGCAAACGAAGAAACGTTCCGGGCGAGCGGCGCCCCCTGCGTTGTAAACAATCCGAGAAAGAAAGAAAGCGTAATGGACAACTGCTATGTAGTAGGTCGAAAGTATTAATCGCTGAGCCTCTCGGAAGTGGGGCCTTTCGCGAATTCGAAAGCGTGACTTGCAGTCGTAAGGTTTTCTTATAGCACAAAATGTCATGCTGCTTTGCATGCGTAGCTTGACTGTTTACTTTATGCATTCTTGCGTCTCTCCTGCCGTTAGCTCAACGGTACAGTAAATGTTTTATACTTTTTGGTTTATTCGTTTCGGCAAACCTGAGTACAGAACACGCTTCGCGGGACGTACGCTAACTTCAACGGCCACTGCGCATGCGCAAGAGGCGATATGTTGTGCGTATGTGTCGCTTTTTAATAAAATGTTTGCTGAAAGTCGACGCTTCGTCGCGTCTTTCGTGTTTTGATTGCTATGTGCACCGGCCTAGTGAAACCTCAAATGCGCGTTTACGGAAATATACGGGTCAAAGAAACCCCGTTTGTACTTCCCGTGCTCCGGATAATGTGTCAATATGAAGCCTTTCGGGAGCGAGGTCCTGGTGGTGTTGCGGTGGGCCCTATCTGGAGCCGCGTAACGACTTCGCTAGGCCTCGTCTATATGCAGCTGAAAATAATGAGTTTATTAATATGTGCTCAATGGATTATTTGGCTGTGATGCTTTGGGACGACCTCATCAGTCGTGATTATCTCGAAAAATGTGTGTTTAATTACTACTCATAATAATGGATTGATTGATTGTACTGCGCGTCGCAGTGAACATATATGTTCACTGCGACGTCTGTTAGCGATAGACGTCGCAGTGAACGTTTCCGTATTTATTTCGACCGTGGAAGGTTCCTTACCGCCCAACGAAATTCGAGCGCACCAATGCCTTTACGTGTTCGGTCCGTGACACAGGCGGCGCTCCGGTTGTCGAACCGGCGCCCTCATCTTCTGAAATGTTTCATTTTGTAAAAGGGACTTGGAGTATAGAAAACACTTCGACGATAGCCAGCAATAGCCATGCCATCTATAGCCTTCATCGCCGCGTTTTTTTTTTTTCTGGAAAACCGCGCAGAGTATAGTGAAGGAATCCGGGGATTCGCGTTGAGCTATCCGCAGTCGGCACAAATACCGTAATAAGCCTCAAATGTGACGCTTAGAAGGATTCACCGGATCTAGGCGGCCTGCTGCCAAGAAAAAAAAAAAAAAGAAAATAAGACGAGATGCGATATGCCGAGTGTGCCCGC
Organism: Dermacentor andersoni; assembly: GCF_023375885.2. Taxonomy (NCBI): domain Eukaryota; kingdom Metazoa; phylum Arthropoda; class Arachnida; order Ixodida; family Ixodidae; genus Dermacentor; species Dermacentor andersoni. The sequence continues at coordinate 332,240,120 of NC_092814.1, forward strand.
CTGGACAAGTTTCCTGCGCCGAGTTGTCTGCTGCCGTGTTGATCGATGCATTGCGGTTGGGCGCATTTCGTCATCAGTCACCATTACTCTATCGTTTATCGATTATCCTGTGGCGACTGTCCGCTCTTTTGACTGCCCCCTTCTCTTCCATATACCCGCCACACTTCCGCCCGTCCGGCAGTCATTTATTTATTTATTTATTTATTTATTTATTTATTTATTTATTTATTTATTTATTTATAAATGACGCGTACGCCGGTCTAATGCTCTGGGTCACTCGAGTACGCCAAGAAGAGAGACTTCGCGGGACGCAATATATTCTGCGATATGGCCGCTCAGCGCGAGCGCTTCTTGGTTCAACTCCTTCGTCCTGATATACCTGCCATCGTATAGGCGGCATAAGAAGCCCACTGTTGTACGCGAACATGTTTATATTGCAGTCATGTATCACCTTGAGAAAATGTGAGAGGTCTATCCTCTTTATTCAACTTTTTCCTCTGCCCTTTTGTGTGCACGCAGATGGGATTAGAAATTCACCAGGTCACCGCTCTGCTGCTGCGAATTATTTGATATTCAGAGTTTTGCGCAGTTTTCCGGTCCGTTCGATGGTTGAGAATTGCGATCGGTGCCCAAAACGACTGTTTTTCGCTGGCATAGCTCTTATATGACCACATTTATTTTCCTTCGGTGACTACAGGGAGGGAAAAAAACGAACCACCCCTTATTGCTTACTGTAGGCTGCCCTGCATGACATTGAGATGTAGCCGAAAAGCGCGGGCCATTAGCTCTACACTTTGTGCCGAGGACTGTGTGAAGTGAAACTTGAAACTAACATAAGCTTCCTCGTGGCCGGTATCGGATCAGGCCTCTATGCGACGGAGGCGTCACCGGTATCGGTACCGCGCCTGCCGACTGTATCTTAGACTTTGTTCGCGATTATTTCACTGCCCATCGGCTGCATTCCCTCTGCACACATTTATACTGCGACTTCGGCCGCTTATTTCGTGCGACTCTAGTAGGCCGGAAATATCGACGTTAAATAGCGCTGTTTTCCTTTTAAGCTAGGATTCGAATTTCCAACTCCACGTAAACAGTACGTAAACCACGATTATATTTTTTCTCGATTCGATGTCTTCGACTCATATAGCTGGAGGCGCCAATTTCGGCTGAACCAGTAGTGCAGCTGCGTTAGTAACAAGTGCGATACTAACGCACCCGTATTTGTGACATTCCACGCTCTTGCTGTACGGTGTAGTATTTTTTTTTCTTCAGCGAGCGTATAGCTTGGTCCGACGAAACCTTCGCCGAGTGCCGTCGCTCGCACCTATAGGAAAGATAAGTGCAGTACGAGAGCATTGGCGAGAAAGGTGCCTGCTGGGCGGTTGTGTAGGACGCGGCTACGGTGGTTAGCCGCACGCTTCCGATTTGCTCTGGAAGTATTTCGACGTATTTGTGCTGTAGTTTTTTTTTCCTTGCTCCCAGTACAATGTCGCGCTGTGAAAGCAATGTGGAGATAGAGGCGCCGCAACGACTGAGGGCCTTCTCCTAACAATGTCGCCCTGCGCACATCTCGCCTCGTCGCCTTGTCCCTTCCAGATGCGCGGGAAATTCTCCTTTCTTGGCCGAAGTTTTCGTGCGCGAGAAGTGATCCAACTTTCTCTCTCTCTTTCTTTTTTCTCCCGAGCGGTGCTTGAGCCCGGAAGCTCGTCCCGAAAGCCCGTAACAACAAAGTACAGGCAGTCGAGCCTTGCTTTCCCAATGGCGGGGTGGCTCGTGCCAAGCGAGCCGGGACTTCCGCTCCTGTAAACCCAGCCTCCGCGAGCCCGTGCCCCTCTATCGGATTACTTATTTACTATCTTGTTTCCGGCTGGATCGCAGTCGAAGAGCAGCGGGTCTCCGAAGGGACACTGACGACCGGCCGCCGCCGAGTTCTTCGTCGTTGGCGTCTTATCGGCCTCGGCGCGAGAATCCAATTTGAAGAACGCAACCTGCACTCCGCTCCTCCTCTCAAACCTTCTCTCTCTCGCCGTCAGCTCCATTCCTCCCGCATCCGTTGTGTCCGTGGCGGGCGCGCTTCTCCGCTGGCTCCGTAGATGCGCGGGGAAGCACGCTTCGGGGGAGACGCTTGCTTCCCGCCCTTAGCCCGTGTTTCACGGCCCGCCGTTTGAGCACCGAGCGACGCGCTGCTACGCTCGCCTCCAAATGGGCTCGCTCACACCGACCCCGGTTCGAAAGGAAACCTACGGGTTGATACAAATAAGCGCGGTGGTCGACTGGAGCGCTAAATATACTTGAGGAAGTTAGGCTGTACAGGACATGCTACACAGGACAAGGCAAGTGTATAAGAATGTACAAGTGCTTTTACCGCACACTTCTTCGTACGTCTTCCGTTATACAATGAATTGTGGATGCTCCTCGCGTACCTTGACTCAGTCGAAGCACGCGAGGAACATCTGCGATGGACCAACCGACAACCGACTGGCACAGCCGCCTGCTGTACCTCAGTGCGCATGCGCTTGTAGCGCCTGAAAAGTGAGCAATGGGGCACTATCTTAGTTTTGTTATGTAACCGTTACACGAACATGTTATTGGAAGCTTCCTCTTACTCGTCGCGTTGGCGCAGTTGCTAACGGTGTTTTGCAGCTGTAGGCACCAGGTCGGGGGTACGATTCGCCGCCGCGGTGGCCGCGGTTCAACGGGGGGCGAAATACAAAAGTGTTCGGGTACTTAGACTTAGGTGCGCGTCAAGGAACCCGTGTTTAATTGACCCGGAATCCTACACTACGGCGTCTCGTATAGCCCCAGTGTCGTTTTGGGACGTTGAACCTTGCGAATCGGTCGGTTTCGTGTCGGGAACGGCCGTACGTCCCGGGACGGTTGCCGGCCATAGATCGCGTAGCCCGACTCCAGCTTTTTTTTTTTTTTTTCCTTTTCGTGTTGACATTTAGGGCCTCCCCTTCGCGACACAATTTGTTTATTTATTTATTTAGTATATAATTTACGTATCCTCGAGCGGAACATGCGTTGCTTCTGGTTCGTCGTCGCAAAGTACTTTTTGTTTGTTTCTTGTCGCTGATGCGCATTCAGCAAAGTTAGCGGTGTGTGTACGCTGAGATGAGCGCGAAGTGTAGCTTTGAATGGAGAAAACCTGAAATCACTTCTGGAGGGACACCGAGTAAACTTCTTCTTCTCGTTCTTCTGCACTTGCTATATTGTTGGCGGGTCTACTTATTCGTTTCTGCTTTATTTTTTTTTCCTTTTATTACCAATGCACTCATGTCGCCACGGGCACGAAGACGTGAGTGTTTCTATGGTCTGAGAAAGAACAGTACGGCGGTGATAGCACTCACACGCACACAGCATCCGGGACGTGAGGTGACCTTCTCGAGCGCGCGTGGCCATAAAAGCGTTAGGCGGGGCGGCGCCAGGAACAATGCGACGGCCACCGTTGCTGGCGCCGCCACGGCTTTCGAGGCGTCTGCCCCCTCCCCCCCCCCCCCGCCCCCTTCTTTCTATCCTGCTATTGTGGCGCGGCAGCGCGCAGGTCTCTCGATACGGGCATCTCGCGCTGCTGTGGATAAAAGGGGAGGTGCGTGCCAGTTACACCGCCGTGATTATGGTTGCCGCTACGAAGTGAGACCCAACCAAGAGGAGAGAGAAAAAAAAAAGGGAACGTTATTAAACCGCATTCGTTTTGTTTCTTTCTCTTCGTTTTTCCTTTCCTATTTTCTTTCTTTTTTTTTTAGATTGGCTGCGGAACGAGGCGCTGTGGTTGAAAACCGTCTTCGTCGTGTTTTGTGCTTCTCCTCCCTGTTTATTGTTTCCGTTCGCTGAACACGCGAACCATGAAAAAGTGCTGAAGTGTAAGCGTAACCCGGTGGTCGTGATTCTTATTTTAGTCTTTCAAGCACTCTTTAATCTGGGGCCCGTTCGTTCAAATCTCACCGCGCTGCCTTCATTTATACTCCGTTCTGCTCCTGTATGCGGCCTTGACAAAGAACCGCTGTAAAGGTTTGTAGCGAGGTGAGGGCAAATGATACGGAGCGGCGACAAAAGGTCTGCGCTTGAAGCAAATGAATATTTGTTTATTGTTCGACGATGATGACCTTAATGACGCTTTCTCTAAAGAAAAAAAAAAATATTGTCAGCAGCGCAAGGTCTTGCAAAGCAGACAAACAAAAAGAAAGGAAAAATAAAGTGGCTACGAGTACAGGAAGGGAATGCGTACTTACACGAATGAGGGGATATAAACATAATGCGCGAAGCGATGGGCTCTCGCGTTCCTCGAAATGGCGGACCCAAGTTTTTTTCCTCGGCGACATATATACTCTTGTTCGCTTCCTGAAGCTTCTTTTCTTTTTTGGCATGCGACGCGTGCATTCATGCTGCATCTTCCCGTGCTATGCTTGAGCCGTTTTTCGCGCTCTGGAACGAGCAGCTTCAGAGTGAACGGCGGCCTCGGCGATATCTTGGTAACAGTCTAGGGAATCATTTCCGTTGTTATATAAGGAGGCGTTGTACAGGCTGCGCGGTTGTCGTGTTTACTTCGTGTGCGTAACTTTAGCTGCCCCAAATGCTGCAGCCGGATTGATGTCGGTCTTTCTTTCTTTCCTTTGCGCGACATATTTTCTTCGAAGAGGCCGCGGGACCCCGAACCGGGATGTTCAGCCTGGAATGACGGAAATAGGGGCTCGCCGCGTGCAGCGTTAGGCCTTTGTTTCGCAGGATTCGCAGTAAATCGCGATTTGATGTTTTTTTTTGTTTTTTTTTCATCTTTGCAGATGACAGCTCGCGGCAAACACCAGGCTTAGGAGGGGGCCTATTTCTTACGACAACACCGACCGTTTAGGCTTGTGAAAGCATATGGGACACTTAGCGTATTCTTCGCGATACGCGGGTTAGTTCAAATGAAACGAAACGAAACAACGACGTGCATTGGATATATAAACAGCGCTTACACGAGTGCAGAAGTGTCGTATTGCATCGTTTTTTTTTTTTCTAGTGCATCACATTCGTGCACTGCTAACCAGGTGGTCGGGGTGTCGAATCGCGGCCGCGGCGGGAGCATTGCCATGGGGAAAGAGCGCAAAAAAAAAAAAACGAAAAAAAAAACGCGACCATCACGCGAACCCCGTCGCATGATGGTCGATCGGGTACGTGCATGATAAACGGTGGGAGCATTGGCAGTAATGTGACGCGCTTGGAAATTCGATGGATTCTTGCATCTGTTGCATTCTTGCACACGCGGATTATATACGCTATAGCTCGCGAAAGGATTCTGTACGGATACAGCCACATCCGCACGCCGAGCTGGCCGACGAATAAAAATGGAAAAATAAAAGCCTATAGAGACGAGGTCCTTAGTTGCCCTTTTGATTGGTCTTTGCGCGTGTGGCTTCGCAGTGTCGCTGCGCGCTGCATGTTTCATTCGTTCGTCCCTGGAGGGCGAAAAAAAAAAAAGGCTTCACATTGCCGTCATCGTGAAGGGCGAAAAAAAAAAAAAAAAGGCTGTATACCTTCACATTGCCGTCATCGTAAGTGTAGCGTGATGTCGACCGGTTCCTCGTATCGAAGAGAATTCTCATCGGACCCTGCGAATTCCTTTGCGGAGTCTGCATACACGATCACTTCACGTGCTATCGCGGTTGAGCGGTTCACCCTTGCGCCACTTGAGAGCGTATACACGGGAGTTTCGCCAGCATTGCCGTGCGGCATCCGCGTGGACCTGACTCGTATAGTCGGGAATTCTCGAGGTAATTGAGTCGACCCGTGTGTTGCGGCAACCCGCGTGTACCGTTCTTCTTGTTCTTCTTTTTTTTTTTTTGCCGTCTTCCACTTCGAGCACGGCTGAAACCTGCGGTCCTATGCGCACGGCCCCGCATACGAGTAGCGGATGCCAGCCTGGCTCGGTACTAAATAAAGGACTGAAGACGGTGCCATCCGATTGCGCGGAGACTGTGCGCGCGTGCGAACACTGGAATTCGTGACGTGAGTGGTGCGCTGTGTGCAGTGTGTACGAGAGAGGGTTAGATTTGACAGGAAGGGGGGACACAGTTTCTGCTTCACAGCAGGGAGCAGGGGCTCAGCGCCCAAGGTGTGTAGGGGGAGAGGAACACCAAGAAAATTCGAGCTCGCACCGCGGGTTTCAAGGGACGGTTCCTTGTTCGGAGGCCGGCTGAGAGAGAGAGAGAGAGAGAGAACCGCGGGAGGCGGCAGGGCCAAGTGCGCGCTTGCGAGAATGCGACGGAGCGTGTTCGAGCGCGCGCGATGTTATCGGTAGCGGCAGCGACAAAGGATTGCACTGTTCGCGCAGCTGCACGGTGCGGGCGTGCGAGGCTCCGCTTTCCCGTTCGGGCTGTGCTGTTGAGCAGTGGGAGCTCGATAATCGGGGTCGACAAGCGAGGCTGGTGCGCGCGGAATGAGCGGCTTTATTTTTGGCAGTCGCGTTTTGTAATACCGTGTTTCGTGTTTCGGAGAGCGGTCCTGGTGTAGTGTGCTCCTCTCTCACCGACAGGCAACGAATAAGCGCGGAACGCGTCGTTCGGTAGAATGACGGGTTTTCCTTCTCTGCAATACGGTACGCTGGTTTGGGTGTGTAGTCATACTTTACGCGAAAGCTTTACCAGGTGCGTTTCTTCCTTTTTTTTCAACGACGTGGCATTGGTTGGCGAGTTCATTCGCTTTTTCGACGTATATGAGCTGCACTGTATACTGTACACGGGGGTTCCAACACTGGAGCTCAGCTAGGCTCTTCGGCCCGCTGCAGCTTCAGCCGCGCGAAGTGGTCCCTCACTAGCTCGCTGTCTCCTTTATTCGTGCCGAAGCGTCTCCACGCCGCCATGAACGAGCGCTGACGCCAGAGTTATCCGTCGTGCGCCACAACAAATGTCATTTGTGTAGGACCGTTGTTTCTTCGTTCGTTCAGTCACAAAGCAACATCAGTCATCTTTTTTCACGTCAGATATGTAACGCTTTAGCTTGTCTATTGTGCTAATAATAATAATGATGATGATGATGATGATGATACTATACTAATACTAAGTAGTATTACTACTACTTCATATTCATAATTTTTGTTTGTGTCCATCTAGAGAACAGAGCTCACGAACTAGTGACTCGGCTCAACCGAGTGAACGTTCTCTACACAATCGACTCTCGGGGTCGTAGCATCTCGGGAACCCCTTCGTGTTTCGCGCAGCGTCCTCTTCGCGTATTCTTGCTCCATTATCCTTCGTTGTGCTCCGTTCGCTTTTCCGCCTTGTTACACTTGCGTGCACGTACTTTCGGAAAGCATGAGATGAGAGAGAGAGAGAGAGAGAGAGAAACACGCGCGCGCACTGGGCCAGAAGTTCAGTGTCGAGGGCAGAAAACTTCTGCAGTGTCTTCTTATCTGCGCAGTTTCGCATTGTCTTCACATTGGAAACTGCCTTTGTTGTTGCAAGTCTTGACATTCGTTTTTGCCGTGTACTCAGAGAGGACGCACACCGGCGACGGCTGAAGGGTAAAAGTGGAGGGACACAACAGGGCCGGGGTTCCCTTGGGCACGCCACCCGAGAGGTTCTTCTTAATTTTTTTTTTTTGGTCCTCCGTGAGTCCGCGGAAGGGCTCAATGCATGTCCCCGGAGGAAAAAAAAAAAACAACCAGGATAAAGCAAATGGTTACGACGGGCAGCGCACCGTATTTGTTGGGCGACGCTTGCGGGAAGCGGAAACGTTTTTAAAGACGTAAAACCGGGTGGCAATCTGAGGGCACGATCTTTGTTGCCCCTCGAGGGTTTCGGAGAGGATGTGGGATACGCGCGAAGGCGACGAGGACAGGGTCGGGATGTCGAGCGTCATTAAAGTACGTGCGCCTTGTTGGTCGGTTCGAGCGCTTGCCCGCTGGTCGCAAGATTGTGCACGTTCTGTCCTCCCTCTCTGTTTGCTCTTTCCTCCGCGCTCTGGCGGATCCCTCGTGAAAGAAGCTGAAATGCTGTGCCATTTTTCTTCTTCCTATTTTTTCCCCTGCAGTTGGACGCCTTTAGTTTTATTTGGGCGCATGTCGTACGCAGTCGGAATTTTAGCGGCAAGTGCGCGGGTATAGCCAGCGCAGCTGGCGTTTGAAACAACCCCCCACCCCCCACGCCGTTCTTGTGAGGGAAACAGTATAGGGACGGAAAGGGCCGGGATTGCTTCGGACGCGTGGCGGCGGGCGCGTTTCGTGATGTCTGAATGCGGGGCACGAAGCAAGCGTATACGAGATGGGCCGGCCTTCCCTCGCGCGTGCGGGTGCAGAAAACGCGGCGATGAGTTCGGATATACGCCGAGGAATACGCTTGACCCACGAGCGACGGAAAACGCACGGCCGCGTCGACAGCTGGAAAGTTTGCTTCCAGCGATACGCTGTATAAGGTTACCGAGAGCGAAAAACCGAAATCGGCCCTCGTCGTCTTTCCGGGGCGGCGGGTCCCGCGCGCCGTGACGTTCCGTATGTGCGCGGGAGGCTGCGCGATGTGCCCAAGATTTGCTGCAGAAATCGCCGGATTTGCCGCCCTCTCGCTCAGCTCGGGAGCTGCGACGACGTTCGAGTTGAAGAATGGGGTCGGCGCCCGTTCTTTCCGCTCTTGTTTGTCGCGACGCACTGGAGTAGAAGGAACGCGCTGGGAGCGTAATGTGTTTGTGCCGAGTGGGCGGATGCGGTTCTCCCCGCGTCATCTCATGGCGGATTCGGAGCATCCTTCTGCACGCCCGCGCACGCATGGTGATTTGAGTTGGGATGAGTCCGCGGACCGTTCTCGCACGCGCCGTCGCGCGAAATCTCTATCACGGGCGCTTAGCGCCATGCGAGGAACGGACGTACGAGCAGGGCCGCTCTATTTTCTTTTTTTCGTCGGGCAAACGCCGCTGTTTTGGGGAAAGAATGGACTCTGAGTTCCCTCGGGCCTCTGCTGGTCGCGGAAATAGCCGAGAAGCTGCTTCGGATGCGATTTTGAGGCGCGCACTTTTCGGCTAGCGCCTATTTCGGCGCTATAGTTTGGAGCTGCGGGCCGCCTCTGACACACGCACACACTCAGGCGTGTGTGTGCGTGTGTGTCGCGGCCGCTATCTGGGTCAGACGTGCCTCTCGAGAGAGCGAGAGCAGCGGGTGCCGCTCGATCGCTGCTATATGGCTTCCGGTTGCGGAGGAAAGAAGCCGGCCGCGGGTCTGAGACGAGGGGGGCGGGGTGGGAGGGGCCCACGACTCTGGCCGAGATAAAAAAAAAAAAAACCGTCCTCGTCATAGCCGGAGAAGCGCCCGGGAATTCCGCGCTCCCTCGAGGACGACGACGCATGCGGTAGCACGGAGGCTCAATCAGCGAGCACGGTGCTCGTTTCTTGATCGAGCAGCCGTGGCGCGTGCCTTCGCGACGTGTTTGGAGCGCCGAGTTTTTGGAAGGAGTTTCTCTGGCAGTTCGTGCGCGTCGAATCCGAGAAAGTTGGGCAATGAGGCTCGTGCTAATCCGCTATGTTCGGGCCTCCGTGCGTGTTTGCGTACAAGTGAGAGGGAAGAAATAGAGTGCAGCGTTATGCATCACGCCCTTACAAGTTCGCTGGTTTTTTTTTTCCATCTTTTTTTTATTCATTTATTGTTGGGGAGGGGAAGTGGATGAACAGCACGAGATGAGCGCTATGCATTGTGTGTGCCTCTGGAAGATGGTGATGACTTTAGTTGTGACGGACGCTGTTTTGCTTAGATTTCGACTCGCTGCTTTGTCACACTTTGATATTTTATGCGTGGTATATCTCGGGTTCCTCCGCACAGTTCTGAAATACAACTCTGAAACAAAGGTAATTGCTACGCGTGGACGCGACGTGGTACACCAGAATATTGACACATATTGCACTGCTGTGTTATTGCCGCGTCAGTGATTCGCAGCCTATATTTGGCGTAATTGGCATCGTTCGCAACATTCAGAGGGGTATGAAGTGGGCGTGACTGCGGCACGAAGTGTCGTGACTGTTCGGCATATACTCTGCACCCAACGTCAAAGTTTCCCGTGCGACATCGTTTCGCCTTTGACACATGTCACCGATATATGTCAAGCGGTCGCGGGGCGTTGTATTGCGAGCGTTCCGGTATTTGCAGGAAATATATAATTTTGACCAACGACGTGAAAATCGGAAGCGATCGCCGGGTGGCGATTGACCGCGCTTCTAGAAGGGGCAACAAATCACGCGTCACCTGCTTTATCTATCATGTACTCAGGGAAACAGCATATACAGCGCCATATGCTGGTCGCTTAGACTCGCACAAATATAGCAAGTCTAACATCCAGGCTGCGTGCCCAGGCTCAACGAAATACTCGACTCCTGCTTTGGTATCGCGCCCCGCAACCTTCTGACGCAGACCGAATAGTCTGTCGAAAACGTGTAAAGGCAATGTGATGGCGCGTATACGTTCTGTAACGTTCGCGCTCCGGTCGCCGTAGGTTTCCCGAAGACAGCTCTGGCGTTTCTAATCTGGCTTTGACCTTCCTTTATAGTGGACTTTAATCTTCCCCGCGTAAGGACGGCCTTAGCTCCAGCGCACTTGGGCTTTAAATTATGGGGTTTTACGTGCCAAAACCACTTTCTGATTATGAGGCACGCCGTAGTGGGGGACCCCGGAAATTTCGACCACCTGGGGTTCTTTAACGTGCACCTAAATCTAAGTACACGGGTGTTTTCGCCTTTCGCCCCCATCGAAATGCGGCCGCCGTGGCCGGGATTCGATCCCGCGACCTCGTGCTCAGCAGCCTAACACCATAGCGCACTTGGGCTTTAGCACCCTGCAGCGAGAATACTGCGGTCGCCTCTAGACTTCTTCGCGACAGTCTGGACGTCAGCTACATCAGAAGGAAAGGTATTTTGGGTACCTGTATGTGGCGCTGTGCGCAATCTGTGGTTACGTTGCGCATATAGCGTCGGACCGATGCACGACGCTTAGCTTTCTTCCTTACGCCCCCGGTATAGTCGTTGGCGCGCACTAAGCTGTGTAGGCCGCGCAAGAGGTCAACACTGTTGAGTACTGTTGCCGTCTCGCGCGTGCTATATTGTCTTGGTTGACGTATTCGTTATTTGACTCGCTTGGTCATATTTGTGTATATTTCACTTATTGTTTTGTTTTCACTTTGCCATCTCGTTGGCATGAGAACCATGACCGCTCGTTTTAATTTCGTCAGTCTACAGGAGGGGGAAGGGTTCGAATAGCAAAATGTTCCAATTGAACGGAATTCAAATAATTTGAAAGAAAAGCCTTTGAATATCAAATATTTTTCTGGCTTTGAAGGGTTAAATATAATTATAATAAAAGAGACGCAGGTGAAATGTGGCAGAAAAAAACAGAAGGTATTTGTTTTTCAATAGCCGTAGCGCTGTTCGGAAGCCCGTTCGAGTGTGCACCTTTTAAACCTGCAAAAAGGGGTAAAAAAAGAAAAGAAAAGGTTCGTCATATTTTCTTGATTGGCTGACAGCAGGTGTACTTGTACGCTGCAGTACGTGCAGTACTTGTTCGTGTACGCTGCAGGTCGCGCGCCTGCACCTTTGCGCCATCCAGCACTGGTATAGGCCATAATAATCGCACTATTCCGGTATATTCCTCCGTAATCGAATGTTCGAAGAAATCGACTCAAATGGTTCGATCTGAAGCGCGGTATGTACTCGATTCCTTTCCGAACATATATATACGCGCACACGCGGCCTAAATCAGTGTCGTCACTGTCGGAATCATTCACTTCTCTGTCGCTATAGTCACTGTCTGCTAAAAATGTACGCTTAAGTCTTCTCGGAAGACGCTCGAACAAGCGAGAGGCCCTTTCCCAGCAAGTTCCCGTTATTGAAGCTCGTGCGAGGGCTGTTTGTTAAGGGAGCGTCGCTCCGTTAAGCCTTGAACTTCCGTGTGTGCAAAGCCCTCGAAATGAGTCGGAGGACGCCTTTCAACGGGCTCAGTAGAATCTCTGAGATAAGCGAATTTGGGCGGACTTGATTAAAGCGGTTGGCACCGGCGCTCGTGTATATTTATATGGCGCCGCTGTTCTAAGGCGACTCCCGCCGAGTTTCTCGGTAATCTGACGCGTTGTCTTTTGTGTCCAACGAGAAGCGCCCGGCAATTTCTTGGGCTTATATACACGACGTATAGCATCTCCCGGTCCCTGCATCGTTCGGGGCGCTCTTAATTGACTTTCACCCTGTTAATTATTAACGCAGCTGGCATTTCCTGGAGCTCACTGCTCTTTATTAACTTAAAAAATATATATTGAGGGAGCGCGCTGTATTAATTTGCGCAGCAGCTGTACGTTGAGACGCGGAAGAGCCCCGGCCCTTACATTTTGTGTGTGTGTGTGTGTGTGTGTGTGTGTGTGTGTGTGTGTGTGTGTGTGTGTGTGTGTGTGTGTGTGTGTGTGTGTGTGTGTGTGTGTGTGTGTGTGTGTGTGTGTGTGTGTGTGTGTGTGTGTGTGTGTGTGTGTGTGTGTGTGTGTGTGTGTGTGTGTGTGTGTGTGTGTGTGTGTGTGTGTGTGTGTGTGTGTGTGTGTGTGTGTGTGTGTGTGTGAAAGAGAGAGAGAGAGAGCAACACTGCTATGTCCTAGCCTTGCATGTATGCAGCTTCGATCGTCCATTTAATGCTAGTGCTTTCAGGGGGAAAGGCGCTGCAGAAGTCATGCCTGTCGAGTGTATTTGAAAATGCATTCAGCGTTATGGCGTGTTATGACACAGCCCATATGCTTGTGATTATGATTGATGTTTAAGACGATTCTGTTGTTCCGTAGATGGTTCACTGCCCATGACAGCGAGTATAGCGGGCTTTGTATAGGCTAAAGTAGGTTACACGTCTTCGGGATTGTCAAAATTTTCAATACCTCTGGGTATAGTATACGGGATCAATTACACCTTCTGTCCTTGCGGTGGGTGTCAAGTCCGAGGTGATACTCACGTTATGAAAGAAGGGATTTCATGTTTTGTGATGCTGTCTGTTATGTGGCTTTTAAAGCCATTCTTGTGAAGTAAGGCTATGGCATATCATTTTTTTTCTTTCTTGTTTTTACATTGGCATATTTTGGTTACGTTACATTGGCTAACTCAAACCACGTTCGAAAATGTGGATTGGGGTGCACGAAAAAAAAAGTGCTAAAAATTAAATTCTGGGTACTTGCCAAAACCACGAGCCGATTATCAGGCACGCCGTTTATGCGGGGGGTGTCCGAATTAACTCTGGCCACCTGGGGTTCTTCAACGTGCACTCAATGCACGGTATACACAATGGTATTTTCAGTAATCACCCAGCGAATCAGGGAGGGAACGAGTTAAAAGTGTTAGTGGTGGGGGGGGGGAAGGAGGGGGGGCGGCGTGGCGTTGTATACCTTTCCACACTTTTTCCTTGTCTGGTGAATGTCCTGACTGGCCATAAACTTGTGAAGATTTCTTTTTTTTTTGTAACCACTCATTGCAAGTTAAATTCATATCTGCGCGAAAACATAGGGTGACGAGAACAGACGTAGCATGGCGTAATACGTCAACAACCGCAGCTGACGTTTAATCCGGAACGAATATTCTTCTTTGAACTCAACTCGAAACCGCGCATAATCGCCGTGTGCGCGTAATCATCTAAAGGCGTGTGTACAGCAAGTCGCGTATATTTTCTGACCAATCGGAAGGACGTGCGCGCGTCATCGTTGCGTTACATGCTTCCAAAATAATTGTTGATTGGCCGATCGGGTTTGACGTCCCGAAGCAACACATGCATCTGCAGCGACGAGAGACGGCGTATACATAGCGGAAGTCACCCAATTAATTTTTGATTACCCGGGGTTCTCTAATAGCGGGCACAAAAACAAAAAATCCGCCTATACACGGGCGTCCTTTTGCGTTCCGCCGCGGCCAGGAGTCTCAACTCCCGACCTCGGGCTCAGTGGCGGTACACCGTATATAACCACTGAGTCGCCCACCACGCGGTAAGTATAGGCGATCATGTTAAACGCGGTTTTTGTTGCCCATGGTCGATCCTAAAACGAATATTTCTTCCGAATGAAGTCGAGGTGGTATATATAAAAAATTAAAAAATTAAATTATGGGGTTTTACGTGCCAAAACCACTTTCTGATTATGAGGCATGCCGTAGTGGGGGACTCCGGAAATTTCGACCACCTGGGGTTCTTTAACGTGCACCTAAATCTAAGCACACGGGTGTTTTCGCATTTCGCCCCCATCGAAATGCGGCCGCCGTGGCCGGGATTCGATCCCGCGACCTCGTGCTCAGCAGCCCAACACCATAGCCACTGAGCAACCACGGCGGGTGTGGTATATATAGTTGGCATAGGCGGGCTGTTTTAGCATCCGTTTTCATGAATTTCTTTTTTTTTTCTTTCGGATGAATTATTTTTCGCATAACTAAACTCGTATATGCAGTATTTTTGTTTTGAAACTGTCGCCGCAAGTGAAATATATAGCGCTGAGGCACACGTGTTCTCCGCACCGAGAGATTGATTCACGCGTTTCTATGCGCTGCTCTTTAAAGTCTAAGAGATTGAAAAAAGCTGCGCTTGTTAGTTTTTATTTTACTTATTTACCAATCCAACTTACCGAAATTTAGCGTTTAGTATTGTTTGCCTTCTCTTTCTCTCGAATCCCTTTCAAAGGCGGCATCCAAACGCTGTCGCCTCGCAGGAAAGTGGCGTCGTAGAGAAAGCGCAAGTCACTGTTTAACACTGAACATGTGTGAGTAAGTTATCCGAGAACTTGAGTTTAATCTAGTTCAATTCAAGCGAACCAAATGGCTGTTTTTGCGAGCGCCAGTTTCATTAATAATGCAGCCTCGCATGTTTTCTCACTGTAAATGTAGGCAGATTTTCTTTTCAGTCTGTTTCGCCAAACCTTCTGCATATGACGTCTAACAACGCATAGAAAGATGAGCTGCTACAACCACTCCTGACCCCTTGTTGGCCGCAGCTTCACCTTGTTACGATCGGCCAGCGAGGTAGTGACCGTATAGCCTCTCCTGCAACACTGCGACGAATTGCTTCGTGAAGCTAATGCGTCTCCCTTCGGACAGACTTGCGGCGCCAGCAAGGCGAGACACGTTTGCCGGATTGAGTGTTTGTTGGTTCACTGTCGCCGTCGCGGACCAATGGGAGCAAGAAACTCCTGGAAAAGGGTGTTCTAAGGCGTTCCCTCACGGACTCCGGTAACTGCCGCGGTCGTTTGACAGACGCTGCAGCTAGCTGATTCCTAGGCCAGATTTCCCTGGCCTAGGAATCTAGGGTGGACAGAGAGGATTTAAGCGAACCTTTTCTGCTCCTCAGGGTGCTTCAATGCAGTCACGATGGACTGATGAGACGTAAGCTTCCCCACACTGCACCACAACAGCCTCCTTGTCCGGGAAGGACCGTTGGCCCGAACCAAAGCCCCCCGCCCAATCAGCCCGGGTAGAGGGGGAGTGCCGGGGTCAATGTCTCGGATGATGTTGGGTTGATGAGTACATGTAAGCTCTGGGACGCGGCACCTCCTTGTGCCAAGTCCTCTTCCCCTCTGACAACGGCACGTTACCCACTCTTCATCTAGATATTGTAAATAAACCTAGTAATCCTCGTTCTCGATGAGAACAGGTTTCTCCCTTCAACAACGTCCTTAGCGTGGATGAGTCGGATGACGGCATGCGTCAGGTACCCCTTTTGACATGCCCAACCCCAACTCTTACAACCTGCGAATTGGCTTTACGATCTGAAGGAAAATTATGCTTATGTCGTTCGTTCTTGCCCAGTAGAGGTATACGGGGTTCTTCCCCCGCACATAGCAGCCATCTGAGTTGCAGTCTTGTGCAGTTCCCAGGGAGAGAGGGAGAGAAACGCGTGAATCATTTATCGCGCCTCTCCGTTCTCCACGTCTCCTTATGGCATCCGCTTATGACGTCTCGGGCGGTGAGCACGCGCACTAGTTAAGTGTTGCCGCAAACAGGCTCGCGTTAATGGCCGGGGAAATCCGCGATAACCGGGGACTCGCTTCCCGACTCGAGTCGCGAAGATGGCGCGATCCGTCTACTATGCCTTGGGCTCCAGCGTGTAGCTCAGGCGTTCGAGAGGGCCGCGTTCCCTTCGGGTGTTCGGCCGCTTGCGTGACCGCCTATTTTCGTCCTCGACAGTGACCTTCGTGCTAGCTCCCGTTTCGCGCGCACCGCTCTCTGCGTTCTTTGGCTTGCCCTTCGAGGCGCCTGCTACTTACTCGCTCGCTGGTTTTGCTCCGACACGCCCCCCTCCAGCGCCACCACGTTTCGCTCTCGTTCGTTTCGACAGTTCTGCGCCCCTGGCTGCGCAGGCTTTTTTTTTTCTTCTGTATATTTTAACAGTGAACCTCACCGCGGCTCACTTCCAGGGGTCTTCGCGCCCCCCCCTCTCCCCCCACCCGGGAAAACATTGCGTGCTGGCGTCGGGATGTGCTCCCCTCCGGCTCTCTCGCTTTCTCGGCGCGCCGTCGCACTCCTTTGCGCTGGCAGCGAGCCCGATGTGCGAGCGTGGCCGGATGCCCGCAGGGTTCCTGCGCTGCAGGACTTGAGCTGCTCGCTTCGTTTCCGGGCCCGAGCGGTTGTTTTGCCGATTGATTGCCGGCCACCACGGCGATGCGTTTCGGTGGCGGCACGAAGCGCGGCCTTGTCGGAAAAGCAAATTTTGTTTCGATCTCGCGGAGTCTGTAAATAGGCGGAATACTCTGTTAGTCATCCACATTGCTGCAGAATGCGAGTATCAACTCTGTAGGCTATACGCTCAAGTTTTGCAGGGATTCGTTTTTTTTTTTTTTCTCGTTGATGGTGCGCCTTATTGACACCATTATAATACTTCTGTGATGCCGCGGCGTCCTTTCATATGATATATCGAGACGCGAGAAATAAATCGAAAGGCTATCAGTATTCACGCATGCTGGTGCTGCTATGCTGCCTACCGAAATTTTGGGCGGTCTGACTGACCCGTGAAGAGGAAGGCGTTACCGTGCAAAACAGAAGCGACCGTCTAACGGATCGTGTTTGCCTCGGCATAGTCGTTGTGTTTGGCGACGCTATAGCCTTCGAGTACCCTGGAGTGGAACCTTATTCAAACGCTGTTGCACTTTATTTTGAAGGGTTGGCGAAATAGTCTGGAGAGATTGTGCATCATTGCCGTGAACGAGAAATACAAGAGGCTGCGCTACTAATTGAACTATAGTGCTCTCGAAAATAGCTGTCCCACTGCTGGAGAAGCTCGGCTGCCTGTGAATCGCTCCGTGACTGTCGTGAATTCGTGTCCTTGAATAAATTCCGGTAGAACTAATATCGCGATGACCATCGACGATAATGCGATTGGAATTCAAGCAATGTAGCGGCACACCATATATGTGTTGCTGAAGACAGCTTGATTTACAACCTGTTGTGGTCATTCTGAGATTTCCATTGCTATCGGGTTCGTTGCCAGTAACATATATGAAGGATCGGTGTATATGCTTGAGTATCATACGTATTTAAGTGCTTTAAAATTGAGTAAGTCCTGTAACGAACACGTGGCCGGTGACTGGTCCTGGTTGCGCTGTCGGTACAAAGTCTTGGAACGACTTCTCGACACTGAACGCCTCTCTCATAAACTCTGTAAACAAGGCATTTGCGGTTCTCGATATATCGGCAATAAAGTTATTGTTGGGAAGCACATCGACGTCGAGCATGTTTGGCTTGGTGTGTTTTCTGTTCTCCTAAGTGCTCGGCAGCGGATAATTCAGGTCATCTTAGATGACATGTCCTGTAACCCAAGCAAGGGAGGCTCTGCTACCGGATTTATTCACAGGCGCGATTAACTTCACGCACCGTGCAGCTGTTGTATTTTGTATTGGGCGACCTTGCGCATACGTTATTGTTTCGCCGCACGCTGTGGCGTTCGGCTGCTTTAGACAGCGGCATGCAGCACACCACAGTGGAAGAAGTCGGCTAAGAATTCTAATCGTAGTAAAAATGGCGCACATGAACCGTAGGGATGGTGGCGGCTTTTCTGTTCGTTTTTTTTTTTTTCTGCGATAAAGTTCACGTCGTAAAACAATAAACAAGGCTTAAACATGTTACTTCTTATAAGGCGCGCTTAATTATAGAGCAGAACACAAACAACGCCAATATTTCTACGTTTTTGAGTATGCCCCCGGGCTCCTTATTGAACCTTCTTTGTGATGTTGATCAAAGGAGCTTTACTCCTTAGAGATTGAGGTCTACCGTAGGTCCGGTTTGTTGATGTGGCTAAGTCTGCTTCTATATACAGGGTGTAAGGGTTGAACGTCGTAGAGAGGAACTTGGGCGGAACTAGGTGAACAGGGTTTATTTACAGTATTTACAGTTTAAGCAGGAGATACATTCGACAGTCTCTGCGTGGCTCCCAAATGGAGCACGCTAGACGAGCATACAGCACACATCTTACGAGCACACAGCTCTCCAGTACATTGACGAGCACAGAGCACGACGACGAGCACCCCTTTTAAACACTTTGTGTTCCCTAGATCCCTATGGGAGGCAAAACGTTCGACGGCATCGTAAACAAGCCGCTCTCTGCGGGACGGTTTACACACACACGTACGCACTTTCACTGCACTCGGAGCTGACCTTCGCAACGCGGCCGTCGTGGTGTCCATTGTCCTGCGTCCCCGTAGCCAGGTGGTCACGCCCGACCCCAGCCGGCGCCTCTAAATTCCAGAGCGCACCTCGCATAGTGGCCTCCGCCGCTGCCCATTGTCTGGCGTCTTCAAAGGCCCGTGAAAAGGCACCGCAAGGCATCTCCTTCCAGGAAATCCCCCTGCTTCAGTCGAACCGTGAAGGCGTTGGCGATTTCACTAACAATAGCTGATCGCGTTAATCATGCGGCGCCGAGGGGTTGTTGACGCGGCACCTCGCGGTCCCTACGAAATGAGTCACCGCGGCAGGTGTTGAATGCTTCCATGGTAACTTCGGGGAAGCTCGCCAGGCTCGCAGCTGCAGCTGGCTGCGAAAACTTGCATGTTGCCACCTCGGCAGGCCATTCCTAACAAGGGTCTGTCCCAAAACTTCCCGGAATCATTTTTGTAGTCGGCAACGCCGCCTGGCGGGCCAAGTCAGTGGGGCATCTAAGCTTCGAAACGAGACCTGTCTCAGTTGTCTGCGGGCAGTTGTAGAGGCAGGTCACGCTCCGCGCAGAGGTATCTACTGCTCCCTCGCCGAGAGAAAAAAGTTGACCAGTTTTTGGAGCAGCGTTATGCAGTCAAGTTTTATGTGAAACTAGATAAAAACGGAGCGGAGACGCTCGAAATGCTTCGGAAAGCCTGCGGTGACGCCCCGATGAAACAAAGCCAAACTTTCTTGTGGCACAAGAGGTTCCGGGGAGGTAGGGAGGGCGCCAACGACGACGACCGCTCGGAATACTCGGTGCATAAAGTGCGTCAAGTTTTGGACGAGGACCGGCGA
This sequence comes from Dermacentor andersoni, assembly GCF_023375885.2. Lineage (NCBI taxonomy): Eukaryota > Metazoa > Arthropoda > Arachnida > Ixodida > Ixodidae > Dermacentor > Dermacentor andersoni. The sequence goes on from NC_092814.1 coordinate 332,259,545, forward strand.
TTAAGTGTTCGGATGATTGCAGCTAGAGGAGCGTGGAATACCCAAAACAATCGTTCATCCCATTTTAACGGAGGATATTCAAGTGAGGAAAGTCTGCGCTAAAATAGTGCCAAAAGTCCTGACGAGTGAGATGAAGGAAAAGCGTTTGTCGAAGTGCCAGGAATTGCATGAACGCTACAAAAGGAGCCCCGAAATTCTTGGACAGAGTGATCGCAGGGGACGAGACGTGGATTTTTGAGTACGATCCCGAATCAAAGCGTCAGAGCAGCGAGTGGCACACCACGGAGTCTCCTCGCCCCAAAAAAGCAAGGATGAGCAAATCGCGAATCACGGCAATGCTCATTGTGTGTGTTTTTTTTACAGGAAAGGTGTGGTTCACAGTGAATTCGTGCCACAGGGACAAACAGTCAACAAGGAGTTTTACTGCGAAGTCCTCAAGCGGTTGCGCAACAGGGTTCGACGCGTCCGAAAAGAAATCCGAGTCTATTGGACCTTGCACCATGACAACGTGTCAAGCCACACCGCGCTCATTGTCTCCGAGTTGCTGGCCAAAATGGGCGCAGCAACGCTGCCTCAGCCGCCGTACAGCCTCGATCTGGCACCACCAGACTTCTTTTTATTCCCACGGACCAAAAGAACCATGAAAGGAACTCGGCGTGGAACGCTGGAGACGGTAAAAGCAGCTGCGACGACGTCACTGAAAGAGGTTCCCATTGACGACTTCCAGGGCGCCTTCAATGATTCGGTGAAGCGTTGGCTACGGTGCATCGAAGCAGGGGGATAATACTGTCAAAAGTTCTGAAAAGATTGTAAACTGATATCGAATAAATGATTTATATAAAAAAATTACGGGAAGTTTTGGAACAGACCCTGTATATAAAGTTGCAGTCCCCCAAGTTCGTAACCTGCGCTTGTTTCGGTTTACGGCGTCATCAGAATGGTCGAATGTTGTCAAGTGAAATAGAAAGATTACGCCTGTGGAAGAACTGCATAATAAAACTCGCATAACACTGGCAAAATGTATGCGCTTGCCCAAATGACTGGCGTTTGCTTAGCACCGCTGCATTCCACATTAAAAATACCTATAGTTGCAGTGGTGTGTGTGTGTGTCTATATATATATATATATATATATATATATATATATATATATATATATATAGTTTCAGAAACGAAGGTGCACACTTACGAAAATTGCATCATTAATGTTTTTAAAACATTAAAGATGCAATTTTCGTCAGTGTGCACCTTCGTTTCTAAAAGTATCTATGCACCCGACCTACAGAATTTCTCATTGCATTATATATATATATATATATATATATAATTGCCGTTCCGCCGAGACGTAGCCCAAATTAACCATTCTAGGGGCGAGAAGTTGCCAATGTGTTTAACGAAAACGTGGTAGGACCATTAGTCATCGGTCAAAACACGTAAACCTGCGCTCTCATTCTCTCATGTCGTAAAGGTCTTTCTACCGACCTACTTTGAATATATAGTCGCGTTTTGTTCGTCATCGACCAAGGGTGGCCCATAAGCTTGACGACATTTCACATCTCGCTTCCCGGCCGATTGCGTAACGACACTGTATACAGCAGAGTGTACATATATACGCGTAGCCGTAATTCTGTATGCAAAGCAGATGGAAAACAACGCACGCACTCTTCCTATACTCTTCCGTGTTCGTGGTAACACGGTTCCTGTTTTCTTTTGCACTTTAATTTGGAACCAATTTCACCGCCGACCCTCACCGCGACGCTCGGTTTTGCAGCTGAGCCTGCCTGCGCGAGCACTCTTGTCTGATCTGTTTCGGTTGTGCGCCAACGCGCACAGCGCTCATCCGCAGTTCTGCCATGCCTCGTCTCTCGTTGCGCGCGTACGTGTCTGACCGAAAAAGAAAAAAAAAACCCTACACCACCACCACCACACCCCGCGTTTCCGTGGCGCCGTGGGAGCGGAGAGGAAAACACACGAACTAACAAGGAAGGACGTGTTCACTCGCCCAAGAAAAGCGGTTTCGCGCCGAGAGGACTCGTGCGTGTTTGCGTGACCCGCTTTGCGCCGAGTTGGGTGTCTGTTGCCGCATCCTCCGTCGTCTGCCCGCTTTCGACGTCGGTTCGTCCTCTCCTCACGTGCAACCGACGGCGAGAAAGAAGGTGGAGGGCACGGCGAAGATCAATGCTCTCGCCGTCGGGCACGCGCGTCCGGTGGGTGACCGGGGAGGGGGGAGTCGAAACGACGCTGATGCATTATTGTCCAGGTGCGGTGCCCGCGGTCGCGCTGGTGCGCTGCTCTTTTGTCTCGCCGGATCTGGCCGCGCCTGGCTGCGTCTCGCGGCACCCACTGGCCGGCTTGGGCGAGCGCCTGGCATGCAGGTCTCGCTTCTCTGTCGGCCTCTGCATCGGATCACGACGTGCGCGCACGGATGCGGCGGAATCCCGAAATACACTCTTTCTCTCGGACATTTCGCGTAATGTGTGGACGTGATTTGCGAGGAATTTTTTTTTCTTTTTCGGACTGGTAGCGTTGTTACAAGTCCGTAAAATTTGGTGCGTTGTTGGCAGCTACGCGATACATACGTACATTCGTTCGCTGCCGTTGCTTTGAAATTGATGCACGGAAAAAAAATGTATACGTATATAACGGGCCGTAGTCCTTGGCCTTCAAGGCGCATTTCTTATTGCTTGAACGCGTCTCTAGAACGAATTTTCGTGGGCGGCATGAAACAGTTCCTAAACAGTCATATACGCTACGACATAATTAGCGTGACACTGGATACCGATCTGCGCAAGCAATGTGGTGAGCCGCTGGTGAGAGAGAGCGACGCCCATAATTCCTCGGAAAATTACGGGTCAGCGCCCTCTTTCCCTTAAGAGCGCGGAAACTTGCGAGGAGCAAAGTGACGTTGCTTTCTTACTTTTCTGGCCTCGGGTCAACGAAACTATGCATAACCGCAGCACCGAGATTGTGTGCGAGTGCAGTTCTAAGGAGCACGTTATACCAGAGTTCTAGATCGATCGTGTAACCGTTCTGCACAACGCTACTTTATTTTTTCGGGAGTTGGTGCTTGCGGAATTAACCCCCTCTCCCCGCAACCCTCAAAACAAAAGAAATACCTCCGCCGCGTTACTTGCTTCAGTCCAGCGCCCACTAACTGAACCGTTTATTCAAGCTTGCTGAAGAGAGTGCTGCTCTCGTTAATGTGAGGACAAAAGAAGACAAAAAAAAAAAAGATGGCCGCGAGTGAGCAGCCGGCTTCGGTCATCCGCCTCTTTTTATTTACGCGGATACAGCCTCTATACCGGTCTCACTGCTGGAACCGAGGCGGCGCGGTTTCGCTCGTGTCGCGAGCGCTCTTCTCTCTGCGCGCGCATAACCATCGCTCACGGCTTCGCCTCCGTGCACGTCTCGCTTGCCACGGCTCGTCCCTGACTAGCGAACATAGGTCGCCACGCTGATTGCGCGCGAGCGCTCGGCCGCGGACGTGTGTCCCTTCCGTGTTTCGTACCTTTTCTTTTTTTGTCCCCGTTCCTTCCCGCCACCTCGTGACACGTACCGTCCCGTCCCATTAAGCGCGGCCGCGGCGTTGCCGTGTGTTTGCGTCGTCCGTCAGTGCCGCGCGCGGCGGGTCGATGCCGTGGATCTGCAGTGGGGACACGCAGCTGTCAGGGTCGCGCGCTTTCCGTTCCTTCTTGGCGCGCTGACGATTGGCGTGGCTGCGGCGCGCTCGCCTCGCCCGTCCGGTCGGGTGGCCGTGCGCGAGGGAACGCTTGCTTACGGCCACGAACCCCCCCACACACACACACACGTTTTGTTTCTGCACACGAGGAGTGCCTTGTCGCTGGTCGGCTGTCTGATCGTGAAAACTGCTTTCGTGGCGGGAACGTGCTTTTTTCTTTTTGCTTTTTTTTTTGTCGAGTCATCCGCTGGGCACAGATGATGCGTGACACAGAGACGAACTCAAGGGCCTGATACTGCGTCAGCGTCCCGCCATAACGAGCGTGCTTTTAAAGACCGTGTTTCATGGCGATACGACCGCCCCGCGATGTTGGAGGCGGAGAAAATTTTAGGGAACGGAACTTTGGCTTCTGAAGACAAACGATTGAAAGTTTGTCTTCCGTGAGTCATTGAAGAAACGTGAGATTCCCTCAACGCCCGCGACGCCAATATTCCTTCACGTCTGCCCGATTGTCGTACAGTTCCACCTTATGCGACGTCCCTTGCTTTTTTTTTCTCCCGTTTTTTTGGGCGCCCTATGATGTATACGCGGCTCTCTCGATACTCGTGTCTATAGAGCACGCGGCTCGAGCTCTAGCGGGCGAGCGACGCCCTTCCGCCTGTGGCTCTTTCTCGGTCGACGAAAGCGCCCACAACACCTCCAGCCCCCCAATTTCCAACTTTACGTATCTCCGCGCAAGATTTCAACTTGATCACGCTCCACGGGTGACGCTCCACGGGCGCATTACGGGAACACTCTGGAGCAGTGCACAGGAGGCGCGTGCGTGTGTGTGTGTGTGCGCGCGCGCGCGTGTGTGTGTGTGTGTGTGTGTGTGTGTGTGAAGGGTCGTAGCGAGGAGCACGCGTGTGCTCGCTCACCTGATTGGATTTGGGCTCAGCGCTGGCCCGTGCCGGTGTTCGCGCACGTCTCCCGCGGTGTCCGGGGCTTCGCGCCCGCGCGCGCTTGTGTGTGGCTGTATACGTTTCGTGCGTCTGTGCGTATACAACAGCGCCCGGAACGTGCGCTGTGCGCGTGTATGTACATATCTATGCTCTTCGCGATGCCGGCCATGTCGTGGGAGGGGCGTGCCTGCCTATACGGGTGGCACGACGAAGACTAATTGGCGAATCCGCTGCGCCCCGACCTCGTTTCCTCCGTCCGCCCGAGGCCCCGGCGGTGCACGGGGATGTGCGCAGCCGTGCCTCTTTGCCCAAACTCGCGCGGAAGCGGCTTGGTTTAGGTAAGCACGTCCGCAGCGAGAGTTGCACGAGCAGAAACTGCATGCGCGCGGAGAGAAAGTTCCAGCTCGCGGTGAAAAGCTTAGGACGAACTTGCTTGAACACGTCGAAATTCCTTCCCGTTTCTATACACTGCAGTGTGCTCTTATATAAGCAGAAAATTGCTTTTTTTACCCCGTGACTGTATAACCTTGTTTTCTCTCCACTGCGCTGTCCCAGCCCTCTTTGCAACAAAAGTGTGATAAGCCCTAAACGTGTGTTGTATTATGTCAAGAAGACGAAACTCTATCGTAACAGCCTATATAAGACATAGCGAAGCAGGAGGTGGAGGGGCCGTGGGACCTCCGGCGACTCGTAAAAGTGAAAACGAAACGGTAATGACCGCATATTAATCAAGGTGACTGGGTCATTTTCTCGCAGTCAGACTCTTGATGAGAGGGCTCTGCGCTGCGCCGCGGCCAAACGGAAACCGATGAGCGAAGCGTGACGAGAAAAAGAAAACGAGAAGACGTATGCTGAATTTTTTTATTAACCTAATTGCTCCTGGTGGCGGTTACCGAATGGCTGCTTGAAGGCATCGGAATTCGTCATTATTCTGACCCCGAGTCAGCATCTTCCACCCGCTTTCTCGAGCGTATCTCTATCTCTAATATATATATATATATATATATATATATATATATATATATATATATATATATATATATATATATATATATATATATATATATATATATATATATAAACTGCAGCCCCCCCTTTAATTCGATCCCCACCTTTCAAAATCGTTGTATACGCTGTGCGCGGCCTCTATGATAGCAGGGGTCCGGGGCGGAAAAGCCATAATGTTCTCAACGCGCTAAGTTCAGACGGCAGTGTTTTCCAACTCTAGAAACCATCCCATCGTGTTTAATTTTTGTTTCCTTTTCCCGAAACATGACGATTAGATTGACCGGCGCATGTCCACCGTGCGGAGAGTGGCAGACCGACGTTGTTATTGCGCAGAAGTGTGCTTTTATTGCAATCGCTTGATCGCTGTAATCGAAGAAAAAAAATATGATTATCGTGACGCGATCCAGTTCAACCCGTCATCGCGCACGCGAGGCCCGTTTTATCGGGGCCTAATTTCTTTCATCGTAAATAGATAATGCGCTCCCGCGTCTTTGAAATTACACGTTTCACTCTCGATCGTATATTGCAGGCTGAATTAATGGTCGTATAGCTTCTCCTCCCTTGTGCTATTATCCGAACTCGGTATTCAGCGAAAATCGCGTGACATACACGCGATGACGCACAATAATGCGTATGTCCGTGGAGAGGATTCAGCACAGCATTTTATCTTTGGAGAAAAAACAAAAAGCAAATTCACTAGCAAACTTTGTCGCCATGTTGGCGCGTAACCCACTGCTGGTATGCGAGTCATCTGCTGGAGTAAGCGGGCAGCGCAGTTCAATTAAATCGCAGGCCGAGCATGCTGGTTGCAAATGAACGCCCCATTTTGTCAAAACTTTATCCTGTAAATTTTTTACCGAGAGTGCATGCGGGTGGCATAAACGCTTAGACCGCAGCTCTCGCGCCCGTTCTTGCGGCGAGCGTCAGCGGTGGAACGAAGGCGTGAGAACAAAAGCGTAGTGCTTCGGAAGACGTGCTGGACGGCGACGATGGCTATAAGATATATGTATAGGCGCTAGAGTATAGCGCGCTTCGTCTCCATGGAAACAAAGCGCTGCATGAGCGGAGGTCTGTCTCCAGCGGCTCCTGCAGCGTGAATCGCACCCACACGTCACCCGCGCGATGCTTCTCGCGATCTCTCGATTAACGAGTCAGACGAGCCACACTTCGCTCCGTTTGCGTGTATTCGCGGGCTTCTTTCACGCTCGGAAAAACACTTTTATGTAGCACGTATTGAGCAACAGAAAGCTGTATCGGGAGTTTTTCACGCTGCTCTACAATTTTCTCATTGACACTTCTCGTCTAATTATAGTATTTGAGAAGTGTATTAATTAGTCAATACTAATTATGCAATTAGGTGGAATAAAAAAATCTGAGCATCTCCAAGCGACGGCAAACAACATTACCTTGGTTCTGTCCAGCTACGTGGCATTTGCATATATTTAAATCTTGGTGCATGATAGTCGGGACACCGTGTATAGTGCTTTGAATACCGCTACCGTGTACACGAATCGGACGAACGGATTTCGGGCAACGGCTCGACCCGGCTGTCTCGGGCTTTGCATAGCTGTAGCCTCTCGTTGGCAGTGCTCTGCCGAAAATCAAGTCCCGTCTGCTGAGGTTGTCACAGGAGTATACTGCCTGCATCTATCGCAAGAAAATGCTTCGAGCGTTTTATCTGAATTTGTATTTAAACATGTAACTGAGGTGATAGTGATCGAGCCAAAGAGATCACAATTCGCGTTCGACGGTTGTGACGCTTTACTTCTAATTAAACTTGACATATTTACCTGCATATTTATCACGTCGCCGTGCCGCGGCCTTGATGCCCTGTTCTGACACTGCAGAATAAATTTTATGGGAACGAGGACCTCGAGCGTGGATACCGTCGGTTGACTGGCACTGCGCGCGTGTGGCGTGCTTTAAAAGGAAAAAAAAAAATGTGCTGCGCACTTTAATCGCTCGCATGTTGCCGCCCGAGTTGATGCGCTGTGCGGCGAACCAACGGCCCCGAGGCCCGTCGAGGCATAATGGGTCACGGCTCGACGAAAGCTTTTTGCGAGTTTTTCGGGCAAGCCCCGCCGCCAGCGGTTCACGCGGCTGCACGCAGGCGCGACGCGCCTCCCCGACAGCTTTCCATGTGTAGTATTCGAGATATTTATGCTGGCAAGCTGTAGCGAGCTTCTGAATTTGCGAGCGATATATATCGCACGGCTATCGCGCGAATCCTTGGATACGGTGTCCCGTTAATGAGCGCTTCATCATCTCCCCGTTTATCGCGCAGTTTGTGCCGCGCCAAGCCAGCGGAAAGGCAATTAACGCGCGCGCTTAACCTCGACGACCGCGCTGTGTGGCCGGTGGCTAACGGGCGTAGGCGTTGCAAGTTCACCGATACGCGCGTAATGTCGGAATTCCCTTTAGGTGACGCGGGCCGTTTTTCTTTCCAAATGAATGTGCCACGAGATCGCGTATGTTCAGGAGCTCGGAGTTGACGCTGTGTGAGCGCATGCAGGTAGGACACACCGCTGTACTCTCCGGCACAGCAACAAGGAAAACAAGAAACAGAAAAAAAAATCCTTTTTGACGTACATGCTCTCTCTCGTGAAGATCTGTCAGTTCGCTATCGCCCCCCAACGCGAGCCCATATAATAATAAAAACGAAACAGTTTTGTTTTGCCGTTGCATACGAGAAGGGGAAATGGAAGAAAATGCAACGGGGAAGGGCGCGCTGCGGTATAGCGTGGGTCGACAACCGGCGCATAGGAATCCGGATTTTGGGGCAATTCACGAGAAAATCTTCTATCGCCGCGCGACGCGTCCTTCCCTCCCTCCACGCCATCCACCGCTCCTCGTAGCTCGGCACCTTTTCCTGGACAAGTTTTCGCTGCGTCGTTTTGGCCACCTGATAGACCCGCATGAGATGGTTGGCCACGGAAAAGAAAGAAAAATAAATAAGCAGCTGGATTCTGTCGCCCTGCAACTGGCATGTGCGTGCACACCGATATGTACAGGTGCACTGCGGTCGTCGTCGCACTCTGAAGCGCTGGGTGTAATTCAGTGAAATTAAATATGCAAATAATGGGTTCAGTGGCAGGAAAGCACCGACGCCGAAAAGTGGTTGTTGAGCATGACTCATCTGTCTAGTATTCATATATATATATATATATATATATATATATATAATATATGCTGCCTGCTGTAAACAAAAATATAATGATGTCATATATAAAGTGGCCGTTCTCATTCTAATGAGAGCGTTTGCATCGGATAAAATTTGGTACACGATATCTAGCGGCGCTGATATTTAGCAGCCATCGCTTTAGTATTTCAGTGTTTGTTTTCGTTTTTTTATAGTTTAGTATTGGTTTAGTATTAGTACAGCAGTAATTGGAGATTGCTTGGAGAAGCCTCCGTCCTCCACTAGACTTAAATATAGGCTGGTGGTGATAATTTCCGCTGTGGTATAGACCCTTCTTTTATTTTCATGGACGCCGCCATATTGCATAGGCAGTAGCGCCATCTGTTGGAATTCGGGCATGCAGGCTTGGGCGAGCGTTCCGTGTTGTATGCCAGGTACACGCTCGGCGGCAGTTTCTGGTTGTTGTTTTTGCACTCGCGCTGTCTGTTTAGTATGACGTGGCGTCCTCTACGTGACAAACGGTTCCGCGAGATGTACTGAATTGATTCAAGTTGGCATGGCCGGAGTTTCTGCTGGCGTTGTCGACACGCGTACGGAGCACCCAGTGCGGACGTGTGCGCGCATATTAGAGCCCACAATCAGCCTCGGAGTTGTATCAGTTGTGTATCTCTGAAAATTCGTTTTCACGAATGTGGCCTCACTGCAGCGTTCTCACTGTAGTTCTAATCTGTGGTTTAGCAGCAATGAGTCGTTCCACCGAAACCTATGAAGATCCTAACAACGTACGTGGGCCTACCGTTCTGCTGCCGAATAACTTATGCTATTTACTTTGACAAGCGCTCAAATTGTTATCTGTAGATTGAATGTGCGACTACCTCGTTTGTTGGAGGAGGTATCCGCCCACGAATAAAATAGTTTTCGTTAGTAACAAGAGCGTACCGTACAGTGCGACTAACACTTGTCGAGCGGTCGAGCGACCGTCTGTGGACTACGCGAGCGTACTTAGCAGTGGTAGTTGCTGGGTTATAGATCTTTGTTCTCATGGTCAAAGCATGCGGCATGGTCCTTCGAGGTCTTATTACCGCGTTAGCCAGTGTCCTTTTTTTTTCCCACTAAAGCAGAGAATGAAAAGTTTTTTGTTCTTTTGCCTTGTTCGTCCCGACTTCTACGACGCGTTCAGTCATTTTACGGAAATTGTGTCCTCAGAAATAGCTGTTGGATCCTTTTTATGCAATCCCCTTTGGATATTACTGCTTTACAACGCAAAAAAGACAGCACCGAAGCACAAAGCTTATATGTATCATGGTGGTTTACCAACCGCAGTGATGGCAGTGCCGAGCAACGATATCGGCCTTACACAGGAGGCTAGCGCAGACATAGCATAGCGATTTCAAGTCTACTACGCTTGAAATGTGTGGGAACGATGCCGGTAACTGACGTAGGTATTTCACAACGATCGATTGGCATTTACATGTTTCGCGGTTTGCGAAACCATGGTTGACCATGCGCGAGCGCTCCTATGATTTAGTTCGTACGCTAAGCGATCAGATAGCGCAGATATTCTTCATTTCGCGCTGGCAATTCACAGACGCCGCTGCTCTTCGCCGAGTAACAACAACAACAACAACAACAAAAACGCTACAGCCATAATAGTTTACAACACATACACACTACGCGGCATGTTTGCGCAACCAAGAGAAATTTCCGCATGCTGCAATCACCACTGCACCGAAAGGCTACCCAGTGCTTCTTCGAAGGCCTCGTATGAGGCCGTCGAAGAAGGCCATCACGTGAATTTCACGGAGAACGCGCTAAAACATTTGCAAATAGTTCCGCAGCACGCTACGTCAACACGTTCAAGCAGCACCGCGCCAGCTCGCGCTAGCCAGAGAGGAGGAAAGACTCGCCGCGCGCTCTTTCCTCCTCGCCCGATGAATATAGGTCCATAGGTCCATGGTTTCTAGCACGTTTGTTGCACCTCGGGCTCAGTGTTCCTTCTTTCTATTTTTTTTTTCTTGCTTGGTTGTAACCCGCTGCGGTGGCGTAGTGCGTGGCTGTGGCTTCCTCCTGCTGATTGCGAGGTCGCTGGTTCTGACCGCAGCGGCGACCGTATCGGGAAGGAAGCGCAAATTAAAAAAAAAAAAAATCTCTTGTGCATAGTGAACTTTGGTTTGCACACGCTAAACAACCGAGGTGCGCAAAATTAATCATACGAGCCCTCTAACACACGAGGTCCCTCATACAGTCCTTGTGTTATAGCCCTTAATTGTGTGTAGCCGGAAGAAATCGATTGGTTTGGATCTTGTTTCATAGAGACGCATATAACATCCGGTGTTCTTCAGCCTTTCCCGAGACGTTACCACGAGAGACTCCTTTCTCACTTGTTCACTGCCATTAATGAGGATGTCGTTGAGCGAAAAAAAAAAACACTTAAAATGCGTCGCATCCAAAACGGACTTCAAACCATGCGCGGCGGTCGCTGCTGGCGTTATATATCCCACATCCTTTTGTATTCGTGCGTTCATTCGCCGCGCTAATTGCGCTCTCTTGGTCACTCGTTCTGTCCACAACGCGCGACCTGCTGCAGTGAATTGAGGCCTCGACAGCGATGAAAGGCCGCGGCTTTCGCCGCTGTCCCGCTCTCCATCGTCGTTGCGAGTCTCTCTGCGGTGTCCGCGGTCTCGGCGTTGACTCGCTGTCTTCGTTGCGTTGCCAATTAGCGCGGTCTCCAGGAACGCGCAGCGCACCGAAGCTGACCGCGGGTCTCCGGTTGTGTGCTCATTAGCGTGCTCATCGGCCAGAATTAACGCGCGACTTGGGCGATAAAGCCGTGCGTGGGCGCGCGCATGCGTGTACTTGCGGGTAAGAGCGCACACGGGCGTACCGATTCGCGCGAGTCGTTTGGAAATGAATTATTGCGCGAAATGTTTGATTTGTGCACTTGCGTGCTTCTGATCGCTCCATCATCCCTTCGCGATGCTCTCAGTCCGTGTTTTTTTTTTTTTTTTTCGCGGTGAAGGCACCTCGTAAGACATTACTTGGAACATATCCCTTGCACGGATTAAAGTGAAGTTCGCTATACGTAGGTTCTGGCACCGGGCGGTATTTGTTTTCTTTACGGTTGCAACTAGACGGGGGTGTACCGGCGAGGGCGCAGATGCCGTAACTTGCTTTGAACTTTTGGAATTGTATCGTTGCCTTCCGACCCACGGGGCACGGTTTCGCGAGGCGTGGCGTGTTTCGATATCGCGCACGTCGGCAGCCGCGGCCGGAGCCCGGCTAGAATCTTGCTGCTGCACTGCAGGGCTGAAGCAAACGCGGTTACATTGTTTCGTGTACCCCATTTAACCAAAGCGAGTGAGATCGAGTGATCACAGTGTGTAGATCTAAGTTCCGCTTTGGGAACAACGGATGCCTTCAAGTGAAAGCTTCGTCAAAGCGGGAGCTTCATTGAGCCAAATTTCGATAGCTGTAGTTACAGCGCAGTATTGCGGCAAACTGCACGTACAGTTTGCATACCCTGGGTATTTCATCTCGTCCAACCTTCTTTACTTTGCTTGCAGATGCTTCGTAACCATAAAAGAAGCGAGGAATCGGAAGAGTAGGGCACTTCCACGCGTCCACAAAAGCTCTAAATTTAGTTTATATATATTTCGCGCACTCTTTTTTCACGTCTTTCTCGCGCACTCTTCAGGCACGTATTTTTCTAGCGCCGGCTTATTTCAGCCGTGTAGCTGCTTGTGAAAAACGGTTGAATCTTTCCATACTGGTTCACCCTAAGCCAAGGGCACATTACGCGCAGCTTGAAGATGGCCAGTGAACAAAAAATTTAGAAAAAAGGAAGTTCCCAGTTGCTGAGGTTACTGGAATCTATGTCGTTTTTATTTCGTTATCTCGACAAAAGCACGAATGCCATTGCTCGGTGTACGTGTGTGACGGATGGTAAAGAAGAAAAGTGTGCGGGGGGGGGGGAGGCAGTATCAAGTGCTGGCGGGCTGACAAAGCATCACTGAAGGAATGGAACGCATCTGCAAGAATCAATGATGGATGGATTCGCGATTTCAACGACAGTTCATCCCTGAGCCGATTTTGTCAGTGAGAAAGTTTCCGGGCGGAAGGAATGCCGTTCTTTCACGGTTCGCGTCGCGAACCGCTCTGAATTCGGCGCTGTGGCACTCTGCTTCTTGAAGACCATAATCTCTCGAGTAGGATCTGCTGTGCAAAGTTTGTGGATGTCAAGAACGTATACTGAAAATGGACATAAATAACTAAAACGGGGGCACTTCGTAGAAAGCGACTATAGTGTGCACTCAGCTGCTGTTCAGCAGTGAATGCATTTGGGAAGAAATGGCGTTTTTGTTAAACGTAGTGAAACCCAAAACAATATGAGCGTACCTATTCGAAATGTCGTATAAGTGTTGTTAATAACGGCCAGCTGAAGTGCAAGTTTTGCCAGCCACTTGCGACAGGGGCGGCAACTTTCCTTGGCGTTACGCTCTAGCCTCGTCGCAGTTGTGACTGAATGAGTTCGACGAAGCAGGCTTTGTGCGCAACACGACACCGCCTACCCGGGTCGGCCGTGACCGGGGGAGTGTGCCCGCGGGAACGTCTACTGATGCCGCTTCCCACGCGCCGTCCAAGACGCAAGACAATGGGCATTTGGCGCCGCGCTGTGAGGGTCAGCTCCGAGTTCTACGAAGTCCATGTGACGTCGGTTCCGGATCGTGAACCTGTGTATGTGTGTGTGCGTGTGTGTGTGTGTAAGCCGTCCCGTGGAGAGGCGGTGTGTTTACAATGCGTGGCCGAACGTTTCCGTCCCCTTGGAATCAAGGGGGGACCGAGTGTTTAGAAACCGCTGTTGTGCGGATGCTCGACACACTCTCTCAAGCAGTCATGTTAGACTGACACCTCTCTCAAACAGTCATGTTGGACTGATGTACTTTCTCTTGCAGTCATGCTAGACTGATGTAGATACTGTAAATAAACCCGTATTCCTCGTTCTCGATGAGAAGCAGTCCTTCCCTTCATCAACGTCCTCAGCGTGGATAAGTCGGACGACGGCATGGGCCAGCTACCTTCTAATTCATGCCCGACGCCAATCTTGACAACGGATCACGAGCGATGGGATTGAGCCCCCAATCCTGACAGTGTGCGAAAACTCGCCGGGAATGTTACAGTAGCTTGGGTCACCTTGTTCTTTTGTCGTCTTGTTCAGCTCCTTTTAACGACTCTCGTATTCGCTTATAGTTGGTAATGTCATTACTACTGCATGGAGACAGGGGTCGCGGAGAGATGTAACCATAATTATTGCGTCTGCTTGTGATGCGGCGTGCATTTAAACCATTTCGATCCTAATTATTCTTGAGGGAAATATCTGATCTTCGATTGGCGATGGCTATAGTCCGCATTTACTGTGTGTTCCTTACTCTCTGGCGCTGCTCTCATTGTTACTTCTTGTCACTCTTAACTTGATGGCAAGAAAAAAAAAAGAAGGAAGGAGGGATAGGTTTAAAATATCCGTTTATTCGAAAGTTTGGTATAAGCTGCGTTTTGTTGCCTAGCTATGAGCTTAACGAGCTCCGCGGCTTTTTATGGCCAAGGTGCTTTATATCCGCTATACTGTTCTAGTGCGGTCAATGTCCTATCGATTGGAGGTTTGGGCTGGAATTCCTCGCTGCATTTTTTATTTTATTTTGCTAGTTTAAGTGTAACATTTGCGGAACATTCCCGCACACTCGCCTGCATCGGTTCCCTTTCCCATTCCCTACCGTCGTTGTTTCGCTGCTCAATAATCGGGCAGCTCTTTCGTTTTTTGTTTCACCCCTGACGATGCGAACAGAGCAAGTTGGAAACATTATCTTGCACTTTGCTTCAATAGACGGCTGTCGCTTAAGTTACATAAAAACGATGCATACCCTGGTGAGATACCTAACGTTGCAGTCCCGGTAAGCTGGGAGAGGGGAAAAAATGCCCCCCAAGAAACGAGTACCGCCAATTTAAAGTGATAAGATAAAGTACGCGCTCTTTTAGTGAATGACCGAGCAATTCTGGCTGTCATTAATTTAAACGCTCGCGACATTGTTTCCTCTCTATGCGCAGCGCTCAGAGCGCCTTATACGCGACGTGGCTGCAGTAGTAATTGGGGCACCTAATAGGCTGCACACAGAGTAGTTCGCTCGTGTTGATATCTTATCCCCGTGGGCACTTCGGAAAACCTTGAGGCGCTTTGTACGGATGCACATGCGAAGTGGCTGCGGGACGGCGGGATGGAATGGCGCGCGTACCGGAGGAATGCATAATCGCGAAGCGGCCGGAATATTTGGTGGCCGCCGCGTGCGCGGACGCGAACTCTTCCTCTCCTGCGTCGTGGCGTTTTTTTTTTTTTTTTTCTCTGCTACTCGCGCCCAGGGACGATTAGGGCCAGAGGGTGCGTTAGACATTTTTTTTTTCTTCTTTCTTTTCTTTTGTGCCGCCCGCTTTGCCTAGCGAGAGACGGTGATTGTTGGAGGCGCATCCGCGATTAACTCGATCCACCTGTTCTGTCTTCCTTCTTTCTTACGTGCTTCCGCGTAGCGTGTGCGCTTTACCCGTGCCACACGGGCACAGAAAATGACATTAGCTTGCTAATGCCTTAAATTTTAGCTCCAGTTATGAAAACAGCATAAAGAATGCGGGGCGGCTTTCTGTGGGCGCTGTGCATGAATTAATTGTCTATCGCGACAAACACTCTTATATATGCTAATTTAACTTGGAAATGTGGGATGCAAAGGCTGTCTTTATGTATGCAGAATTCTTGACGAGCACTAAACAGGCAGGGCCTGCAGGACAGAGTGCAACAGGGTGAAGCGTACTGTTCGGAATTTGCTTTTCTTGCCGTATTTTTGTCCCGGCTTTACCCCAGCTTCCCATATTTCGTTTCAAGGAGTCCCTCCAGTGTAAATAATAATAAAATAATAACAATAATAATAATAATCCTATTTTATGTCCACTGCAGAACGAAGACCTTTCCCTGCGATCTCCGCTGTCCTACGCCAGCCGATTCCAACTAGCGCTCGCGAATTTCCTAATTTCATCAACCCACCTAGTTTTCTGCCGTCCTCGACTGCGCTTCCCTTCTCTTGGCACCCATTCTGTAACCAAAATAACTGGTTATCTAACCTGCACATTACATGACCTGCCCAGCCGCGTATTTTTCTATTCATGTCATTTATAATATGGGCTATACCCCTTTGCTCTCTGATCCAAACCTCTCTCTCTTTCTGTCTCTTGACGTTATGCCTAGCATTCTTCGTTTCATCGCTCTTTGCGCGGTCCTTAACTTGTTCTCAAGCTTCTTTGTCAGTCTCCAAGTTCCTGCCCCATATGTCAGCACCATTAAAATGCACTGCTTGTACACCTTCCTTTTCAATGCTAATGGTAAGCTTCCAGTCAGGAGCTGACAATGTCTGCCGTATGCACTCCAACCCATTTTTATTCTTCTGTGAATTTCCTTCTCATGATCAGGGTTCCCTGTGAGTAATTGACCCAGGTAAACGTACTCCTTCACAGACTCTAGAGGCTAACTGGCGATCCTGAAGTCTTCTTCTTTTTCCCGGTTATTCATGATTATCTTTGTCTTCTGCATATTAATCTTCAACCCCCACTCTTATGCTCTCTCTGTTAAGGTCCTCAATCATTTGTTGTAACTTGTCTCCAGTGTTGCTGAACAGGACAGTGTCATCTGCAAACCGAAGGTTGCTGAGGTATTCGCCGTCTATCCTTTCTCCTAAACTTTTCCCAGTTTAATAGCTTGAATACTTCTTCCAAGCAAGCAGTGAATAGCATTAGACAGATTGGTTGTCCTTGGCTGACCCCTTTCTTTCTAGGTATATTCCTACTTGTGGAGAAATAAGCTGGCTGTGGAATCTCTGTAGATATTTTCCAAGATATTTTCGCACGCGTGCTGTACTCCTTGATTACGTAATGCCCCTGTGACGGCTGGTATCTCCACTGAATCAAATGCCTTTTCGTAATCTATGAAAACCATATAGAGAGGTTTATTGTGCTCTGCGGATTTCTCGATTACCTGATTAATGACAGGGATGTGATCCATCGTTGAGTATTCCTTCCTGAAGCCAGCCTGTTCTTTTTGTTGATTAAAGTCCAGTGTTGCCCTTATTTTATTGCAAATTATCTTGGTGAATATTTCATATAATGCTGGGAAAGTAAGCTTGGGCCTATAATTTTTCGATGCCTTACCGTCTTCCTTTTCGTGGATTAGTATAATGTTTGCATTCTTCCTGTCTTCTGGGACCGTTGAAGTCTATATAGCGGTAAATAAAATGAAATTTAATTGAATATCGTCCCGTCTGCTTAGTTTATATCGGCAAGTTAAACACCAAACGCTCAAAAAAGGCGCCTAATTAGTGCAACTGTATACACTGTATTGCGATAGAAAGTCATCTCGCTCTGCGCTTCAAGCTTTTGGGTTTTAAATGCGTACGCATTTCGTTGCTTATCCAACGAGAAAAATCCGTCCGTCCATTTATCTCATCGTCTGTCCGTCACGTAAGAGGACCGCTTTCAAGATAGAGCCCGCAGCACCGCTCGACTTTACCTTCGTGCTGCCTGTCGCTTCAGTTCGCGAAAGAAGCGGCGAAAACACAGCGCGCGGAGCTATCAGCAGTCGGTACTCTCTATCCGCATCGCACATCGCTTTCAAGAAACTGCCCGCGCGGCCGCGGTGCCGTACTAGCCGCCGCCGGAGTACGTTTGATGTCGTTTCGTAATCGTTCGATGCGGATGGACAAGGCGCTAAAGAGCGATAACGGTTTATTATGATGGGAACGTCATCAGTGCAGGCCTGGCGCCTCCACCTGCAGTACCTTGCTTGCGGTATCAATGCACCTTGCGCCGCCGTTGGCACCAGTTGGTGTCGCCGCAGCGCTGTCGTTCCTATACTTGCCGGATCAGGTTTCATAACACTGATAATGACACCGGGCTGCGTGGAGATGAGTAAGTGGCACAATCCTTACGCATACTTAGACATCTCCCAGAGGATTTTCTGCGTGATTTCTTTCTTTCCCCCGTAAGGCAATGCGCATGGTTTTCTGGCTGAGCGGTCACCCGCTCTGCCACCTTTCCCTGGAAATATTGTTTCAGCTTTCTCTGGTTTTAATTGCGCAAATTTGCGAAGTTGTTGGGCTTCGAGTGCCGCACGTTTCGTGAACGATATCGCACACGTGGGACACCGTGGAATGCAGCCGCGGCCGTTTAATGTCGATGGACGTAGTCCGTGAAGTTTGTTTCCGGCATTTTAAGGGCTCCCGTCGTGTGCAGTGGCTCGTGGCAGACAATGGATTCGTAGGGCGCGTGTGATCTGACCGTCCCTATAAGGAAGCGAGGCAGCGCAACTGTACACACTCCAGTTTTGAAACAGTCCCAGGTCACGTATTGCGCGTGCGGGGTTGCTGAGCTGTGTGGTATATCATCATCATAAACATCATCAGCCTGGTTATGCCCACTGCCGGGCAAAGGCCTCTCCCATACTTCTCCAACTACCCCGGTCATGTACTAATTGTGGCCATGTTGTCCCTGCAAACTTCTTTATCTCATCCGCCCACCTAACTTTCTGCCGCCCTCCGCTGCGCTTTCCTTCCCTTGGAATCCATTCCGTAACTCTTAATGACCATCGGTTATCTTCCCTCCTCATTACGTGTCCTGCCCATGCCCATTTCTTTTTCTTGATTTCAACTAAGATATCATTGACTCGCGTTTGTTCCCTCACCCAATCTGCTCTTTTCTTATCTCTTAACGTTACACCTATCATTCTTCTTTCCATAGCTCATTGCGTCGTCCTCAATTTAAGTAGAACTCTTTTCGTAATCCTCCAGGTTTCTGCCCCCTACGTGAGTACTGGTAAGACACAGCTGTTATAAACTTTTCTCTTGAGGAATAATGGCAACCTGCTGTTCATGATCTGAGAATGCCTGCCAAACGCACCCCAGCCCATTCTTATTCTTCTGATTATTTCAGTCTCATAATCCGGATTCGCAGTCACTACCTGTCCGAAGTAGATGTATTCCCTTACTACTTCCAGTGCCTCACTACCTATTGTAAACTGCTGTTCCCTTCCGAGACTGTTAAACATTACTTTAGTTTTCTGCAGATTAATTTTTAGACCCACCCTTCGGCTTTGCCTCTCCAGGTCAGTCAGCATGCATTGCAGTTGGTCCCCTGAGTTACTAAGCAAGGCAATATCATCAGCGAATCGCAAGTTACTAAGATATTCTCCATTAACTCTTATCCCCAATTCTTCCCAATCCAGATCTCTGAATACCTCCTGTAAGCACGCTGTGAATAGCATTGGAGAGATCGTATCTCCCTGCCTGACGCCTTTCTTTATTGGGATTTTGTTGCTTTCTTTATGGAGGACTACGGTGGCTGTGGGGTCGCTATAGATATCTTTCAGTATCTTTACATACGGCTCGTCTACATCCTGATTCCGCAATGCCTCCATTACTGCTGCGGTTTCGACTGAATCAAACGCTTTCTCGTAATCAATGAAAGCTATATATAAAGGTTGGTTATATTCCGCACATTTTTCTATCACCTGATTGATAGTGTGAATATGGTCTATTGTTGAGTAGCCTTTACGGAATCCTGCCTGGTCCTTTGGTTGACGGAAGTCTAAGGAGTTCCTGATTCTATTTACAATTACCTTAGTAAATACTTTGTAGGCAACGGACAGTAAACTGATCGGTTTATAATTTTTCAAGTCTTTGGCGTCCCGTTTCTTATGGATTAGGCTTATGTTAGCGTTTTTCCAAGATTCCGGTACGCTCGAAGTCATGAGGCATTGCGTATACAGGGTGGCCAGTTTCTCTAGAACAATCTGCCCACCATCCTTCAACGAATCTGCTGTTACCTGATCCTCCCCAGCTGCCTTCCCCCTTTGCATAGCTCCCAAGGCTTTCTTTGCTTCTTCCGGCGTTACCTGTGGGATTTCGAATTCCTCTAGACTATTCTCTCTTCCATTATCGTCGTGGGTGCCACTGGTACTGTATAAATCTCTATAGAACTCCTCAGCCACTTGAACTATCTCATCCATATTAGTAATGATATTGCCGGCTTTGTCTCTTAACGCATACATCTGATTTTTGCCAATTCCTAGTTTCTTCTTCACTGCTTTTAGGATTCCTCCGTTCCTGAGAGCATGTTCAATTCTATCCATATTATACTTCCTTATGTCAGCTGTCTTACGCTTGTTTATTAACTTCGAAAGTTCTGCCAGTTATATTGTAGCTGTAGGGTTAGAGGCTTTCACACATTGGCGTTTCTTAATCAGATCTTTCGTCTCCTGCGACAGCTTACCGGTATCCTGTCTAACGAAGTTACCACCGACTTCTATTGCACACTCCTTAATGATTCCTATAAGATTATCGTTCATTGCTTCAACAGTACGGTCATCTTCCTGAGTTAAAGCTGAATACCTGTTCTGTAGCTTGATCCGGAACTCGTCTATTTTCCCTCTTACCGCTAACTCATTGATCGGCTTCTTATGTACCAGTTTCTTCCGTTCCCTTCTCAGGTCTAGGCTAATTCGAGTTCTTACCATGCTATGGTCACTGCAGCGCACCTTGCTGAGCACGTCCATATCTTGTATGATGCCAGGGTTTGCGCAGAGTATGAAGTCTATTTCATTTCTAGTCTCGCCGTTCGGGCTCCCCCACGTCCACTTTCGGCTATCTCGCTTGCGGAAGAAGGTATTCATTATCCGCATATTATTCTGTTCCGCAAATTCTACTAATAACTCTCCCCTGCTATTCCTGGTGCCTATGCCATATTCCCCAACTGCCTTGTCTCCAGCTTGCTTCTTGCCTACCTTGGCATTGAAGTCGCCCATCAGTATACTGTATTTTGTTTTGACTTTACCCATCGCCGATTCCACGTCTTCATAGAAGCTTTCGACTTCCTGGTCATCATGACTGGATGTAGTTACTGCTAACGCTCCGTGGTGGTTCAGTACGTGGTTATGCTGTTCTACGGCTGATCATGACGTCGTGGGTTCGATTACTGACTGAAGGCAGTCAGAGCGAGGAAATAATTAGGATCTTGACAGAGGAGTTACAGGACAACCTTTTGATCCTGCTCATGAAAAAAAATGTAAAGAACTACAGCAGTATACGTGTTCTTTGTACCGAGAAACGCCGTGAAGTGAATGTTGCGAAAAAATAATTCGCGAAGCATAAGCGTAAAGGCCCAGCCACGAGGAAGAAATTTCCGACGGATTTTCGGCGCCGGCTGCCGTCACGCGGCGTCGACCGACGCCTGTCGGCTTTCGTATGCTTTGCTATAGGCACTTCGGCCGTCGGCGCTGTGATCTGGCATGGCCAGACTCCGGCGTCGAGCGAGCGTCGCGTTGTCCTTGACGGCGCCAAAAAATTTGGCTGAAACTTGTTCCTTGTGGTTGGGGCTTAACTCGAAAAGGCACAAAAAGGTGCTGAAACTTTCATTGTTGCTTGTATTGCTACGTGCCAATACCGTCTAGTGCGATTAGGCTAGTCAGTCGTTCTGAAAAGATGACGATTTTTTGAGCTATCGCTGTCTGTTGCCTGTTGGCCAGTGCCGCGCATATATATATATATATATGTATATATGTATATATATATATATATATATATATATATATATATATATATATATATATATATATATATATATATATATATATATATATGTATATCTATATTCCTCTCATCTGCGTTTTCTCGAGTAATAAGCAGTATATGCTTTGTTCAACTTGTTCTCGACACCGTCACTGATTATGTACATGCGACCTTCGTGTTTGTTTATGTATGCAAGTGTTTTCTTTGAACTTCACGAAAGCATTGGTCAATCGATCGATCGATTGATTGATTCCTATAATGTAAAGGACAAACAGTTCCCTGCGTTCTCAAATACCTACACGTTAAAAGGGCCCATGATATCAAAATTAATCCGAGCCCCACTTTTGCGCAGCTTCCTTCATAGCCAGTTGTGCAGCAAAAGCCCCGTCGCGTAGTTATTATGAAACACAATTCTTTTTTCTTGTTAGGACAGTGTGAAAGCTTTTGGTTAGCCTCTGTCACCCTGAAGTCAAGTGATCGACCGAGGCTTCATCGTCCGAGGCTGTAGGCTACCGTGTAGTATCGGCTGTATGCGTGCGTTACTTCATTTGCCGACTGAATAATCATTCGAAGTTCTTCAGTAACTGGTGGCTTATTCCTCCCCCCTTTTTTTTTCGCGTGCCATTGTTCTGGCAGAACATAGTTTCCGCATAGTTTCCCTTTCACGGTTCAAACGAGGCAGTTCGGCCTGGTACATGGGCGAATGTAAGGCTGGGAAAAAAATTGCCGATCGAGAAACGAACGATTCCGTGCTTTCGGCCGGTGACAATGGGAGCAGCGAGAGGGGGTTTCGATGCCTTTCAGAGCCCGTATACGGGGCTGCTTTGATGTCGTGGCCATCATCTTCATTTTATCCTCTTCGTGGAGCTGTTCAAGCAATGAATAAAGCCAATGGCCTATCGCAAGCATGCACAACGCTTTTCTTTCTTTCTTTCTTTCTTTCTTTCTTTCTTTCTTTTCTTTTTGTGATGCCGCTGCTTAGACTTAAGATTTATTTCCCCCAGATTTGTTGGACTTTTCTGGTTTGCTGCTTATCTGAACCTTCGTATAAAGTGCTCGCCAAAGTATCATCGCGAAGGAAAAAAAAATAAAGCAGGCGTGCAATCGGCCAAGTAGGGCAGTATATTTTATATTTATTTAATCTTAATCGTGTATAAACCCCTGCTGCAGGCTGCGATCGGGTGCGCGTTATTTGTTTGTTTTAGTGGGCGCGAAGGCGGTAACATCCTATGGAGCCGATATTCGGTGTGCGTAACGTCGTGCTGTGTACAGCTTATAATGCTCAATGCACATGTACTTTAAATCATGATTCTCATTTGCTGTTATGGAGAGCGTTTAAGACCCGAGTGGGAGATTTGCAAATATTCAAGGTCGTGGTATAATTAGCGTAATCGTAACCGCTCAATTCGAGGCCACGTAAAGCGCGGTCGCTGTGGCCGCGTGCAGCTTTCATCGCCAGCAGCCATTCTCAGCTTCGTTCCTCTCCGAGATCTGTCGTCACAACGCCTCTCCCTATTCTCAACGGAATACCGCAACGACGCGCGCGTGCATGCATGCATGCATGCATTGGGATCGAATCGTGACATTTCGATTAGAGGGACACTCAAGCGACACACTAAATCAGAGTACATTGATAAAAATTATTCTCGGAGAACTCTGTTTTCCTTGATTTCGCGGTAATGAGTTGATTTTTGCGAGAGAAAGCGATGTTCAACGTTCCATGTGTGGAATTTCTCGCCAAACCCCCGAATGCCGGTACTTAAGTGTGACGTCACGGATTTTGTAGCTACTTTATCGCTTTTGGGCCGTTGTTGCGACGCAAAAATTCCTGAAACTTCCTAAGTTCGGTCTTTGGCTCTTTTAGAATACAATGTAGCCCATCTTAATGACCGATAAAGAAATGAACTAGGGCCGAACAGATGCCGCCAAATTCCATGACGTTACGGTAACCTGGTGTGGAAACTTCAATGCGGCATCTCCACTCGTCTTTCCTCTTTGCGTCTTTTCTGGCTTACCTCGCCTCCTAATTAATCGTCGTGGGAAGCGTAGAGTTTTTGTGCACATAGAAGCCCGATTTACTAAGTACGGTGCTGGTTTGGGTGCCCTGCTTTACTCGCAGAGCTGAAATAATTTTAACCTTTAGTGTCGCTTTAAGAACTTCCGCATTAGAATGTTACGCGTACAGAGCCTAACGCCAAAGCTCCGCGTACCGGTGTACGAGTTAATAGACAGTTTTAGAATAGCTTTGCAACTAAACGTAAAAGCATTACGTACGTAAAGAAATGGCGTCATCCTCACTGCGAATGCTCCGAACGTTATTCGGTTTTTGTGGTTTGCGTGGGTTCTGATAGCATACGTTATTTTGCGAGTTCAACGTTCGTAGTGTTTACCGACGCTGAGAAATAGCGTTGTCGAACATGGCGACATCCATGACTCCCGCTTCAGCGTGAAGTCTCGTGATGGCTGCGCTCTCACTCGCGTTTGTCGCCAGTAACTATTTTAGCAAATTTCGCTTTCTCTACACTCTCCTGAAAGGTTAGTTATGAGCGCATAGCGCGTCCATTTTCTGAGATTGTTCGGCGATTCTAGCGCCCGTAGGCCTAACGAGACGCGTCCGCATAGCAACAGCAGGATGGTTGCTAATGGATCGTCCTGGCTTGGATCAGTTTGCCACGAGGCACCAGACGGCGCCCAGCTTTACAACGTCTTCTTAACGTTTGCGCTTCCATACGGTAAAGTAACAGACTTGAAAAGACGCGCACCGTAACGTCCCGCAAAGGTGCTTACGAGTAACGTATACGTAAAGTGACACGTAAATGAATTGCCTAATAACCCTTGAGTTTACGAGCTGACCTAGAGCTCAAAACTCGATAACTTTTATAAAGGCTAACGTTTTTCAATTTCATAAGTAACGGACATTCTGTGCCCAGTAATAATAACGATAGATAGGCCCTAAGTAACGGTAATTTGCTCGAAGTAGTACTAATATCAGGCCTGCGGTAATGTAATGTTTACGCCGGTCTGAGTAAAACATGCGGGAGGCAAGTGTGCAAACGTGGCGCCTCGTGTCGTGTTGTAGCGCGCATGTAGTATGACGACTGATTCATATTGTATTGTATTGATTGTACAGGGGTCAGGGCCTCAGTCAGGCGCATGCTAACGCCTTTAGTCCTGACCCTTCTGGTTTTCTGTAAGCAAACTGGAAAACCTGTGAACAAAAAAAAAAAAAAAATATCGTGCCCATTGCCCCCTCCAAGTTTCAATAACATCGTGCCAAAAAACACGATATGCGTATGAGGCTCGCCGTATAGTGGGGGACTCCGGATTAATCTTGACCACCTGGGGTTCTTTGACACGTGCCTAAATCTAAGCACACACGAGCACTTGATCTAAATGACGCCGGGCATCATTTAGATTAAGTCAAGCGTGGGCTTCAAGCTGAGATGCATTTATGATTATAAAGGCGAGTCTCGAAGGGATGTCGTCGGCGACGCACTGATGCGGGCAGCTGATGCGGAAGGAACTTGATAACGGAACAGAAAGAAACGCTCGATAAAATCGCATTTGGAGTGCATTGCACTTCTCTGAATCCATTTGCGAACGTTGTCACAACACCTTAGTCCTCTCTCTCTCTCTCTCTCTCTCTCTCTCTCTATATATATATATATATATATATATATATATATATAGTGCATCCTCAACATACGCCTTTCTTTACTACAGCCTGCTTCGCTTGCCGTTTAAGCTGTACAAGGTGCGTCATGTGGCTTGCGCTCGCTATAGCCAGCTATATATTCTGCATGCACGGGAAAACGGCAGCAGCTTGTTAGTCGATCGTTGCGTAACGTCGCTCCCGTATGGCAATATTTATCGATCGTCGTGGCCGCCGATTTCGTTTATTTGTGCTTGCTGCGACGCGCGGTTCGTCGAACTCGGCTCTCACGCCACCAAAACAGTCATATTTTCGTTCGCATGCAACGTTTAGTGAGCGCTTGCGAAAAATATGCTGCCTCGTTCTAGATTCGTCGACGAGTCGTGCGGTGCACGCTCGTGAACAAATGCATGTTATAACTCGGCGGTGAAGCCTAAAAAAATAGTAACAATAACAATGGAGGAACTTTGAGTGTTCGCGTTGGGGTGCACGTTAAGGAACCCGAAGTGGTCAAGTTCATTTTTATTTTACCACATACATGGAGTTTCACATAAGTGGTTGGAACGAGGGAAAAAAAGCTGCATTACAAACAGCTCGACTGGCCCCACGTCCCTGGTTCACTAAGGCAGCATGGCAATAAAAGAAAAATACACTTCAACGTCGGTGTCTAATCAGAAAACGTGATATGCACAGAAAACATATTTTACAAAAAATGAGATTCAACTGAACATATTTAACACAGCATGCTTAAAACAGAAGTGTTAGAGAGAGAAAACGTTCGCATGCGAACGTTTTCATAAGAAATCTGGAATTTATTTAATGTCTTCGGCAAGCAATAACTTAATGTTTGAAAGCCATAATTTGTGCGCGGCCGTGGCACATACCATTTTTCCGAGTGTCTGTTTAGGCGCGAAGAATGATTTAGTTACAAGTTAGCTACACTGTGTATATAACCGCGATTTCTTACGGTATCAGTTCTAAAGGAAACTAATAAAGTGTATTCATATAGCACATTTAATTTAATTACATTATATTTGACGAATAGTTCTGAAGTATGTGCATTAAATGGTAGGTTTGCAACAGAACGGTCAGAATTAATCTGGAGTCTGCCACTACGGCGTGCGTCATAATTGTATTGCGGTTTTGGCGCGTAATGCCCCAGAATTTGATTTTACCTTTGAATGTTTTTTTCTTGCATCTTTGCTCACATTTATTGTTTACTTTAGCGATCTCCTTTGATGTTAGCTTTACCTATAGCTGAGGGCGTCTGTACTTTGCATATACAGCGAATGCTGGCTACGCGACCAGAAGCGCGTCGTGTTGCTAGCAGTGTTTTATATTTCAGAGCATCTTAAATTTACTTCACACAAGGGAACACCGCTTGGACGTTTCACGCGTTTCTTATGTCATTATTTTGGGTCTTCGAATGAATGCTGGTTTCCAAAATCTTGTGGCCGTGTTGTTGCTGCATAACTACTGGCGTAAGTACATCGGTATAGCAACATAATCATGGATGCATAGTGACATTTTTCCTTCAACAATAACATCAGGAAAACAGAAAAGTGATAGTGATGCTTTGGGGTTGAAAAACCTCCCACAACATGTCGCCACCGGAGCACTTGATGCCGTTCAGGTCTCCGGTATTCCGTAAACCGCACTACGTTATACGGACACGCTAAAGCTGTTATGTTGCCTAATAAATTTAAGTGCAAACTTTAAGTGTCACGTCAAGGTATCTCTTGTTCCTCCGTGCCCGCCATCCTTCCTTGTTCGCTCTAATATCGAGACTTGTAACGTTACGGAAAATAAAAAAATGGAACCGATTACAATTAGATTTACTTCTTTCAAAAATGTAATTGATTATACCATTAACTACAACCCCACAGAAGTAACAGATCAATTACTAAAATGTAATTCATTACTTCAGTGTTACTTTCCTCCCTGCTTATATTAACATTGCGCAGAAATGCAGTAGTAAATAGAACGAGCTTGACTGACTCTTTCAATGTGCCCTCTAGCCCTTCACGTGTTGGTTATCTTCACTGAGAACTGGTTTTCAAAATTTTTATTCCGTAATCTTCTCTTGTTTTCTTGCGAAGACATTTGGCAGTGTCACTGAAAACTATCTCCATGTGCGCGCAGGAGGGGACTGTGTTGTAGCGTACGAGCACATTGCTCGCAAAATAGGATCTGCTAATACGCCAGCTTGGTTATTTAAGACGGGGTGTGTCGATTCTCCGAACCGTGTTGCAGGCGAACAGGCAGGATACATTGAACACTTTCTGTGGTCTTGCCCAAACAACCTAGACTAAAAGTGCGCGCTCTTTGAGTATCTGCAAAAGAAGGACCTCCTGCATGCGTTCCTGCAACGCCCTTTGTTCCCAGCCGGGCAAGTCATTATTCCCCGCAATAAGCTTCGAGTCTTCTTCTTGCATTCATAAAAGAGACTGGTTTGGTGGACATGTGGTGTCATAGCTCAGTAACATATTGTAAGAGACGCTCAGCCGGAGCGCCCTCTATCGCCAGGCGAATAAACTGCCGCCGGCTGCTACACAACTCACCACCACCGCAACATCCTGGTTATTCAATGCCGCGATTCTCGCGGTCTGGGTCCTCCAAGAAGCGCCGCGCCCCATTGTTTGCTGAGGCTAGGGGAAGGCACTCCCGAGAGGGCCTATTAAAAAAAAACTGAAATATCATCCATAGGTCATTCCCTAGCATCAGCGCTTAAAGCGACCGTTGCTATCGAGCCATAGAAGCGCCGTTTAATATTTGTCAGCGAACATCTGGTGGACCTCCTCTGGCGCCCTTCAATCGTTAGCCATTTGGTCTTAAACGACTGATATTGTAACGGACGCTGGCAAACGTTCACGTTCCTCGAAAAGTTGGCCATATCTGTAACGTCATTTAACATAAAGCTGGATAATATTCAGTCCTAAAATTACTGTTCCTGTGTTACCATCGCAGACTGCACTAAGCGAAGAAAAATTGAGCAGCAGCTCTTACCGCCTATGACGGCTGCTTGAAAGCGCTTTCAGGAGAACGAGAGAGAGGGGGAAATATATAAATTTGTTATAGGAGGAACGGGGGCTCAGCGGTCTCACTTCCAAGAGAGCTGTGCAAAACTGCAAGCCTGCCATGTTCAGGTGAACGAGGCATACCTGCAGGACGCTGATTGCGTGAAGGAGGTAACCCATGTACGTGTTCTGATCCCTTTGAACACTAATTCCTGCCAAATGCAAGTACTCAAAGCTGAGAGATGTATCTGGTTACATGTAATTGTTTACTGAAAAAGTAATTGAGTTGCAGTGAGCGTTATCGAGGTAACAGAGTAATCATTAACTTACATTACCGATAAACGTTATTGATTAGGAGTAATTAATTACGTGTAATTTGTTACGTACAAGTCTGAATAATACCTTATGGTCCATATTGCAATTTACAAATTCTAGCCGTAGACTTCGCAAGGCGGATCCACTTGGAATGAATTCTCATGACACGACCACGTTCTAGATACTAATTCCCGAACTTTGCGGACAAATGCATTGGCGTTCCAGTTACTTTATTAACAAAACGTCGTTTTATGCATTGAAGCACAAAAGTAACTGGAACGCGAATGGATTTCTCCGCAAAATTGGGAAATCAATGTCTCGAAAGTAGTGTCATCATGAAAATTGGTTCCAAGTGGATCCGCCTTGGGAATTCCACGGCTAGAATTTGTAAATTGCAGTATGGGCCATAAGGCAATTATTTAGCACATCATTAGCTATTTTTGTTGATTAGTCAATTATGCATTCCAATTGTTTGTGCAAGTAATGTCCGCCTCTTCGAGTAGACCAGCTCATGAACTAGAATTGTGCTTGCTATCTGCCACAGGCAACATTTAAAGCTTTTCGAAAGTGTTCGCTGAAACACCCGGTATATTAATCATAGGAATGTACACCCGTTATCAGAAGTGTGGCGACCAGGGCTACTGCGAAAAAAAAAACATAATAATTTGTAATGTCAGACGGACAACTTGAATCTGAAGAATGCACTGCGATGTTTGCAATGCCAAGTGGATGCCAAACTGGAGCCTCCAGTTTGGGATTACAAGTCTCAAGGTATCGAAGAAATCTTTTCTTCGCTAAACCGCTGGTCTGCATACTTTTGACCATGAGTGTACGTTGTGAGACGTACCACCTTACATCTCCGGAATCCGTTGAGATTGCTTTGATGATACGCTGGCAGATGAGTAGTCCTTTCTTATAGACGCTTTTGTCGCCGTGCAGGCGGTTATCCGGAAACTACATTTTCCACTTACGGCTATTATACCGGGTTTTATTTTAACGTTAACAGAATATGTAATATCCCCTGTGGCATTTTAGGTAGAATAAACTTATTGTGCTGCAATAACCAAAGAGTCAATACAAATACTTCACCAGTTAACAAGATTTTACTAACTTTCCGACTAATTAGATTTGCGCACATATTGAAATCCACTAATTGAAGCCAGCTGTTTCATGAGGTCATCCAAACAAATTTTTAAACTAGCATCACTTTTGAGATAAGCGCAGTCAATCTTACCGTAAAACTGCATCGTTCTTCAACTTCTTTTCTTTTTTTTTTTTAGCAAAGCGCCGTTTTATGCATTGAAGCTCGAAAGTTACTGGAACACCAGTGCATTTCGTCCCAAACTTTGGGAACTCATATCTCTAAACTGGTGTGATCCTCAGAATCCATTCCAAGTGCATATGGCTTTAAAGGTGAAGAGCTCCAATTCATAAATGTCAATATGTGGTGTTAAAATTAGTTCAGAAGTTAATTATTAAACTCTAGTTAATTATTCAAAGATTCAATTTCGTTGTTTTCTTCTTTTTGCGCGTGTGTGTGTGCTCGCGCGAATGATGACTGCCTCTGAAAGTAGTGCAGCACAAGCGGTAAAGTTGTGCTACATGTCACGGGTGATTTTTAAAATTTCTGTCAACGGTAACATAAAACACTGTGCATATTTATAACGTGTTTCCAGCTGGAACATTCCGCGCATTCTTTCCCGCGTCATTACGGGCTAATCTTGGGTTGTTCGCGACCGCTTTTTTCTTTATACATACCTTTTCTGCAGACTCGGTCGACGGGCTAGCACGGCCTCACCGCGCATTCATTCGGACCGCGGAGTACGCAGCTATAACTTTCTCTTTTCTCGCTCTTCTCGCGCCGGAATGCATTTGTAGCGTAAACTGGTTCCTTCTCGAGCTAAGTAGGCGGACGGAAGAGAACTCTAGCGAGTGGCCGCCTTCACTGTGTGCGATCCCTAAACGATGATCGAGCAGCGGCTATCCCGCTCGCGCTTTCGTGTATACAGGCGCCCTTTTCCCGTTTCTCTTTGCTTACTTTTAGCGATTTCAGAGCCATTTTCCCGGCTCCACTTCTCAACGATGTGACGGTGCTCGGAGGACTGACTATCCCCGCCTCACCCGCTGGCCTCTCTCACTTCCCCATCGCCGCTCGATATCCATGACGCGACTGATGCGCGGTTCTGTCATTCCACACTGCCTCGCCACCTACCCTTTAAACACACGCACCGACTGATTTTCTTTTTTTTTTTTTGTGCACGTCAACGTTGTTTGTCCGCTGTCCTCCTCTTATTTCCCCCGTGTTTAGCGGCAGCTCCAACGAGCACCACGATGTATATAGTTAGCGCATCGAGAGCGGCGCATAGGAAAAGGGAGAGTGGGGCGATGGCATATTGGTATATGGTGGGCTGGAAGGGCCCTCTACTAGAACTCATCGTGCCGGCACCAGCTGACAGCTCTGCTCGATTTTCTTCTGGACACAAAAACATCACAGACCCGCGCGCGCGCGCGCGCGCCCCCACGCTTGTAAACCGAAAACACTACCGCGCTCGCAACGCTTTGTTTGCAGAGTCTGTTGCAGAGAATCGTCCCGGAGCAGGCCGTGGCTTTCGTTGCGGCGCATGTCCGCGGTTGAGTGGCACTCGCCTCAATTCACTGTTTCTTCGCACCCTCTGCCAGGTTCTTTTCTATGTAGTTAGCTTCCGTTATACGCGCCCCTCATTTCGTTTCTTTCTCTTTCGCAGTCCATTCATCGGCCCTTGGCCCTAGCGCCTTAATGAATGTCCGCGCGGCTCCGGAAATAGGTTCGCGACCAGACCGGGGGGAGGGAAAAGGGGAAAGGATTCGTCTGCTTGCTGCTTTCTGTCGAGGAGGGCCGACGCCGCCGAGGCGCGCGACTCTCTCCCAAGGCTTACGTTCTTGGCACCTTTCCATGGGCATCCCTCCTAGCTTGGAAGCAAGGGGGAGCTCGTCTCCTGCGCTTCTATCGCCATCCAATACTGGCTCGCGTGCCGAGTCGCCGAGGCTCGGTGCCTGCGGAGAAACTCCGGCAGTCGCAAGCCGCCCCGCGCATCTAACGGGACGTAGAGGGACGCTGAGCTATCGAACCGCCGCGTTGTTAAATATTCGATGCAAACGACGCGTAAGGAGAGAGGGAGAGAGCCCATCAGCAACCGCATTCGCGGGATTGAACGAGTGAGCCGTGTCCCTCAAATTTTCGATCCCGTCGGCACAGTGGACAATTACATCGCTCGAATGCAGACATTGCCATATAGATATATATATATATATATATATATATAGCGTAGAACTTGAGAAGGACGGACTGAAAGTCGAGGCGGCGCATAAAAAATTTCGAGTCGTTTCTCTAAAACAAAAAAAAAAAAAATATCCTGACGCGCAAACGTGCAGATCTAAATTACGGGTGGCTCAAATAAGACGCCCCATAGTGCCTGAATGCATGGGACGTGCCGCGTTTGCGTTAGCGTTGGCAGCAACGCCATTTTCTGACAGCTCCAACCAAAACGCCCGAGAAACGTTATTGTGCTGCGTCGTTGTTTTCGCAAAAGGGGGAAAAGCAAAGAAACCCATATTACTCTTAATGATAGTTTCTGCCGACACTAGCGCTGCTACAGAACAAGGAAAAGATAGCTTGGGTATAGCTATCGTAAACGTGTCACCTTATCTTGCAGGGTGTCTACCAACCGCGAAAACCGCGAATTCTCAGGGATTTTCAATAGTCTGCAAAAACTCGGGGAATTTGTGCTTCAATCGGGGAAAATAAGCTGTCATTTTATTGAGAGGGAATGAAAGTCGCCCTACTGCTGGCTCGAGTAAAAGAGGGGAATCGTAAACAATTGTTTTTGACGCCAGTTCGTCCACTGGAGGAGTTGCCAGTGTACAGTCGACGACCGATTTTCCGGACACCTGATTTTAGGGCAATGCCCGATAATAAGGACGGCTTCGCGGCACCACCACGTGTCCCATAGAGTCAGTGTATAAGAACGTTTGTAATTTCAGACGGAAGAACCCTTCGCTGTCCGATTGTCCGGACTTGATGCCGCGACCGCAGGTCCGAAACGGCAATAATCAAAGCCAACACCGCCGTTTTGGTTACCTCGCCGCCTCGAACCAGCGCTCTCGCACGCTGGTCCGCTGGCAGCCGTAGTAACCACCGCGGCAATGCTAGTTCTAGCTGTTTCGACTTTCGCCATTAAGGTTCTTGCCGTTCGGTGCCGTGTTTTCCATTGAACGAATTCGCCGCTGTCAGTAATGGCACCGACTCCGCTTCTGTAATCCTCACGATTGGCTTCGAAGCTTAGAAAGCATGGAGCGTTGCGTAATGCCGGTTCCCGAATGGCAGCTTCGCCTCCGCACAGGAATGTCACGCGGTGAAGCGTGCTATAAGTATTGCGGTGAAGCTTAACAAGCGTGTGAAGGGGCAACTGTCACGGGATACAGTACGTATTCCATAATTATACACGCGTGCGCCCACCGTCTCCTGTCACAGTACGAGCACCGATATGCCTAATAGGTGTACTGGCAGGCCCTCAGAGCTTTTTGGACGTGCCTGTAACGCTTTGAGTCCTTAAGGGCAGTAAAAGACACTCATCCATCTTTTTTCGGACTGCGCGATTTGACTTTTCGGACGTCCTCGTGGTCCCTAGGGAGTCCGAAAAATCGTACGTTGACTGTACAACTGACCAAGAGGATGCTTAAAATGGTCCGTGGGGCGAACGCGCGGCGGGACGAGGACAAGAGCAGAAATGACCGTCGCATTGAGGAATGATCTGGAAAGGACCTGTGCCGCCTCTTTTTTGAAGGAGCTTGAGCTCAAAAAGCAAAGCGTTGACTGACGCAAAGATGCAGGTGACCATCATCCAAACCGAAATAAACTCTTAAAAGCAGTGAAACACACAACAAGCATTCTGCGTGGGCTGAGAGTATGTGAGGAGAGTTGAGGTTGACTTTCCAGCTGCTGAGAAAATCTCACTTGTGAGAAAGTTCGGGCCTAATACCAATGATCTTGCTATCACTTGATAGAAATAGCTCATTTTCGAAAATATTTGCTTCTGTATGCATCTCTCTTTATTCGTATTTGAAGTTGTTCGACTCGATTTGCAATGGCCTTTACCATATTTCTTTTTCGAAGATATTTGCTGTGCATTTTCCTATCCCCTCCCTTCAGTTTTCTATGCTGAATAGTATAAGCGCTACTCCTTACTATTCAAACTGAATTTTTTTTTCTTAAAATGTTTACTTGAGAGTGACAGCATTGGGCGACGTGGTGTCAGCCTGTCTTGACATAAAATGAAGTACTGTGTTGCTCAGGGAAAATCTGGAAAATTCGGGGAAGTTGAAAATGTCAACTTCCTAGACACACCGTGCTTAAGCTTTCGGAGAAATAAAGACACAAGGCGAGGAAGCGGCAGAAGACAAAAATAAATGTGACTCGAAAAGCAGAGATCGCGAAAAGTATGCAGATTATAATAGAGGCCCTCCCTACGGGGGTTCTGAGATTGCAAGGAGCTGGCAGATTGCATGCAGGCAATTAAGTACGGCTCAAAAGCCGTTGGAGCGGAAAGATGAAACCAAGAAAATGGTAGTGATGCCTACGCTATTATGACGTTTGCTGACGCCGTTCTGTGCTTAAAATCAGATCTTGTGTAAGGTTTGTAAGTTTACCAAAGGTGATGGGCCGATTGACATTGGCTGCTTACGGTAAAACCAGGAAGGAGCCAGCACAGGGGGACATGGGCTGGACTTTATTTATTTATTTATTTATTTATTTATTTTATTTTTTTGCAGTCGGGGAAGCGCGCAGAAAAGTTAGTTTTGAGGAAAGGCCTGGAAACATGGGTGGAAATAAATGGGCGGCTACACTACACAAATATCTGTGCGTTAAAAGCGTTGACACGGAATGGAGGAATAGGCAAGGAAAGTTGGCAACCAACTGCAGGAAAATTGAAAGTACAACTGGGCAATCCAGAGTCATCATAAAGAAAGCGAGAGAAGCAGACGGCACATTGGATACAGAGGGTAGAAAAAAAAGGCTGATTTTTTACAAAGACGGCAAGCAAGAAATAATGAAAGAAAATTTGTACTAAAACAAAAAAAGGCAGTGCCTGCTCTTTGAGACCAGAGCTGATTGCCTGAGGACCAGAAGTTGCCGGAACAAATATTTGAATGTGCGCGTACCCGCTTCAGAGAAAACTCTGGAGACAACTCAGCGCATTGGTAATAGAATGCGCAGGTGTTCATCCATGCCGCCCGAACCCTAGGGAGTGTCTACTTTCCAGATGCGCTGGGGTGCAACGTATATATGTTCAAGTCGCAGTGGCGTCTCTGCGACTTGACGCTTTCCCGCTTCGACGGGCAAAAAAAAAAAAAAACTAAGAAAAGCTCATATTATAAATTCATTCGAACACTTTGTCTGTGCGAGCCTTCGCAAAGCAGAACATAGCTCGCATTATTAAACGCATAAGAAATCGTGACTACGTTTTCTTGTGCGCAAGCGACCTTAATTCCCGTCAAGCTTCCAGGTATTCTGCTGATCTGCCGTGTTGCTTCAGTAGCAAAGAGCATCCCCTGCGTATTTATTAAAAAAATATACTTCGATGATGTCTTCGCGAAGCTGGCTTCTTCTTTTTTTTTTTTTTTGGCCGCCTTCGTCAGAATTGAAACGAGGCTTAAGATGGCCTCTATCCGCTTAGTTGCTTATTTTAGCCGTGTGCTGCGAGTTTTAAACACAGCCCATAAATATAATGCGCCATGCCCCAGCAACATGAACCGACCCGTCGTTGCTACAGTTACCGCGAAGGCATTTTTTTTTTTTCGACTCCACTTGCCGTGCGTAATTCTGGAAAGGGTAGAACTTTCGGAAGAATGTTCCCGTGTACGTCCCTGCGATGGCGATAAGCATCAACGCACGTTTTTTCTTCTTCTTTAGTTAAAGCTTGGGGCGCACGGTGGAGATGAGCGGCGTATTGCGGGGACGGGGGTTTATAGAGTCTATAATATGGAGTCGGCGCCCTTGACAGCACGTAGATGGAATCGTCAAGACGAGGTCGAAGTGGGGAGCTAGCGGGGGGGGGGGGGGGGGGGGGAACGGCGTCGTATTATATACTATACTACGTGACACCGGCGCCGATCCTGCTTCACTCGAGACATTTCGTCAGATGGAAATTTTCCGCGGGGAGAAGCCAAGGATGAAATTACAGGGACTTCCGTTTCGGAGCTCATGCAATGGAGATGTGTCGTAAAATACTGTATTGTGAGGGTGGTATATATATATGTATGTATGTATATATATATATATATATATAAACTAGCCTTCGTCTGAGTAAATGTAAGTCCCACGAAGGCCGGTCCTCCGGCCGCAACATCAGTAAGAACATATGCCATAACGTACGTCTTTTTTTTTTTTTTTTTTTTTTTGAGCGTGATATATAATCGAAGAAACAAAGTTCCCGAAAGTGAAATGTGTGGGCGAGCGATTTGAAGCAATATTGCGAGCTCGTAAACTATTAGGTCCATTCCAAGATAAATTATCTGCGTCTATGTATTTTAGACCGCTCAGCCCTATATATATATATATATATATATATATATATATATATATATATATGAAATCGATTTTGTCGTTTTCTTCAGGAAGTATACTAGTATATACTATATAAAGCCGCAGCGAGACATGTGCTAGCGGAATGTACCAATGTTGGCCCTCGCATTGGTATGTCTAGTTTGTGCGGCAAGAGACTATTTCTAACGTGGTGAATCCTAATGAACGGGGGTATAGGTAACTTGCGCGTAATAGTATTCGAAGGGTATAGGTAACTTGCGTGTAATAGTATTCGAAGGTTATGTAGGTAACTTGCGTGCTAGTGCTTCACCATTTCCACTGTGGTCGCGCGACATTGCACATCTGGCACAATTCTGAGGCTTTGTGGGGCCCCTTGTAAAAGGAGCTAGCCCGTGTAATTTTAACTGACCAGCGAGATGTCTATCCAAGAATTTGATACCTTGGATTATTTTTATTGTCTATTTTTGTTTATTAAGGCGAAAGCCGTAGATGGCTCATGGGTTGAAGAAACAGTTGTGCGGCGTTAATGATTCCTCCAAAATTCGAGCGAACCAACTTGTAGATATGGCCGAACCGATCATATCTCCCATATCTCCAAGTTCGATTCCCGTTGACATCGGGAAAGGCGAGAGTTGAATCCACGACCTTTGGTGGTAATTAAGGCGAAGTTAATTAAGATAGTTAATTAAGGTTGGGATTATTAAGGCACTCAAACCAACGACCTTTGGTGGGAGAAAACAATAGGAAGTACAACAAGGCATTCGAATGAAAATGTCATGTAATGAATAATATGTTATTCGTTACATGGCACTTTCATACTATTAAATGTCATACATGACATTTTTTACACTTTATTGTAAGTGCGCAGGCTTTCGCCTTCATCCTCTTTAGCGTATGCTAAAGTGACTCGACTTTCTTTTATCTTGCTTTTTTTTCTGTCGCTATTTTCTCTTTCTCTCTTCCCTTCTTTCGTTAAGTCTGTTTATGTAACGACTTCAGGTGCTTCAATATCGAAAACGCGGGCAAAATGCCGCAAAAATGCACGGCTTGGCAAAATTACTTTCTTTTATGTGACTTTCATATCGCCGATAAACTTAATCGAAAGTCAGTGCCGTGTTTGTGTCGTGTGCGTCTCATCCGCGCCGTGCTTCTTCTTCGTCGAGGAAAGACGTTGGAGGAGGAAGGACAGATCGACCGCGACGCGTGGCGACGCTGCGGCTTCGACCAAGCGCGAACCGCTCCATTCGCGCCACACGCTCCATTAACGGGCCAGTCTGCAAGTGCAGCGCAGATCTCGGACAACCCGATGGACGGACATTTTAAATCGTCTTCGCCTGCAGCCGCTCGGCGCGTAGTGGCAGCACAAGCGCGTGTGGGTTGCGAATCAACACCCAGCAGACGGGCGACGCACGTCCTGCGCAGACGCTTGCGTCAGCAACTGTGTGAATCGGTTTCCCACTGGGCTGACTGTGACGCTTTCCTGACCGCTTTGCGCAGAGTTGATGCTTTTTGTGCGCTGACATTATTTTTAACTACGGATGATTTACTGCAGCTATATACACTCACTCTATTTTCTTTGATTTGAGAACTACGTTCATGATAGTGGCGAATATTAAGATCAAATTTTAAAATGCAAGAAAAAAAGGAAGCTTCAGCGCCGGTACGTTAGTTTGAAGTCAGGAATATCAAAGCGTTTTCTCGTGTTCGGGACGCTTTTTCGCAGCGCCACAATTATAGCAAATTGCTACGTTGAGTCTGCTCTTAAACGCATATATCTATACGTCCCCGGTAGACGTGAAGCGGCTGAATTGCGTACAAGAGGTTACCAAGTTCACTGATCGCATGCATACATGTCCACACCGGGGTTTCTATAGGGCGACGGCGAACTATAAGTGCACTTACCGATATTCGTTAAGCGCACCAGCTGTGGGTCTTTTCATTTACGGTCCGGTTTCTTTAGGTTCTATTTCCTTTCGTGGCTTTATTCGCTCCGAAAACACGTGCTAGCGAGATTTCTCTTGCGTTGTACTGATGTGAAAACAAGAGATTCAATGACGCCATTTCTTTGATTCGTGGGTATTTTGTTGCGCCCACGGAAGCACGCGGGTCCGCGGTAGCGGTCAAGAAATTTTCCATTGCTTCCCGGAATCATTGATTTAATTCAGTTGCATTTTGTAAGCTGCGTGTCACTGGACTCTCGTGGTGAAGTGCGGAGGTCGTACTGAGATTTCAGTGTGCATTAAAAATGAGAAAAACAATGCACCGACCATTACGATACTCCCTCGTGCGAAATTTGAGCGTAGCTCTATACGCGTTTTCATTTCGCCAAATGTTGGCGGGCCCAGACAGTCAGTCTCGTGCTTCGCGTTGGAAACGGAGGGAAGTGCGGCGAGACTGCCTCGCTAATCGAGAGATAGCGAGAGGCAGCGCGTGGGTGACGCGTGGGCGCGATTCGCAGCAGCCGTCGCCGACAGACCTCCCACACGGCGCGCGCTACTCTGGCGCCATCACGTAGCCATCATCGCCGCAAGAGCGCACCTTGCGCTTTTCTTCTCACGCAGCCGCCATACCCTCCTCCTCCGCTTTCGGCCTCATGCTTCCGGTGCACCGTCCTCCCCCGCTTTCCTCTTCGTGCTCTGTTCGCTATCGCCGTCTTTCATCCGCCGCTGCGTCCACGTTCGCCCTTTCATCCTTCGCTGTGCTGTTTCGCTCGGTTACGCCGATGCTCGCCGCAGGAACGGGCGCCTAGGAGCTGCGCTTTAAAAAAGCTGTCCATATCGCCTCATCCCTTGAAGTTAACGGGCAAATTCGCTACGTTAACCACCAAGGATTATACGACAACAGCCACCACCTAACAACCACCAAGACTTACTGCTGTCAGTCCTCGAGTTTTACTCTCCGCTCGGTATCAAAAGTATTGTTTACACTCTGTGTGCTTGTTCTCTGATGTGAAAGCAACGAGGACTGGTTCTCAACAAAAGGCTTCGGGGCAGTGACTTGCTGCGCGGGCTCTGCCGCACGTGCGGCTCTTCTGCGCATCAGAATCGCGAGTAGAAGGAACCTCTGTCTCAGAAAACAATCCCGCGAGACGCACATCCCGCCGAGTATTGTCGGGACAAAGCCGCCATGTAGCACGCGTAGCAAAGCCGACAGGTCGGCCAGCTAGACCGATCAATTTTTCACAGCGCCGACACCTATAGCGCCTGTTCGGGCTGCCCACGTTGACGGCTCATTGCCTACCAAAGTGGCGCCGCAGTCGCCAACGTGTGATACGCCGCGCGCGTTCTCGCTAGAGGTTTTTCTTTTTTCCTACCGCTCTCTCACAAATAGGCACACGCGTTGCCGCTCCTATATACGAGACGGATGTACACTACACCTGGCCCGACCGTTCTCGTTCTATCCGCGCAGTCCTCGCCCTGCCTGGTGTACTGAATCGCCTGGTTCTCGATCGCGCCTCGTAGGCCTCCGCTGTTGTAATGCAGGGCTGTCCGATTGTTGAAGTTGATGTTCCTCCTGCTGCTACCTCGATTAACTGGCCGGATTCGGCTTTTATTA
The DNA here is from genome assembly GCF_023375885.2 of Dermacentor andersoni. Classification (NCBI taxonomy): domain Eukaryota; kingdom Metazoa; phylum Arthropoda; class Arachnida; order Ixodida; family Ixodidae; genus Dermacentor; species Dermacentor andersoni. Next base: position 332,299,079 of record NC_092814.1, read on the forward strand.
AACGCGCTGTAACATCGCCTTCTTAGGCTGCATCGCGCGGAGCGTGTTAAATAGCGAGCCAGCGGCGAGAAGACTCTCTCGAAAACCAGCGCTGCCCATGTGGCGCGCGTCAAAAGGACCCTCAGCGCCATCTAGTATCAGTGTGCTGTAACTTTTAGCAGCACAGACAAACGGGGGTCAGCTGAGAGCTTGTTGATTTTGCTTTTTCCTCTTTGTTTTGCTTGATTTTGCCCTTGATGTTGTCTCGCTATTTGAGGCCGGAACTGTCAGCCTGAAGACAACAACATAGTGGAGCAAATATTCGCAACAGCATGAGGTACGGGTGTACTGCAGCTGAAGTCTGAAAGCGGCTCGGCACATCGTAATGGAATGCCAAGATATTCACCTTCCAGAAGTGCTGGCAGCTAAGGATGATGGAAGTATTAACTCTATGGTCAGCAGTCAAGATACGCAGGAGATGTTCAGGGTATTGGCGGAAAGAGAAAAGAAAAAGAAAACAGCTCGGAGGAGAGTGATAGAACTGGAGTCGTTATTGGCATAGGTAACAAGTTTTGATGAAGCGAGAAACGAAAAAAGAAAGAGACAGGCAAAATGCTAGACTGCTATGCATGTGTATAATATTGATTAGCTCGATCAGGCTAGGTGTCTATTTATCACCGCCTCGTTTTGCAGCGGGTGCCAATAGAAATTGTCGTCGAACTCCGGCGTTGGCATCCCCCGTACCCCGTTCCGTCCCTTCTTGTCCGGCATATGGCGGGAGGCCTCAGTTTCCTCCATGTAGTACATGTGCACCACCGGCCGCGTGTACTATGCGTGCGACCAGAGCGGCGAGCGCGCCTAATTCGATCGATGGATCGTTCTGGTCCGGATGTGCTCGGCATCGCGTTTTCTAGCCGAGCCCCAGAGGAAACTACCGACGACCTCCCCCTCGCGCTGCTCTTCCCCCTTCCCCCCACCTCCACTTGCCCGGGCCTCAGCTGGCGCGTATTGTACCTGTGCGTGCCACGAGCGACGGTGTCCGCGCCCGGGCTGGGCCGCGGCTCTGCGCAGGAGCAGCGCACGGAAATCACTGCCAAGAGCGGAGAGTACATAAGTGGCTCCGCTGCTGCCGGAGCGCGTTGACCGGGGGCTCGGGGCAAGGTGGAGGCGGCTTTAGGCACCTCGGCTACGCGCCTGTGGAGGCACGGCTGCCAGACGGCGGGAACGGCGTTGTGACTGAGCCGGAACAGGTCGCCACCACAACCCGGACTCGAAATTATTTCGGTGCTGGTATTGAGTGGTTCTCAGTATCCAGGCGCTCGCGGCCAAGTTGACTCAGGGACGTTTCCGAAGGGTGTGGTATACAGGCTACCGGGGCCAGCCAGTATTCCGGGGCTCAGACCGGTGGTAGCTGCTGCTGCTACTACTACTACTACTACTACTACTACTACTACTACTACTACTACTACTACTACTACTACTACTCCGCTGCCCGGCTGGACTGCCTTCGCAGAGTGGAAGGGAGGGCGACGACGGTCCCCGCCGCCTTTCTTGTTTGCCGCCCATATTTACCACTCAAACCGAGTGTTCCCGAAATGGTCATAAATGCTCTACGCGAGAATACTCACTTATTCGGAAAGTTGACGAAAAAGACAAAACTCCGGTCCATTCCGATTCAGTTGTGTCAACAAAAACCCTCGAGGAAAGGCGGAAGCTGCCCCGCGAGCCGAAGCGGATGGCGGCGCTGAAGAACAGACAGTGCGAATTGTTTGCGCGACCGTTCACCTGTACAGTCTTGCAAAGCGAAACATCGCATACAGCGTAGAAATCGACAAATTGCGTTGAGCGGAACTGCTTGCTTTGCCACGAGCAGGAACTGTTGTCCCGCATATATATATATATATATATATATATATATATATACACGACGTCTCACGAAATTGTATCCCGAGTCGTGGAAAAGAAAGGTTGGGAGAAAGGTAGGGAGTGAATTCTTGTAAGCAGCCTTAGCAAGCGTGACGAAATGTGCGGTTGGGACGAGTTTTAAAGGGCAACGTGACTGTTTAAAGCATATAAACTCTATATAAAGAATTGAGCCACCTTCGTTAACTAAGTAATAGGAGCCGTAGATGCCTTGCCCCTTATTGGGGCACAGTTATAGGTTCACGCTCTATCGCGTCTTTTCCTTTCTTTTTCTTCCTGATATCGTTAGTGCAGAGTCTCCCACCCTTTGCTCTCTTTTCGTTTTCACCGTCAGAGACGACCGCTTTCTAATCGCCTTTCATTTCCTCCCAACTTCCCTTTCTTAGTAGCTTTCTGCGTCTTCATTGGACTCGGCACGTGCGATCGCCTGTCTCGGCGCACTTAGGTTTTACGCGTTCCCTTCGCCGTTTCTCACCTATCAGTCTCTCTCTCTCGCTCTCTCTCTCTCCGCTGTGCCGCCACACCTCCGCTGCGGCGGAGTGCTTTGCGCTACGCACACCTCATTACCGTTCGATATAACCGGCATGTTTCAGCTCTCATGCGTAAACCGTACATGCACTCTCTCTCGCCAGCGACTTCATATCGCTTTGCAATTACCTCTTTTCATGGTATTCTGTGGTACGTTTGGCATACATCTGAAGATCAACCTGAAACGTTTTTATTTCGATTTCGAACGATTTTCGTTTTCTTCGTTTTCTTTCCTTTTTTGTGTGTGTGTGGATCCATATTTTTGCCGACAGCCGTCTTTTAATGCTGGTTTCGCGCACCTTTCCAGGTCCTGCACGTTCCCGCTTCACCGTTGTTCCTTTACGTACACACACCTTGAAAGGTGACTGTCTCCGAATGTACGTGAGGTGAAATATATCCAGCCTTGGTGCGTGTGCTTCCGCGGCGCGGTGTTCCCCATATACGTTCGCGTACGAACGATTCTTCGACTTTCCTGACTTAAACCCACGCAAGTTGGAGCGCTGACTTCGCACTTCGTCTACAGTAACGTATTCCCGTCTCGTTTCTTTATTTTTTCTTTCTTATATCTTGCAGGACGTATAACACAGCGCCCTTTGTCTTTTATTGCGTTATCTTTTTTTTTTCTCTATTTCGCAGGCCGCATTTCGTGTATATGCTATTACCTTGCGTGCCAGGACTTCCTTATTCGGTTAAGTTTTCACTCCGTATGGCATATATAGCTGTATTTATCGCGTAATTTTTTTCGCCTTCCGGGTTTGGCTGTATTTTTCTTATCTTGTTAATGCTTTTCGTTTCATCTTTGTTGTTGTTCTCGACTATCGTTATACCCGCACCCTTCTCACCACTTTCGTGCCTCCTACCCACCATTTCTTCGAGGTATGCAGCATGTCGTTCGTTGTGCTACCTGCCTCGTCATGTAACATTTCCCCGTGCAGACTTGCTGGTAAAAAGAAAGAAAGAAAAAAAAGTGATTGCGTAGTTGCGGCGTAGCGGTCCGAGCGTATAGGAAATTACGGCCGTGATAGGCCCGCCACCTTGCCTGCCCTCAAATGATGATAGCTTAGGTGCAAAGTGTCAGAACTCGACCGTTAGTAATGGCATGCCCCCCCCCCCCCCCCCTTTCTTTTTTCTTGACGTCCTCTCCATATCCCCATTTCACATTCTGCTCCCTTTCGTCTCCCGATATTTCCGCCCCATGATCGCTCTTTTCCTCGCTCGGAGTTCGACAACGTCCGTAGAAACGTGCTTGGTCGGATGTTTTTTCTTTCATTTTTCTTTCCTTTTACTTTGATTTGTTTATAGCGGCAGCCTTCAGGGATCGACGGCATATGCCCTTCTTCGCTTGTTTGACTGCGCAATTGAAGGAGACGTGACACCTGCGAATTCTATTACGTCAGCGCATGGTCATAAAAAAAAGTATCCACTAAGGGAATGCGAAGCAAGTCAACATCACCAGATCGTTTGGAGACTTGATATGTGATACAGCAGCAGTTGCTGAATTCTGTGTCTCTGGAATCAGTCAGCGCCCTTTGCGTCCTCGGTGGCCAAGACGCGTGGAAAGGGGTCTTAATCAACCGTTCTCGAACGAGAGATGTCGCTGAGTTCCCACCTTTTTGGCCACTGTTGCTCATTACAGGTGAATGAGACTACATCGATTCATGAGCAATATATATATATATATATATATATATATATATATATATATATATATATATATATATATAGTGTGTGTGTGTGTGTGTGTGTGTGTGTGTGTGTGTGTGTGTGTGTGTGTGTGTGTGTGTGTGTGTGTGTGTGTGTGTGTGTGTGAAAAGGAAGGAACCATATTTATACAACGCGCGCAGATTCGTGCGCCCTCCAAAAGGACAATGGCGTGTTGGTGTACCTTTCGTCTGGCTAAATGAACAAGAAGATGCATTCAGTGAGCTACGACGGCGACTTAATACCACCCGGTTCTTGCGCACTTTGATGACGAAGCGGAAACAGACATCCACACAGACGCCAGCAATTTAGGACTTGGTGCCGTTCTCGTTCACTGGCAAAACGGAGAGGAAAGAGGGATTGCATACACTAGCCGCACTCTTTCGAGGGCTGAAACTAACTATTCAGCAACAGAACAAGAATGCCTTGCAATAATATGGGCCATAGGAAAATTCCGACCATACTTATACTGTAGACCGTTCCGAGCAATCAGCCACCATCACTCGTTGGGCTTGCAAACCTGAAAGATCCTTCTGGGCGACTTGCTAGATGGAATCTGAGGCTGCAGGAATACGACATAACGGTCGTGTACAAGTCTGGTCGCAAGCACAGTGACGCTGATTGCTTATCACGTGCACCGGTCGAATATGCTACTGTGGAAGATGGACACGACTTTCCGTTTCTTGGAGCCGGGACCACATCTGAGATGGCCAAACACGAACAGTCTGACACCGAGCTGATCCTACTTATCAAGCACCTAGAAGGACACCCCGTCCATGTTCCGCGATCTTTCAGCCGGGGATTGTCATCGTATGTGATGAGAAATGACGTCCTGTACAAAAGAAATTTTGAGCACAGCAGAGAAATTTCTACTCGTTGTTCCTTCAGGCTTGCGATCCGAAATCTTGGAAGCCTGTCACGATGACCCATCAGCAGGACACCTCGGAGTGAATGGAACGTTCGCCAGAATTCATGCCAACTACTACTGGCGAAAGCTATTGAGTTCAGTACAGCATTATGTAAAAACATGTCGGGATTGCTAAAGGTCCAAAACTCCTCCATTAAAACCGGCAGGCCTCCTTCAACCAATAGAACCCTCCAGAAGCCCCGTTGGAACAAGTAGGAGTGGACTTGCTCGGTCGATACATCTTCATCAGGGAAACCATGGATTGTAGTAGCGACGGATTACGTAACCCGACATGCCGACACAGCTTGTCTAATCAGTGCAACGGCCATTGAAGTGGCTGAATTCTTTGTCACCAACGTAGTACGGTGACCCTGCATTTATTATCACAGACCGAGGAACTGCGTTCACAGCCGATTTGACGCAATCTATTATGAAACTGACTCATGCCAGCCACAGGAAAACAACTGCCTATCACCCTCAAACAAATGAGCTAACCGAGTGATTTAACAGGACGCTGACCGATATGTTGTCAATTTACGTAGACTAATACCCCTGTCACACGGGCAGATTTGATGTCATTCGAATCGAATAGCATTCGCATATTATCCCAGTAATCGGGATTTACACGGGAAACTGTAATGTCATCCGAATGTAATGACATTTGCTATCCAACGAGTTAGGGGAACTCATTCGCATTCGATTTCGAACCGAATGTATACTCTTGACCCCAGATAGACTGCAGCGACACGCAACGGGAAAAGATAATGCGTGCATCAGCAAAGTCAGAATATATTTTTTTAGACTTATAAAAAGGAATAATTATTTATGCCGCGATGATATCTTCACCACGGACTGTGCTCAAGCGCTATTACTCTTTGCATCAGGAGTCTGTTGCGACGGTCGACCATATTGCATGTGTTGATCGAAGTGCTTTTAGTTGTGAATAATTCGATGCATCGAATGTCATTCGATTCGAATGGCATTAAATCTTCCCGTGTGACAGGGGTATTAGAGCACCGTACATGGGACAGGATACTACCCTATGCAACATTCGCTTACAATACCGCATTGCAAGAGACCACCAGCTTGTTTTTGGCCGAACAGTTACCTCACCCTTGGGTGCAATGCTGCCTGTCAGCGACAGTCCAGAGCAGAACCCTGACATCAGCGATTTTACACAGAGGGCCGAAGAAGCACGTAAGCTAGCGCGACATCGCATTCAACAAAGGCAGCGCATCGACGCGGACTGATACAACTTGCGGCAAAGAGATGTCGAGTATGCACTAGGCGACAGAATATGTACGTGCACATGGACTCCTGTGCGGACGAGCGGCCTGTCCGAAAAGCTTTTGCGCCGTTATTTCGGGCCTTACCGAGTACTTCGCCGCATTGGTTCCTTAAACTACAAAGTTACGCCGGAAGGTCACGTGAGCCCATCACGATGCCGACGTCGCACAGAAATGGTGTGTGTGGCCAGTATGAAGCCATATTATGACAGGTAGTGAATATTCTACCAAACACGTCTATTCTATATCATATACCACTTTAGTATGGACAACAGCTTGTCAACAATTTCGTCGCTTTACGCATCGGGACGATGCGTTCGTGGAGGGCGGATAATGATACAAGCCAGAAACCATCTTTAAACAATGCGCGCAGGTTCGTGCGCCCTCCAAGAGGGCCAACGGCGTATTGGTGAAAAAGACGAAGACGTAATGGCGCGTGCATTCGCCGCACCCGCTCGCATCGTATGGGACCGTTGTTGGGGAATACAAGCAGAGGAGGAGGTGAAGCGACGCTCGACATAAAAAGAGAAGGCATTCATATATCTCCTGTTCGGAACGCGGCAGTCATCTTTTTATTTGCTCCCTGGGCACAAGTTAGCCCACAATAAATAGTTGTCGGAACTCCTTAAACTGCTCGTTACAATATATATATATATCTGTATATATATAATATAGAATGTGCCTCCTACGCGCTCACTTATTACTCTGATTGTAGACGGAGAGGCCATTGAACGCGGATTATGTTCCTTCATGGCACTGGCAAACCTACTAGGTCAGTGGGGTCCGGCACCTGCACGTAAACCTGATGGCAAATCGAAGTTTTCCGCATATATTACCTACACCCCCCCCCCCCCCCCACCCCCTCCCAAACTTATTCATCTTAGACAAGACGTTGAGTTCGTTTCGCTGCCTGGAGGCCTTCAAAGCATTAGCTGTCTGAATAAATGTGGCGGGGAATTGTATAAGCACTTCGCCAAATCGACGCTTTCCTAAGATTGTGTTTCGCTAAATCGAGGTTTGACGGTATACTTTATATGCGCGCAGACGCCAGTGTTTCTGAGCAAGCGGATCTTGACTCTGCCTCCCCCCCCCCCCTTTTTCTTTTTCTTCTTTCCCCCCATACTTCCGCGTCCTTCTTTAGCTCCCTTCTGTCGTTAAAAGAACCACGTGTTGCGAGAACCCCGTCCTTTTGTTCTTCACTTATCCGGCCTTCCTCCCGAGCTGAAAGCGCTTGCTTTGCTTCGCTACATTTATTCATTCTCCCGCAGCCTGCCCTTTGCTTTGGGTGGGTTATGTATATACGGCGCGCACGCAGATGGTTCCGATGGCTTTTCATGGACCGTTCGGCTCCGCTTCCGTTGTGTTCTGCGCACTCATCGCCGATGCAGCCAAGAAAGGCTTCGTGACCGTGTGTGTGTGTGTGTGCACACACACACACACACACACACACACACACACACACACACACACACACACACACACACACACACACACACACACACGACCATGGGCAACAATGAATGCCGAGCGGGCGATTCATTATCGCACCCTCTTTTGTCGAATCGGCGCACTTGGCTGCGTCGCCGATCGTGGTCATTAACAGTGCACCTCATTGGAAGAGCACGCGTGCGCGCGCTCGAAGACGACGTGAGTTGAGGACAGGGATGATGCAACGATTGTATTCCAATGCCATTTCCTTTTTCGCGCTTCGACAGTGGCCCGGGCGGCGCTGCTCCGCCCACGTTTATAAATGGGATAGGCCGGCCGTGAGGGGTGGATGATTAAATTTGAATGCTTGCGTCATACCGGCCCTGGTGTTTCCCTTCGCGTTTGGTATGTAGCATCGCAATTTCCATTTTATCGATGCTACCTGCCGCTGACCGCGCACGCGCAGTATACTTGCGGCTCAAGTCCAGTTACGGGGAAGCGCTGTAACAGGCTCTGCTGAAGTGCGCCGGCCGGCAGGGCACTGTGCAGAAAAAAAAAAAGGTAAACGGAAAATTTTATTAGCGAGAAGACACGTGAGCCGGAGCGAGTGCGGTCTACAGCCTGCGGGCTATATTGGGTTTGGAGAAAGTGAGTAGAAGAGAGGGAGTATACGGCACTGAAGGAGGGAAGGGTGTAAATCACACCATTGCGCGACTGTGTTGGGTGGCCAGGGTCTTCGTGGACCGCTAAGAATCAACGCGTGCGTTTCTTTAAGCTCAGCGTGGCCTTAAACTTGTCCCTGTCTACATACTTCGATGCCCTTTATTGCATGTATATAGACAGGGCGCTGCAACGTAACGTTGTTCTTGGCAGGAAAAAGCCTCTTAAAAGGGCCCTCACAGAACTCATATATATGTGAATACCGTGTGCGTGCGTGGTATATTGCCGTGTTTGTTGAAATAAATGAATCAGTGAAAAAAAAAATGTACAGCTCGTTACCCTAGACGATCACAAGATAACTTCTGTGAATCAGTTTTTTTCTCTTCCTCTCTCTCTAAAACGAATACAAAAAAAAAGGAATAGGCGCGTTGTTTTTGTGGCGCGAAAATAGAGCAAGCACGTGTAACGCGTTCCCTGAACGCATCTCTCTTCCCTCCTTTCTGTAGCGGCGCGACCCGTCATGCGCAGCGCTGTGCTCGCTATTTGACACGAAAGTCGCGGCCACCAAGTCTGGAGCGCGTGCCACAGATGCCGAAAGTTCGCCAGCGAACGCCTTGCGTTGTGCGCGCATAGCTCATCATTGTTTCGCTCGTTCTTCCACGACGATGTGTGAGCGGCCGAGATATTCTGTTTCGGACTAAGTTTCCGCTTAGGACAGATATGGAACGCGAGATGAGGCATCACTTGCTTGGAATTTCGCGAGCGTCCGTGGTATGCGCGCATGCGGGGAACAGCAGATTCGCCGAGCTGCGTTCCGCAGAAGCACGCCCGCTGCACGAAGCCTGACGCATCATTTTTTATGTACGCCGAGTTCGGTATCTCGAAATTCTCATTTGAGCACGGGAAGCGTAGCGTTATAAGCCACTAGCGTTTTTGATGCGTTGTAGGCTGCTTCCGCTTGGAGATATTTAAGCAAATCATTGACTAATTACTTTACTAATTAATTTCTAATCATATAACATTGTGTTTTTGCTGCGAATGTACCCTCCGTGATCACAAGTAAAGGTGAACCAGTTGCCTTGTAGTTTACCTTGATTTGGAACGGGGTTCGAGCTTTACAGCAAACTTCCAAATGAATTTCCACGTATACTCTAAATTAATAGTATCGCACACATTTGAAGTAAACCTGCCGAAGCCGCACGGCTGATGATCGCGTTTTTTTTTTTTTGTTAAACCTATTTACGCAGCACCCTATATATAGGTCGCATTCACACGACGGATCGTATTGCAGATTCACTCCGCTGGCGATCTGGACAGGACTCGGTACCACACACGTATACGCAGGAGAGATCAGTGGTGCCACAAAATCACTGTATGTCGCTGCCACGATGACAGACGCTGACTTCTAGGCGTGTGTAGCTGCTTGATGTGACTGCAGCACGAGATCGCGCGCGAGCACGACATGCATGGCAACGGCGATCAGAGTTGCGGCGAAGGATGAATGCAGCAGCGAGAAGTTTGAGTCCGACGAACCGGAAATAAGGTGCAGCAAGATGTGGAACCAGCGAGGATAGTTGGTGATCCACGATGCAAACTCCTGTATACTGTCCTTCTGTAGTGATTTGGCCCGTCCTGTCAGTAAAGTTTCAGCAGACGATGCGGGTAGCTGGTGGTATAAGCGCGTCTATGACGTAGGCCGGTCACAGAACCTCGCTCGCGTGCTTATCCAGCGCTACCTAATAAATAGCACGAGGCTTGTGCATTTCGATCTATGACGTCATGGCACCTTGCCCGAGTGCTATAGAATCTAATGGGGATGGTCCCTATAATAAGCCGAGGTGATTTTTGACGTCACCGCTTTCGTCACGCCGGGGCTCGACTAGAGAAAATTTCGGTCCGAGTAGCATGACTCCACAAAATCAGAGGGCGCAGGCCTGCCATCTAGGAGGCATTCGCTTATCTCGCTGCCCCGCGTGGATGTCTAACCGGGCGCTTGGCTCTCAACGTTCTCAGTTCTGCGTCATTACTGGCTAGCGGTAATGGCCGCGGCGTTTTGAGCGAGGTTGAGTATCTAAAAAGAAAACGGTTATTTTATATGCTTTTTATGACGTACCCACTCTCATTTTTGGTCGGAGGCAGCTTTGTATCTACGCATCAGCAACGAAATGTCCCTTTTTTTCTAAGCGGTGCAAGCTTTTCTTGCACTTACTCTTTAACGGCTGGACGCTGGCGTATTATAATATCAGTAAAACGTTAGACCTCTTTTACTTTATCGGAAAACACCATAATTCAAAGCACGAGGACAATAAAAAAAATATAATACTTGTGAAATGAGATTGTTCATGCGTGAGGATCGGCAACACCTTGGGTTAGTTTTTTTTTTTTTTTTCTTTCAAGAAGGAAACGACAGATGGCCCCATTTCCACCTCGCATGCTTCCAAGTAACAACAACAGCTGCGTTGCTTTTTCTTCCCTTTTCCTCTTTTTTCCCCTTTAAAGTATCCAGGTTTGTAGTCTCGCTTGGGCCATTCCTTTGTTCATACGTTTGCTAGTCTTTGTTCGGCAGTTCTTGCGGCGCGTTCGCCTTCCCTTGGTCTCGATAAGCCGTCACCATCAATCATTCACCTTCCGTGACCGTGGCTGACAGCTTGCGGATTGAAATCACTCCTGCGGCCCTTTCGCTTATTACCATATTTCCACGCGCGTGAAAAACCGCCATCTTATCACCTCCCCGCCTGTCCTTGCTCGCCTCCGTCATAACATTTTTTTTTACTCTGTCGGAGGCAGTGATGAGGATCCGTTTTGACGCATTTTGGAGGGCAGAGTAGAAGGCGCGCGCGAAAATCAAAGCGCGTGGACGAAGCCTCGTTTGAGAGCTTCATTACAGCGCCTCAAAACAACAGCGTAAAGTACTGCAATAATGAATAAACTAAAGTGACACTAAAGATAAATATTAGGCTGTATTAAATAATTACGCTTTTTCAAACATCCCTAATCTGTTTCCACACAGGTTCCAGCTAAATCGAAGTTCCACAGGTTTTACCTAGGACGAGAGCGTCTATTTTTTCGGAAAATGGCCTTTTTTTACCGCCGAGACGGACGGACGGGCGGATAGATCGAAGGATAGATGGATAGATAGGCGGATCGATGGATGGATAGATAGTGTTTCCCGGCTGTGGTTGATGAGCAGGCAGCCCCAGCCTAGGCCTCCTCTTTCAGCGTATACTTCGCAGTGAATGTGATGTGCTCTGCCAGATATTCTTGCTCCTGAGGTGTGGTGGCTGCATCCAGTCAATCTGGGTTGGAAGGCAAGTATATAGGGAGGGGGGGTAAGGCAAAGTGGGTGGGGGGGAGGTGGAGGATGGCACGTCGATGTGTTTTCGGTGTATGGGCGGTCTCTGCAGGGAAACGCAGGGAACGGGATCTATTGTGAGGGGACCTCGGCGAAGGTATCGGTGTCGGCTGGGCTGGAGAGCGTGTCTCTTTGTAACTCGCAAAAAGAAAAAGACACTGAATAAAAACTCTTAGGAAAGAAAGATCGCGACGCCGCCCTGAAGCTCCAGCACCTGCTCGTCGTGACGTCATGCATATTTCGCGACGCCTATGCACCGCGCTGCTTAGCTACTTTGTGGCGTTAAAGGAGCATACATTGCTTCCTAAAGGAACCGAAGACTCGGCCAACAGCGAGCTTCGAGCACGCGTCCTTCGCGGAAACGGCCCAAACGCAAGAAGGTATACTTGGAAACCTGTGACGTCGTCACACTGACGGCGCTGAGGTTTCGGCGTGAAATTCCAGTGAGGACAGTTGCGCCTCAGCCTTGTCCCTCCTCCCTCCCAAGCCTTCCCTCTCCCCGCCATAACACACACACACGCGCGCACACGCACACGCACACACGCGCGCGCGCACACGTACACGCACAGACAGACAGACAGACAGACACACACACACAATTCGGTCTGTTGAGGTTGTTTACCCGAAGAGGCGGACATTACTCGCACGACCAATCGCAATGCTCAGTTACGTGATTAACGAAGTTCCACTGATTAGATTTGTAAGTATTAGAGCACGTCTTGTAATTACAGGAATCACGTAATTAAGGTCGCCTAATAATAATAATCATATCCTCTGAGCAGGAATCTCGAGTCTGACACCACTTTTGAAGATATGCGCGTCCGCAAAACCTGTTGAACAATGCCCTGACGTTGAATTTTTTTTTTTTTTTTTCAAAATCCATTTTTAGCAGGTTTTCGGGATGGATATGTCGAAAGAGGTGCTGTAGTCTTAGGATTTTTCTGTCAGTGGATATGGCTTCAATATTAGGCGACTTCGTTCCTGCAATTGAAACGTATGTGCCCTGTACAGTGAATAATTAGAAATTTCATTACTGCGTTTCTTTTTCTTATTTGCTACATGGAAATTGGAATTGCACCGCCTTCACAATTCCAGCTGAGAATGTGGAACAGCGCTATCCGCATCCCGTGATTTCAAGAAAGAAAAAAAAGTATGCTCGAGCTTAAAAAAAAAAATTATACACGCGCGCCCGTGGCATGCGATTGATTATGCGTTCTCAGTGGCGTGTTTCACGTTGCCGGACATTGATGTGGCGTGGCAACAGATCCTCTCGCTATTTTCCAGGTTGTGCGCGGTTGCACAGTAGGCGCACTTTTATGCAAGCGAATGGGCTGGAAAGAAGAAAAAGAAGCTGAATGCGGCGATCCCCGCTGCGTTTGATTGATGAGCATACACGGCGGTAAACTGCATTTGTCATCCTGAGGTTGTTTGATCTTCCAGTTCTTTCGAAACGGTTGACGTTCATCGATTGTGTGTTCTAGTGCCTCGAGACATTTGCGCGGGCGGGCGATATAATATTTGCGCAAGGCGCCGATCGAACTCCGAAATATTAGGGTAAGAAGAGATGTTTTTGGAGGGAGCGGCGAATAAGTAAGGAGAGGAGGGGGGCGGGGGGTGCAGCGAAGGAATGCTTGTGTTTCCTCGTTGGCTGCTCCGAATGCTGTTTCTTATTACTCTTGCTTTCGAAGTAACATTGTGCGACGAAAGAAAAGCAAACTGAAAGCGTGGGTGGTCAAGCGTGCAGAAACTCTCGTCGAATGAGGGAAGAGCCTTAATTTGAGTCGGCAGGGAAAAGGCGTTACCCCAATTTTCTTTTCGCGGGGTAACGTGGTGTGAAAACAACCGCTTTCATTATCGGCTCACCGCAAAACCGCGCCGGTCTTATCTACGAAATGTATGTATGTATGTATGCCGGGGAGGGAGACACACACACACACACTAAGCGGAAGATACAAAAGAGAGAGAGAGAGAGAGCAAACAGCGAAGAATAGCCGATGATCAAAAGAGAAAGCGCGAAGGCTATACGGACGTGGCTCCTATTCGGTGCTACGCGCGCTGAAACCAAAACGGCGGTGAACGGAATCGATGCGCCTCTGTGTAACCCTGCTTCTGCGCGCACCTTTTCTTGATGCTGCTGCTGTCCGATTACTTCGCAGCGTCTACTTCTCTTCCCTGCTTTTGTTTCCTTCTCTCTTTTGCTTGTCCTTTTGTTGGGGAAACGCTAAAGAGGACGTCGTGGGGTGCTGGTGAGATGAGGGCCAGCGGAGGGGGCACGCTGACAATGTCATCGATTTTTGGCCAGCTCATCGGTCGTTTTTCTTCCGTTTTCTCGTCACATCTTCCGGGGGTGCTCCTCTTCCGTCCGCCGGCTGACTCGGGACCCTTCACTTATCGGCCTCGTGTGTTCGGCCGGTTGCCATGTCGCATTCGTGTGCTCCGTGGCCCATCCCGTATACTATAGTCGGTTCCCTGGGCGCGCTTCTGGGTCCTCGTGTCCGAATGCGCCAAGAAGCCAAGCTGGCGGCCGTTTATAGCTATGCTGCTAATTCGCTTCCTTTCCATAGCACACTCTAAAGTCGCCTTGCGCTTGAGTTCCAGCCAGTAAGTAAGTAACTTAGATGAATAGAATGGAGTCTGACGTTAAAGCCTTAATATATACACGCAACGGTGTGTTCCACATATTTGAAGACGATACTAGTTCCTGATGCGATGTTTGCGGAACGTCGATTTAGCTGGAACCTATGTGGCGCCGGAATGAGAGCGGCAAAGCCAAAATATTTGCTCGACGCGTATAGTGCCACCAGCGCGCGCGCGCGTCAGCAGTCGTAAAAACGGTCCACGCAGCAAATGTCCGCGAAGTATGGCTACTGCATGCATACTACTTAACGCCTTTTTTTGTTTCTTTGAACAAGCATTCTTTGAATGTAAATTGCAATTGTGGATCATTTTTATTCATCTAGTACGTCGTCACCATGGAACGACTAGGTTGAAGGCTGAAGTTTGACCGCGTCAGCCGAAATGTATACGCCGTCGTCGTTCGTTAGTTTGTGCTCCTTAGTTTGTACACAGCTGTCGATAGTTTTCATCGCCTTTTAGTTAATCTGCGTCAGAGCTGGCGTGCTGAAACCATTAGGCCATTGATTAATCGAAGAGGAGTGTTATTGATTAATCAAATGAGGAAACCCAACTCTCGCGTGGCCATAAGTAACACTAATAATAATAATCTTAATAATATCCACTGTGTTTCCACATCGCGATGTTGGAGGATGGGCAGCGTGTGTGGCGGATCGATTTCGCTGAGGGCTCATGATTCATTAGCGTGCTCCACCGGCATCTCGGCACGCGGAGGGGCCTATCTCCCGTCCTTCTGCTCCCGGCCGCATACGTACGTTGCCGGCGGCAGGCCTGGGGGCCCCAAGGTGGCTGAGTGATGTGTGAAAGTCTTCTTTCGTGACATATACGCGCACACACACACGACCATCATCAGAGCGTTTCTGACGAAGGCCGTGCCGCAGCTGAAACGTGCGCAAGCATGCTTTTTTCGCAAGTGTGCTTCCTCTTTCTAAACTACGTACGTACCGGACCTACAGAACATTGTCAAATATATATATATATATATATATATATATATATATATATATATATATATATATATATATATATATATATATATATATATAGTGCGCCTACGCCCCTTCGGTAAAACGCCCAGTCTGTCTGCCTACGTTAGCCGGAGTACCGGACAACCTAAAATAACTCTATGGCAAGCAGACTAGCGGGTGAGCGGAGGCGCAAACGCGAACGACCTGCACGGCGCAGCCGCCTGGGCTGGTGCAGAGCTTAATCAGACACCGATATAATATTGCCGTAACCGAGCGTATTCTACTTCGCTGCTAGTGTAAAGTTCCGGCTGCGGCGCAATCGCGTTGCTGGTGAAAATTTACGCCTGCAGCAAAGTAAAATACACTTGGATATGGTAATGTTAGCTGCGCTTGTCTGGTTGAGCTTTTGGACGCCCTTGGAAGCATTTTTGCGAGCTTTCGGAAGCTGTGTTAATACAAGATTTTGGATCTGATATGTGCGTTAGTGGGGCTACGGTGGCAGTTTTAAACGAAGAAGCGCGACTCATGGGCAGCCACAGCTAAGCTGATTCATTCACTTCTGTTTTGCTTTTTTATGCCTCTTGTGCGCAATTGACAGCGTACACGTGCTTCCCAATTATCACGTTTCATAAAGTGATTGTGCACGCGTCTAATGCAATTTTTGCCGGATCGTCTTTTTTTTTTGTGCCTGCTCTTTTTGTTGCTGGTTTCGGTATGTCCGGGGCGCATGCGCGCATAGTCCTGCTGCAGTGAAAATTTTCCAGTAAACGTTGACAGTTGTCAGTTCACAGCGCTTGTCCCGTCCTTGGCGCTTCACCGTACTCAAATCTGCATCACCAACGGGCCCAAAATTCTACTCTTCTAAAGGGTCAACCAAGCGTCGATGCTAAAGAAGATATGGTTGACGCAATGGCGCGTGCAATACGATACAAATAATATGCGATACTAGCGAATTGACTCGAAAAGGAGACGGAATAGAGAGAGAGATATGATCAAAATTTAATCACAGAATCATTTGAACAACCATGTACGTCGACCTTGTCTTCTTTAGCGTCGACACTTGGTTGACCTTTTTTTTTTCTGGTCTCTTTCTTCTTTATTTTTTTATGCGAAAACATCAAATGGCCCATCGAGCGAAAAAGCCGGTTTCTGTAGCTGCGAAACTGTGCCTCAATTTCCAATGGCTGC
The DNA here is from genome assembly GCF_023375885.2 of Dermacentor andersoni. NCBI lineage: Eukaryota > Metazoa > Arthropoda > Arachnida > Ixodida > Ixodidae > Dermacentor > Dermacentor andersoni. The sequence continues at coordinate 332,315,633 of NC_092814.1, forward strand.
GATGCACGTCACGGGCGCGCCTCGACAGCAGAGCGGCCGAAAGGGGCCAACTGCCGGCGCACCACGTGTTGCGTGAGTGGAGAGGGCATCGCCGCAACGCCACGTCACTCTCGTTCCCAGAAGCTTGTGTTATCCGCGCGTTCTTTGTCCGTGCAAGCTCTTGCCTGTGTTCTCTGTCTCGGCAGTCGCTATAAAGAATTCATGTATAAAAGACAGAGTAACTTGAAGTAAAGAACGTTGGCGGTAGCAGAGTCCTTCCATGGAAAACATTGAAGGACTCTGGAAGGGTATGGTTTCGAATATGCGACCCCACGGTCAGAAGCCGAATGTCTTTACCCACTGGGCCAAAGCAGGCGTACATGGCGGGCCTGTGCACTCTGCCTTATGACGTCATGCTACTTGGACTTAAATTTCCGTTCTCAAGACCGGCGTGACGAAAGCAGTGACGTCGATATCACCGCGGCTTACTTGGGAGCGTCCCCATGTGATCTTATGGCAGCCGGGCTAGGTAGCTTCACGTCACGGATCGAAGCGTACTGGTATTGTGCTATCTAGGGGGCGTTGGCCGAGCGTCTCAACGCGCTCGCTTTCCCGCGAGGAGTTCATGACTCGAATGACCGCTCAGCGGCGTTCGACTGGACATTAATGCTTTCGCATCGGCAACTCATAAGAAGCGCTTACGTGTTCTCGATTTTTTTTTTTTTTTTGTCAATTTTAACCTTCAGGTAGAAGTGAATGACGCGGAAAGCTGCTTGCCGCTAGCAACTGTAGATCGGCGCCGAACTGTCCCTGCGAGCTGTTCAGATGTTGTTCTCTAATCGAAGTGGGAAATTTTCAGCAATTTTTAGCGAAGTCCATTATGACAGCGTGCTCCACCGTTTAAACGTGTGCGTGTGGCCGCCGAAGCGCTTTCGGCGCGCCGATGGTCCTGTGCAAAAGCAAACCATCCGCAGATGGCGCCCAAGTCCCATCTCGAGAACTGGCTTAAAAAAAAAAAGAAACTTGTATGAAGTAAAGGAAAAACCGAAAAGAACATCGCGCTACACCACCATCGCAGCAGCAGCGTTCAGCCATTCGCGAAAGCTGTCATCGAGAAATTACGGCGCGGCGTTGTTTTGAAAGGGAGAATTAGATGCGCTTCTTAACAAAAATAGAATAAACAATGTTTGCACGCGTGCGTGCGTGGCAGTGCCCTATCTACAGCAGCGGTACGCGGGGCTGCGCTAGCGTTTCACTCCGGCGTTTTTTTTTGTTTTTTTTGGACATTCTCTTGCATCATTCGCCTTCGCGTCCGCTCCGTAAGCGTTTCGCGCCGGAGTTTGTTTCGTGCTTCCTTCTGCGACTCGGAACGTCGTCGTAACGAGCTGGAAAACGCCACGAGTTGTACGCACGAGGCGAGGAGAGCCTCGAGCGTTGCTGTTCCATGTTCGACGTTTCGACCGGTAAGCGAGGGTGAAGAAAGAAAAAAAAAGCGCGAAGAAATGACTAAGCACGAGAACGCCGAGAAGCCGCGCGGTGCATCTTCGGCGGCGCCGTGGCGTGTTTCTTTTTTCTTCTTTTCTTTTCTTTTGGTGTTCGCAACAGCGTCAGCGGCCGGAACGCGACGCCTCTTGCGAGAGAGAGATAAGTTAGGCTTCCTGGCAACTTGGGCCAGTACACTTGTCTGCAGTGACTCGGACGTCCTCGCGTGCACACTGTGACGTTTTCCGCCTGTTTTGCCGCGCCCCGTCTGTAGCGCTGCTGCTTGCTTGCGCCACTTACGCCATCCGGTCGTCGCGTCGTTTTAGGAGACCCGGGGCGCTTTTGCTTTCTTTGTTCATATCGTCTCACTTATTCATTCTGTCGGCGCGCCGTCTTGCCATTTATGCCTGTCTGTCTGTCTGTCCGTGGTGTGCACGCGTGCGTGCTGCCTCGTGGCTTACGACACTCATGGCCCTGCGTGTGCCCCCTGTGGAACACTGAAATGTTCCGAGTGCTGTGTGCGAATAGCGACATTGCGGCATGTTTAGACGTCTTAAGGAGGAAACGTGGGTTCCAAAACTAATTTTGTTAATTTTGGTGTGAATTGGGTGATATTCAACAGTATTGTTCAGTTTCTTTTCTCTGCCGATTGCAAACATCTAATTAGATTTTGTATACCTGCATTGGAACAAACGATACCAAGTTTCTAATGCAGACGTTCAGTGGATTTCTTACGGTTTAGAAATTTCGCTTTGTCAAAGGAAAAACATAGTATATGGCGATAATGCCAGCGACTAGCTCTAGCGGGTGATGCTAATTTTATTGTTCTCAGTGCACTTATAATGCGAAAAAAACAGACGTAAACTTGATTGCAAGATTTTTGCTAATGGTCATTTTATAATTAGTAGCAATTAGAACTTAGCAGACAACTTTAGAAATTAATTGCATCACCGGCTAGATCCATTCGATACGAATATATTGATACCACGCATTTTGCTCGTACTTAGAACATACGAAGATGCTCCGTAAGGCAGTGTGCGATGCCGAAAAATGAAACGGAGAAAAACTAATCCGAACTTTCAGTTCACGGTAACTTTTATTGGCCTAGCAATATAGCATCACCATGTAGCATCACCATGTAGCCCAGTTTTTCAGCAACAACTTCATGACATATATGTGGCAACTGTGCAAAAATAACGCTGAAATATTTGTTACAACATCATGCATAGTCGTTTAAAGCAATGCAAGAAAGCTTGCACCACCCACTTCGCATTTCTGTTTTAGATCCTTGTTAAACAGGAGGCACACAAGATGCACCACTGTTAATAAAGTTGCGCAGAGTTCATGGTCACAACAAAACATGTCCTTTGCACAAAGTTATGGCTCTAACAAAATATCTGGATCAAATCTCAGCGGCGGCAGCCGCATTTCGATGGAGGTAAAATGCAAGAAGTTCACGTACTTGTGTTGTGCACGCCAGGTGGTCAAAATTAACCCGGAATCATATGTGGTTCTGGGACGCAAAGTCCCAGAATTCAAAGTGGCAAAATATATATATTTTGCACATTCACACAATTGTGCGTTCAGCACAGGTCACACATTGACCTATAGCAGCCCTGGACTATAGGCAGAGTCTGTTGCTAGCTTGTGCCCTTTTTTTGCAAGCTTGCTTGCCACAGCATTTCTGTTCGTGTGATTACTGGACATGTGAAACCTCCGATGATCCTTTTTAAGGCTTCGCCGCACCATTCGCGCATGCCACAGGTGGAGCACTCCAGCACAAGCTTCACTGATTTACCCGGGGGAGCAGTAGTGTCCGTATAGTAGAGACCGGGCCTGCCCTCCTAGAGCAGTATTTTTCGCTCGTGCCAGGCTTTTCGTATGCTTCTCTCCGTGACTTTTAAAAGGATTTTCTAATGGTCCTTTTTGAGTTAAGTAAACATCCTTCTGCAAAAGCATGTGCGAAAATCGGTAGAAGGGTACCGCGCTGCTAGCGGTATACGTGAGCAAAGCAGGTATACATCCGACGCATATCTTTAGACACAGCGTTATTGTAATCTCAGGTGCCCTTCTGGTGTAGTACTTGTAACAAACCGATCCAATATATATATATATATATATATATATATATAATCGTCACAACGACAGAAGCACCCAGCAACGAAATAAGAGCCCTGCGACTTCCACAACACCAGTCAGAACCTTGCCGAGAGCCCGTACTCCTTGGCGGGGCCCTTTGAAGGCATCAGCGCTTTCGTGCCGCACCCGAGACACAGCGCGAGTCCAAGGAACTCTTGTACGACGGATAAATTCACGATTGCAAATTCAGTTCCGCTGTCGTTGACGTCCTCTTTCGTGTCGACACCCAGCAGCTCGAACTTCCGCTCCATTGCAGACTGTGACGCCAGGCACATTTTCGTGTTACCGGCGATCGCGGCGTGCTCGCTACTTTCTTCGGTCGTGAAGGAAACGGTCTCTACACGATCTGTGCTAACACGCGAGGCGTGGGCGGGCGCAGCGTTGACGCTAGACGTGCCGGTTTGCAGCTCGGAACTCGATCCGGCAGAATCTCCAGGCAGACCAGCAACCGGCAACTCCGGGAGTATGACAGGCCTGTAGCCGCCTTCCGACGCGCATTTCACGGCCGCTTTCGCGAACGCTTGACGCGTATAGCAGCCTTGAGACGACGATCTCCTCCAGCCATTCGGGCAGCGAAATGGACGCCTTGTCAAACGTTGTCGCGAAGCAAGCGGCTGAACAAACGTAGACCAAGGTCGATCCAAATAGGTCGCGAAGCTTCGGTCGAAAAGCGATTCAGAATAAATTATCACCGACATCAGCAATTGGGTGGTATAAGCCGCTATCACTTGCAATGCAATGCAGTTCTTGAAGTGTGCAGAAAGGCGCGCTTGTAAAGTTTACCTGTTACATTGTGCTGCTTTGCTTGTTGACGTTTTTCTGAATTTGGTGACTCGGGTAGCTTCATTGTTTCTTAACCTGTTCAGTCAAAAGTATCGAGGTACACAACCGCCAGATGATCGTTTACTTTCGTTCTTGTCGTGGGACTGCACGGGCCGACTGGCTTGGCGTCCGACGGTAGGACCAGCACTCTACACCTAAAGCGTTCGTCGGCCTCCAAAGAAAGTGTGTTCTGTGCAGGGGTGCGATTTCAACACTCGTACGGCTGGCCTTTACCTCCGTCGCTTTCCGCCCTGAAAGCTCGACACGCTCATCAAGTAGAATGGCGGGGCATTTAAATATACAGCTCAAACGTCAGGCCACCAAAATAAATTTCGCGCCTTCGAGAACAAAATGACGTCACTATTGTGTTTAAAGAATATGGCATCACATTATTTTTTTTTCCGCCGAGAGGATTCCCTCGTCACACAGATGGCGTTAAGCACCATGAACCGCCGATGAGCCGCCATGTTTTGAACGTATGGGCTTCTATAGAAGCTTCGCCACCAGGTATATTTATTTGCCTTGCTTAGACAGCGGCGTGATGAAACCAGAGAGATCAAGAAGCAAACGTAGCGAAATGCGAGAGCGGTCGAGCGCGCGCCAAAGAGCGCCAGACCAATAGGAGCGAGGCACGCGGGGAGTGTGTGCGCTTTGGCCAATCAGCGGCACGGACGCATCCTTCCGAATGACGCGATAGCGTCGGTTTCCCTTCACCAACGGTATTTTGGACCGGCGCAAAATGCGTACAAAGAAAAAAGCTTCTAAACATGCCCAAGATGGCGGCCGCCGGCCACAGCGTTCGCTAATGGCGACGGTGCGAAGTTCCAACATTTTTGGCCAATGTTTGCTAATTTAGCATCCACCCTGGCCCGTATACGCGCGAGTTTTTATTTTCCGATTAAATTTACCTTCTAGATTGCGCGGAGAGATTCTTGAATAGATAAACGTAGCGAAACTGCAGTTTTGTGAAAGTCTACCTTTTTTGCGATATTTTGCTGTCTCAAGACCCGCGTCTCCCCTTACGCGGAAGTTCGGGGCTTCTATCTAATACATGGAAAAGGAGAAATCGCTTTTCTCGGCAACCACTGCACCAAATTCGATTAGATTTGTTGCATTTAAAAGACAGTTAGAATCTAGTAACTCTTGGTAGGAAATTTTTATTGCGATCGTAATTATGCGCACACTCCAGGCACATTTCTGCCATCGCTGTCGCCGTGAGGTTCCGTATGAAGTCGAAGGGCGATACGATCGTCGCCGCGTGCTGTCTGCTGTATGTGCGAGGGTGAGCCGGCGATCGCGGTTCAATCTTGCGCACGGCGAGTCCAACGTGCGCTGTGCTTTCGCGGCTTGGTTCGCGTTTATGCAAGAGGCAACACGAAGGTCACTTCGCTCGCTGCTGCTGCCGCGCTTCCTCACTTCAGCGTTTTGACAGCGAGTTTCCACTTTCATCGAGTGAGATGTGTTCATGTTTGCTTGTGCGTGCGTGATATGGCCGATAAAACTACTATCCTTACTTCGTATAGCTGTTCACTAATTTGTTATAGCCATCGATGCTTCGCCTTTTCGCCGAAACTGCGACTTTCTTTTATTGCGATAACAATTATATGGACATTCCAAGCGCATTTCTGCCCTCGCCGTCGTCGACGCCGTAGCCGTGATGTTCTGTATAAACTGCAAACAACATAACATCGTCGCCGCGCGCCGTACGCTGTATGTGCGAGTGAAAGCTTGCGGCGGCCAGCCGACAATCGTATCTCAATCTTGCGCGCGCGAGGGAGGAATGTGGGACAGAAGCGCGCCGTCTTCTGTCGCGCGCGAGGCACGGGAGGAAGCAAGGGAGGGGGGGGGGGGGTCATTCTAATCCAGCGGCTGCTGCGCATGGCGCGGCCGCGCGGGCGCCGTATATCATGCAAGCGATCTGCGATGTGTACAAAGTGCGTCAGTGCTGGTAGCTTCGTATGCGCTGTGCTTTCGACGCTTAGATCGCGTTGAAGTGCGACGCAGCACGAAGGTCCATGCGCTCGCTGCTGCTGCCGCGCTTCTTTATTCCAGAGTTTTGACAGCGAGTTTCCGCGGTCATCGAGCGAGATGTGTCCATGTTTACCTGTGCGCGCTTGACACCGTGCTTGTTAATTTAGTTAGTAAGCGAAGGTTTGCAAGCTTATACGGCCGATAAAAAAATATCCTTACTTTGTATAGCTGTCTACTAATTTGCTATCACAGTATATGCTTTCGGACGAAACTGCGACTTTATTTAGGCCGTCGACATTTAAGTAGAAATTTTAGTAAATAGGAAATTTTCAGAAACGACACTATCAAGTTTACAACTCGGTACTGAGCAATAAAAATCTACATTGGAATTCTCTAAATTGCATCTAATAGTACCTCTAAACCGGACAAACTTGATTTATTATCAGTGGCTCTCAAATATACCACTAATATGTGAGTAGCACTATTGCAAACCCTTCGTAAAGGTTGTAACAAATGTAAGATATAAATTAATATATGACAGTTGTCCGCTTTTAATGTTCTGACGGATGGCATTGACAGAACTGCGATGTCTGTTCTTGGTGCAGGGTTCCGGATTTGTAAACTTCGTGCTTCTATTTCTTTCAATGTTAGCAACATTCGGCAATATTTGTAAAAATATTAAGGCAGTAAATCAACATTCTGCTTCTAGCTGTCACTAGAATTGAATTTAACGTTTTCTCTCAAGTTCCACAAGATCTATTAAAATCGGACCAGGGGTTATCTCAGAAAAGCATTTCTGCAATTTACGTGTACTTGTAGAGGCGGTGTCGGAGTTCGGGCAGCTTCCTCTTAAGTGATGCGGCAATGTGTATGCACCCTTCGTGTAAGGTTTCCAACCGCTTCCCGAGTGATGAGCAGAGTTGTCGCTTTACTATATCCGGCGGCTTGAAATGGGAAGAGTTGCAAACATGTTTAAATGGCCTTCTCACGGGGCGCTGTCGGAGAGTCTGGTTGTGAAGTTGTGAAGTGGCAGCCAGGGGAGCGTTCTGCTGCAACGAGTTTCAAATTTGTGGTTGATTAATAAGAAGATAGAAGCAGATACAGTGTCGGGACGCCGTAATGCGAGGAGGTGAGCTATCTTCACCGAATGGAAGCATTCTCTTTTGCCTCGAATAAGCAGAATTGTAGAGCATTGGCTCGACCGCATGACGCATATTCCCCCCCTACATGTTCCCACACACACACACACACACAAATAAAAAAGTAGAGCAGTGCTATACGAACTTACATTGCCAACCCCGCCTTCTCTCTTTTTCTGCTGCTATATAGTTTCTGAAACTGCTGCTATAGTGTCGCAATTCATACTATAAGCGGATGTGCTTCAACTGCCGAACACATTCATTTGCGCAATTGCAAGAAGTTAAAATATTTACGTGAATTATCAAACCTTAACCAGCTGTTCATTGATTATCACACATTTACTGACGTCCGCCACCGCTGGTAACAACGCGTTCCCGAAAGAAAGGCATTATCTATACACTGCACAGTTTTAAAAATATCGACTTTCTTCCCCATTTGTTCAGTAGGTGGTACTGTTGTATACCATGACGCGTCTCTTGCTCTCTTAGGTCACTCGCAGTGCGAAGCTTTCTGACGTTTGCGATGCTTGTTCTTTCTCTCGTAGTTGTGCCTGTGCCCCTTTTCGAATGCGGCCTGGAACCACAAGTGCCGAAATACGGTGAGTGCGTCACCAGCCGAGCCGTGGCCTGGGAGTTCTTCGTTTGAGGACAGCCGTTGCAGCTGTTCGACCGTATAGTGGACCAGCGCCTTTTTCGTTTTCATATAATGCTACATACATCGGTGACGCTGGCGGTCAACCTTCTCGCTTGGTGTTGCAGCGAAAGACAACCTATAAGGCGGACAAAAAGAAAAGTCTGCACGTGTTAAGCTGAAAAGCGCTGGCTTTCTGAAGAGGAGTGTGTTCAACTGCGAAGCGCGTCTGAATCAGATACTCTCTTTCCTTTTTTTTAATATATTTTTATTTCATTGCTCGCGTGCAGTTTCCTTTATTAGCCCGTAGTCTAGTACCTTCGCATGTCTCCTGGAGGAGACCCGTGCCACCGTGGCTGTCAGTCACACAGATGGCGCTCGCTTTTTATCCCTGGTTCGACACCCGAGTGGTACATACATCTCAGATCGAGCGGCTGCTGCGCAAGCGCATAGCTCGCACGCAGCTGTGCGGTTGCACGGTCTTGCCGCTGCGAATATGCGCTTGCCGTGTCGGGTGCCCTGTATGCGTACGCGTCGAGTCGCCTGTGATTGTAATACGTCGTTTCAGATAAAGTGCGGACGTACGTATACGTGCGCAGCGTCTTTAGCGGTGGAATTTCAGCGTCAGCCGACGAATCGCGATCGTGGAAGCTAAAGCACCTCGTAGCGTACTACCACGGGTGCCCCGGCGCGCACGTGGCCTTTGCTCAGCAAATCAAGGTTCTGTACTAAAGTAAAAAAAAAAAATGTATTTATTGCGACGCTCAATGCTGCACTTTCAAAGTGTGCTGTCATTTGTGTGTTCGCAGAAGATTGTGTATTAAGACGCATTTTCTTCGGCATCGTATTTACATATCTCAGGTTGCACCAATTTAGACTTTTTCTTAATCGTCTTACCGAAATTACTGCTTCAAACTAATTTGTGCTGCCTTTCAGAGTAAACCGCCCTCTATGCCCAGATTATTATATCTACATGAAAGGGGATGCTACATAGACTATAACGACACGCATAATATAGGATACAGTGCGCGCCGCCTTTGAATCGTCTATAGGTGTCTTCTCTTCCTTCGTTTTTGTATATGCATGCAGACGGATCTTTTTCTTACCTCCGTTTTATCTCATTCTTTCCGAACATGTGAGCTGGCGCACGCTTGGCGCCGCCGCTGATGACTTCTGCCATCTTGTTAAGCCGGAGAGACATTTCCTTCCCTAATATAGTTGTTAGATTCATTTATCTTTCCTGACACGAGCAAATTTAATAACAAGAATCGGAAGAAGGTAAAAAAAAAAAGCGGCAAGGTAGTTACCATCTTTCGACGGGGCCGCATTACCGTAGTTCACGCTAATTGATTCTTATCTGTACGTTTTCGGTTGCTTTATTCGCTCAAGTCGTGCGCCCGCCGCCTTCGTTTTGCTCTTCGGCGATGGATTCAACTTTCCTAGAGACCGCGATAGGCACCTCCGCCCCCCCCCCCCCCCACTTTGTTTTTTTCACTCCACGTTGCTCGGTTCCCTCCATTGTCATATTTTGCTGCCGTCCATGTCGTGTCGCGACGTCAAAACTAGAGTCGGAATGCCTCGTTCAGCAACATCTGGAAAGACGCTCGTTCTCCGACACCGCCGCGACCTTCTTTCTGAAAAAAAAAAAAAAGAACGTGTAGCGAAATTACCGTCTCGGTGGCGAACGAAGTCGTCACATAACATCTATATTTTGTGCTGACTCCGCGGTTAGTCGCGAATGTCGTGATCTTCATTTGAGCGGCGGTTGTGTATGTCTGTCTGTCTGTCTGTCTGTCTGTCTGCGCGGGGAATTTTCCGACGCCTTAATGAATGGCTGCAAGGTAGCGGTGTACGAAGAGCTATGCACCGTACAAGCGAACATCTCGTTAGAGCCACGCTGCACCAAACTAGCGCTTAGGCAAAATCGACGCGAAAAAATAATAAAGAAAGCCTACTCTCTCTTTGTCGAAGCGTAATGACCTCGGCAATTTGAGGAGCCTCTCAAGGAAGAGAGCATGGAAACTTCGCGCACCGCTGAGTGAAAACAGCGGGAACGCCGCAAGGACGTTCCTTGTAGACGGTGGAGACAGACTGCAGGAAAGTTTTGAGTCATCACTATTTGTGGCTTACAAAAAAAAAAAATATATCTAATAACTAGTTTGCGAGGCGAAAGGTCAACCATTGTGTGCAAGTAGACACCGCTTTCACTTCGTAGATGAAATTGTAGAGTGAGTTCGGCTCTTCGCTCTGGGACTCGAGAGATTGGGCGGAATCGGTGTATTGAGAGTGTTACGTTTCGCCTACAACGCGCGGTAATGCCGGCGCGGATACAACGGACGCCGGGGATTTGTTCAAAGCGGCGGACATTTTGGCCCGTTCAACGACGCCGCAACGCCTACCCGCCAAGCGTGTCCAGGCGTGTTTCAGTGCCACGTGTCTTCGTGTGTGCGTGTGTGTGTGTGTGCCCTCGCTTGTCAAAGCGCGGCAGCCGGGGAGCGGAGTTCCCCGAATGAGGGGCCTGGAGGTCTCTCGGCTCAACCGCTCGCGCCGTCGTGGGCCCCTGCTGCGCCGTCCCGTGACCTTCATCCCGTGACCTTCCCTCCTTCCCTTTTGGACCGCGACGCCGAGAGTATAAGAGCAGCTGCCCCCGGACGCCAGGGGAGAGGCTCCGATTTGTACTGTTGAGTTACGTGCTCTCCCGTCTCTCCACTCCGGTCGACCTGACCGGCCGCTCTTTTGCTATGTTAGAATAAACCAGTTGTTCTGTTACCAGTCTTCTCATGCTTTGCCGGGACCTTCGGATGCTTCCAGTGCCCCAGGCCGCCAGGCCAACGCTACCCTTGGGGCTTGCGACCCATTGGCAATAACGGGCGTCAGCACCGAGACCCCAACAACTCGGGCCAGCGGTGCGATTTCAACATCTGGTTGCCAGCGGTGAGATCGCGACAACGGAGGCCAGCAGCGAAGAGATGCGGTTGACTGTATGCTGAGCAGCACAACGACCATCCGGGAGCAGTGCAACGAGCCCTGTGTGACGACTGGTTGCCTGCAGCGGAACGACTGCGCTGAAGTCTTGGCTGCAAGGTTTGGTGAGTGCGGGACTTTCTTCTTCTGAGTTTTGCCAGGCTTTTGTTAGTGTTAGAAACAGAGCTGGTAATTGTGGTTGTCGTTGCTACCGGGTTAGTTTGCGGCAAGACAATAGTAGGCAGTAGAGAAAGCAGCATTCAGAGCAGCCATGGATTTGAAGTCGTTGCGCAAACCGAAATTGTTGGAGCTTGCGAGAGAGTTGGGTCTGGATGTCTCAGACAAACTCAGAAAACCAGAACTGCTAAGGGCTATTCTTGAGTTAGAAGCTGAGGATGACGAGCTGTCGGAATGCCTTGAGACCATTGAGGAGAGGGAGACGGCAAAAAGACAGGAGCGTGAACGAAAAGAACAGAAAGAGAAAGATGAGCGCGAACTTAAAGAACAAAAAGAGAAAGAAAAAGAAGAGCGCGACCGTCAACACGCTTTGGAAATGAAGCGTCTCGAGTTAGAGATGGAACGCGCTCGTAATGGAAGTCAGGCACACGGTGCAGGAGAACGAGTATTGTTCAAAATGACTGACCTGATGCGGCCGTTTAAGCTTGGAGAGGACATTGGTTTGTTCCTGGTTAACTTTGAGCGAACGTGCGAGAAGCAGGGGTTCTCTCGGGAAACGTGGCCACAGCGCTTGCTCACTTTGCTACCCGGCGAGGCGGCCGACGTAGTCGCTCGCTTGGAGAGAGAGGAGGCAGAGGATTTCGAGAAAGTGAAATCGAGTCTGCTAAAGAAGTACAGGCTGTCAGCGGAGGCGTTCCGTCGGAAGTTTCGGGAAAATGAGAAAGGCAGAAGTGAGTCATATACAGAGTTTGCGTACAGGCTTATGTCAAACATGCAGGAGTGGCTCAAAGAAGAGAAAGCGTTTGGTGACCACGAGAAAGTTCTGCAGTGTTTCGGGCTAGAACAGTTTTATAGTCGGTTACCTGAGAACGTGCGGTACTGGGTCTTGGATAGGCCAGACGTTAGTACGGTGGCTAGAGCGGCTGAGTTAGCCGAGGAGTTTGTGACGCGTCGGGCTCGTGGAGCTAAGGACGGTCAAAAGGGTGAATTTGGCTCCAAGTTTGAGAGGCCAAAGTTCACGCCCATGAGAGCAAAGGGGGATACACGTAGTGCGGATGCGAGTGAAAGCAGTCCGACCGAACGTAAGGAGACGGCGGCAACCGAAGCCGAACGCAGAAAGCGGTTCGAGATGAGGCAAGCGCGCGTTTGTTATACGTGCCAGAAGCCGGGTCACTTTTCGGCGCAGTGTCCGACCGAACGTAAGGAGACGGCGGCAGCCGAAGCCGAACGCAGAAAGCGGTTCGAGGCGAGGCAAGCGCGCCTGTGTTATACGTGCCAGAAGCCGGGTCACTTTTCGGCGCAGTGCCCAGAAACAAAACCAAAAGTCGTGTTTTTTTCATTAGGCAGCACTGACGAGAACATGAAGCTTCTCGAGCCTTACATGCGAGACCTCCTCGTGAACGGGAAAGAGTGCCGAGTGCTTCGCGATACCGCAGCTACGATGGATGTCGTTCACCCCTCTTACGTAGAACCCGATATGTTCACGGGCGAGTGCGCATGGATCAAGCAAGCAGTGGAAGCTCATAGCGTGTGTCTGCCGGTAGCAAAAGTGCTTATTGAAGGACCTTTCGGAGCACTTGAGACGGAGGCCGCAGTGTCATCTATGCTGCCCCCCCAGTACCCGTACCTATTTTCGAACAGGTCTGATCACCTCCTGCGCGAGAAGGGGCTTTTGTTTGGTGAGGCTAGCGTTCAGGCCTTAACCAGATCGAAGGTTCGGGAGCTCGCTGCAAAGGCGGTAGTTGCGGGGCCGACGTTGTTGAACGATGAAAAAGGGTCAGAGGCGCAGCAAGCTGGTATTCAGGGCACGCCCGAACGGGATAAAATTGAGCCTGTAGCGTTAAAGGCACCAGATACTGGAGAGGAAATTCCCGATGCGGGAAAGTTAGAAGAGCTTCCGGTCGAGCTTCCGGGACTAGGCTCAGTGACGAACAGGAAAGACACCGATCAAGTCATTAGTGACTTAATAAGTAAAGCATCGCTGTCGCCTGAGCAGAAAACCGAACTACACCAGCTCTTACAAGAGTTTCAAGGTCTGTTCTCTGAGAGGCCTGGTAGGACTTCTGTCCTTACTCATGACATAGAACTTACCTCCCCAGAGCCAGTACGATCCAAGGCGTACCGGGTGTCAACCCGCCAGAGCGATATTATGGAGGCTGAGGTAAAGAAAATGCTACAGCTCGGTGTTATTGAAGCGGGTGAGAGTGATTATACCTCCCCTTTGATTTTAGTTGAGGTACCGGGCAAGGAACCTCGTCCTTGCGTCGACTACCGCAGGCTTAATTCCATCACTAAGGATCAAATTTATCCGATCCCTAACATCGAGGAGCGCCTTGAGAGAGTGAGTAGCGCTCAGTTTATTTCCACCCTAGATCTTGTCAGGGGTTATTGGCAGGTTCCACTTACAGAAGAGGCTAGTAGGTATGCGGCGTTCATTTCACCAATGGGGACATTCCGTCCTAAAGTTTTGAGTTTTGGTTTGAAGAACGCGCCATACTGCTTTTCAAGCCTCATGGATAAAGTGTTGCGGGGACAGCAAGAATTCGCTTTACCGTATCTAGACGACGTAGCGATATTCTCCGCATCCTGGCCGGAACATATGGCGCACTTGCGGGCAGTGCTAACCCGCCTGCGCGATGCGGGCTTGACAGTCAAGGCTCCCAAGTGCCAGTTAGCACAGGCCGAGGTTGTCTACCTCGGACACGTGATTGGTCGGGGTCGTCGCCGCCCCTCTGAAATAAAGGTGGCCGCTGTGCGAGACTTCCCGCAACCGCGTACGAAGACCGATATTCGGTCGTTCTTAGGTGTCGCCGGCTACTATCAGAGGTACATCCCCAGGTACTCTGATATCGCGGCTCCCTTGACGGATGCTCTAAGAAAGACAGAGCCGCAAACAGTCGTCTGGGATGAGACGAAGGAAAGAGCTTTTAGCGCCCTAAAGAGCGCCCTAACAAGCCAGCCTGTGCTACGATCGCCCGACTACACAAAAGGGTTCGTTGTTCAGTGTGATGCTAGTGAGCGAGGCATGGGCGTTGTACTGTGCCAACGGGAAAATGGAGAAGTAGAACACCCCGTCCTGTATGCTAGTCGTAAGCTGACGAGTCGTGAGCAGGCGTATAGCGCCACCGAGAAAGAGTGTGCGTGTATCGTGTGGGCCGTTCAGAAATTGTCATGTTACCTAGCTGGCTCGAGGTTTATCATTGAAACGGATCACTGCCCTCTCCAATGGCTGCAGACCATCTCTCCCAAAAATGGCCGCCTCCTGCGCTGGAGCCTCGCTTTGCAACAATATTCCTTTGAGGTGCGTTACAAAAAGGGGAGTCTCAACGGTAACGCCGATGGCTTAAGTCGAAGCCCCTAACGTGAGAATCAGCCTCAAAATTGCTTGTTACTGACGTTTTTCTTCCTGAGGCAGGATTTTTAACTTATTGCTTTTGTATAGTGTTTCAAAGTGATGATGTGCTTTCTAGTGCAATTTTCCGATTTGTGGACGCGTTCTGAGTGCTGCTAAACTACTGTAAGGAACTAGGCAGCAGTATAAAAGGGGAAAGAGCCTGGCAGGGCTTAGTGAGGGTTGTGCCGTGCTTGCTGACTGAGCGGTTGACTTTCGGCGTAGTTCTAACGCTTGCCGGAAACGAGAACAAAATGTCAACTCTCCCGAAGTCACTTTGCAGTGTCCTGTGTGCACCTGAACGTGAGAACGAGGCCTTCTCTGTGCACGGCGCTCAAGAAACGCCAAAGGACGCCCGACTTCGGTTATGGGCATCATCGAGCGACATCCCTCCGGACAGCGGATGCAGTCCCCTGACCATCGGGATCTCCTTCCCCCGGCGGGGCGGTCTGTTACGTTTCGCCTACAACGCGCGGTAATGCCGGCGCGGATACAACGGACGCCGGGGATTTGTTCAAAGCGGCGGACATTTTGGCCCGTTCAACGACGCCGCAACGCCTACCCGCCAAGCGTGTCCAGGCGTGTTTCAGTGCCACGTGTCTTCGTGTGTGCGTGTGTGTGTGTGTGCCCTCGCTTGTCAAAGCGCGGCAGCCGGGGAGCGGAGTTCCCCGAATGAGGGGCCTGGAGGTCTCTCGGCTCAACCGCTCGCGCCGTCGTGGGCCCCTGCTGCGCCGTCCCGTGACCTTCATCCCGTGACCTTCCCTCCTTCCCTTTTGGACCGCGACGCCGAGAGTATAAGAGCAGCTGCCCCCGGACGCCAGGGGAGAGGCTCCGATTTGTACTGTTGAGTTACGTGCTCTCCCGTCTCTCCACTCCGGTCGACCTGACCGGCCGCTCTTTTGCTATGTTAGAATAAACCAGTTGTTCTGTTACCAGTCTTCTCATGCTTTGCCGGGACCTTCGGATGCTTCCAGTGCCCCAGGCCGCCAGGCCAACGCTACCCTTGGGGCTTGCGACCCATTGGCAATAACGGGCGTCAGCACCGAGACCCCAACAACTCGGGCCAGCGGTGCGATTCCAACAAGAGACGTTGATTGGAAGTCCAATTTTTTTAGATGTAAATACATTTGGAAAAGAACCGCGGAGTTGCTTTTGGTTTGATGAAGTGTCTTAGCCTTTTATTCCTCGCTTCATTTTTTTCCTTCGTGCGGCCGGGGGTGGGTCGATAGTATAAAGAGATAATGGAACTATAGCCGAGACATCTCTTAGGCGTATGGGAGTGAATGAATAAATTGTGGAGCGAGTGAAAGCATGCCAACGAAAGTGAGAAAGCTTTATGTCGAAAGGAATTCGATGACATTAAAAAGCACCGGTACTTGAAGCTGCAGAAGAGAGTATATACGAATGAATGCCGTATGCGGTGACGTTGTACAGCCGACGCCGAAAAAAATAGCCCTAAAACCGTTGACAGTCACTTTAGCATACGCTAAAGAGGATGAAGGCGAGAGCCTGCGTGCTCACGAGACATCCATTAAATCACTTTGACATTCTCATTCGAATGCGTTGTTGCTTCATATTGTTTTCTCTTTACTTGTTTTTCCCTTTTCTTTTCGGTCACCCAGACACCGCCACTGACTCTGCTTGGTTAATGGCACGTTAGAACGGTCGTGGGAAGTCTATGAAGACCATTAAGACACACATAAGCCGGTTCAATTAATTCATTTTTCTTTATTTTAACACTTCAATCGATGAGGGTGGCTACATGGGCTTGTATACATGCGTATGGTGCCTTCTACTTGCAGCGCAGGCAGTATAAGAGGGACACGGGGAGGAAGCACACAGCGCTAACTTTCAACAACATATTTATTTCCAGTTCTCGCAGGCCTACTTATACTCCTCAAAACGTCACAAGAACGTGTACGTTGCTTGGCAAATGCGAACAAAACTGCGAAAACCACTCGCAGCCGCTTTCTGTGGCCACACTGAGTATTTATAAGGGCCTCCATTCAACGCGAACACAGATAATCGAGCTCTTTTTGTTGATGACGAAATTGATTGCTTACTGGCGCATGCGCTTGAATTTTGGTGCCATAACTCCGGACGGTCATCGGATTTTAGAGCGAACTGTACGCCTCGAGGTGAAACTCCCAAGGTCAATCTCGGTGCGCATTTGACCTTCAGCTGCCGGTGCGCAATGCGAAGCTGTGATGTCACGTCACGTGATCCACTGCGGAGAGGCGTCGCAGCTGCGCTCGCTCGAGCCCCGCCGCTGTGTGCCACGTGACTAGGCGAGCGTTCGACAGCTGCTTCGCCGGCGCTTGGACGCTGTCTCGCCATGGATGAAGCGCGCGCCGGTGCGAGCGCGTCAACTCTTCGCCGCAGGCGCCAGACTGAGTTTGAACATTACGGTAACCCAAGTTCTAACTGCAAGTAACTACTTTACAGACCATAAATCAGTCTTTACCGCATATTCAAGTCACAGCAAGGCAGTGATAAAGCCTTTGATGTGCAATAAAACCCTGCCTAACCATGCTTAACAGAGCTTTCGCTCGCATAACTAGGTTCATACTATGTTGAACCCCAACCACTTTTTTCGACCTATGAGCCATATATGGTTTTCGCCTTAATATTCGGCCCGTAATTAAACCCTTGACGTGCTTTCATTTCATTGCCTAGTGATAGGTATAGGTCCATACTTTTCGGGATTGTCTGAGAGAGGTCGTTCGCTCTGGATATCCCGAAGCTGCACGGCGTACCCCTTCGTGTTTTTTTTTCTTTTTTTTTTTTGGGGGGGGGGGGGAGTTCGTTCCGGAGTAAGAAAAAGAATCGTAATGTTCCGGTTCAGTTCCGGTGCGAGTATAAGAACGTTTTTTTGCGATAGCAATTATATGGACACTCCAGGCACATTTCTGCCGTCGTTGTGATATTCCGTATCAAGTCCAAGGGCGACAACATCGTCCCCGCCCACCGTATGCTGTATATGCGAAGGAAAGCGTGCGAGAGTGAGCCGACGATGGCGACTCACCCTCGCAAGCGCGCCGTCTTCCGTTGCACGCAAACACCTGGGGGAGGGGGAACGGTTCTACAACGGCGGCTGCTGCGTCATAGAGTTTCTCACTACATTACCTAGAGGGAAATCTGGCGCTGCTGCGCTGTGGTATGCATGGGAATGCCGGTATGTTGTGGATTCGGATTGGCATCGTTCTCGTAGAGACAGGACACCTTGATTTGGTTTGGTTTGGAGCCTGTAGATATAGTACAAACCACTACGGGGGATTGGCCATGAATCGGGCGGCAGTGGGTTCAAAAAGAATCAATGCCTAAATAGGATTTTTTGAAGACGCGCTTGGCAAGTACCGTTCCGTCTGTCACAATGATTCATTTTCTATTAAAACAGCACGTGAAAAGGCGTTTTAGGTTTATTATTACGCGAAAACATGTTTTGTTTAACTATCATAACTTGTTATTGCGTGTACGACTATATGTTACGTAAAATGTATCAGCGGGCCGCTAAAGTTGGAAGACAGACGACAAGGTTCGCGCTCGCTTTGAAACAGTTTGTCGTCTGTTCTTGCTTTTCTTCGCTTGGTCATGCATCGTGGGTGAGTAAAGATGTAATATGCGTGAATGGAATCATTTTATGAAGATTTTACTTTGAGAACGCGTTATTTGCGTAGCCATATCCACGTTTTAGACGAAGCCTCTTACAACACCAGCCAACACGAGCCTCGCAGACACATATACCGTCATTCCCATGACGGCACGGTGACCCCTTAAGAAACTCCCATAGACGGTGGCGCCAGATTACCCTCTAGGTGTTATAGTGAGAAACTCTATGTGCTGCGTATGGCGCGACCGCGCCGGCCCTATCTTGAAAGCAATCTGCGATGGGGGACAGTCCAGGCGCACCGGCGGCCGATAGCTTCGTACGAGTGCGTTGTGTTCTCGCGGCTTAGTACGCGTTGAAGGTAGAGAGAACACGAAGGCCAATTCGCTCGCTCGTGCTGCCGCGTTTCCTCGCCCCAGCGTTTTGACAGCGAGTTTCATCAGTCATCAAGTTAGATGTGTTCATGTTTGCGTGTGTGCGCGTGACGCCATACTTGTTAATTTAGTTAGTAATAGAATGTTTACGAGTTTACGCGGCCGATAAAACTACTATCCTTACTTCGTATATATGTTGACTGATTTGCTATCGCAATCGCTGCTTCGCCTTTCGGGCGAAACTGAGACTTATTATTTAGTTTTTGGTTTAGTTTCGATCTGATAGCCTGATTGGCCAAGAATGGTCTCGTAGGTACCTAGCGCACCAAGAATTGGTAGACCAAATATAAAAGCAAAATTAAATCAAGGAAGCCGCCGAATATATGTCATGCACTATTCCTTTTAGAGATCTGTGTGTTTGAGAAATATCTATGAGCGCACGTCATTTGTACTGGTTTTATGTCGCGATTTATCTATTTTATGTTGTGTCGAACAGATATTGGCTCAGTACTGTTTGCTGGGTTGATTCCATGCTACATGATTCCATGCTACATGCGGGTTGCTGTATCCTACTCTGTCAGACAGCACGGAAGGACGCGAAATCCCAGATATGAGTGAAGAACGCGTCGCTTTAAATAAAAAAAAAAGGGGGGGGGCAACAGAAAATGGTTGCATGCATGTTACATATTGGATTAGCACGCTATACGTAAAACGGTGAGGTGTGCAGGTACTACTGTATTTACTCGTGTAAGGCCCACGCTCGTGTAAGGCCCACCTGCCTTTAAGGCCCGCAGCCCCAATTTGGAGGGCGAAAATTTGGGGGAGAAAAAAAACGTTTCACCAAGCGTCACGCGCGGACTCGCGTGCGCAAGCCACTTCAAGATATGGCACTAGTCCGTGTCCGAAAAATCGGTCGGCGACTTTAAATAGTCGCATAGTCGGCCACCAGTGGTTGCATTTATTTGCATAGCAGCCTGAGCGCAGTTTGAGGCTGCAGTGAGTATACGCAAAGCCTAGGCCTCTTGTAAGGCCCACACCTTGTAAAAAATAAAAATGTGCGAGTCTTACACGACTAAATACGATATTTCACAGTAGCGACTTTCGCGAAATAAGTCTGCGAAACTCCGCAAGATGGAATAATTTTCGTGAAAAAGGGAAAAAAAAGTCATCCGCCAGAGAGAATCTCAAGGAGGTATACAAGGGAAACCCCTTTGTAGCTTCTTGTTGCCATCGGGGGGATGACGATTGTCCCCTTTCACGTAGCGATCCTTGCAGCACCGTCGTCACGTCATTACCCACCGCGGTAGCTCAGTGGCCGTGACGTGGCGCTGTTAAGCCCGAGGTCACAGATACAATACCGGCCGCGGCGGCCGCATTTCTATGAGGGCGTAATCCAAAACTGCTCGTGTATTTAGATTTACGTGCACGTTAAACAGACCCAGGTGGTCAGAATTATTCCAGAGTCCCCCCTACTACGGCGTGCCTCGGAAGATTGTGACTTTCGCACGTAAAATTCCGGATTTTCTTTTTTCCCTTCGGAACACACAACCGCAGTACTGGACAATGCAGGGACAAGAAAGTTGCCGTTGAATCTCAGCTCGGCCCGATCCCTGCCGACCGCCAACAGAGCCCATCAAGTACCCTTGAGAGCATCGTGTGATAACATTTTACGAGTATTTTCTTTTTCGAAAAAGCTGTCCTGGGCCAGTCGACGTATATATATTTGTGAATCATCATCATCAGCCTGGTTACGCCCACTGCACGACAAAGGCCTCTCCCATACTTCTCCAACAACCCCGGTCTTGTACTAATTGTGGCCATGTCGTCCCTGCAAACTTCTTAATCTCATCCACCCACCTAACTTTCTGCCGCCCCCTGCTACGCTTCCCTTCCCTTGGAATCCTGTCCGTAACCCTTAATGACCATCGGTTATCTTCCCTCCTCATTACATGTCCTGCCCATGCCTATTTATCTTTCTTGATTTCAACTAAGATGTCATTAACTCTCGTTTGTTCCCTCACCCAATCTGCTCTTTTCTTATCCCTTAACGTTACACCCATCATTCTTCTTTCCATAGCTCGTTGCGTCGTCCTCAATTTAAGTAGAACCCTTTTCGTAAGCCTCCAGGTTTCTGCCCCGTAGGTGAGTACTGGTACGGCACAGCTGTTATACACTTTTCTCTTGAGGGATAATGGCAACCTGCTTTTCATGATCTGAGAATGCCTGCCAAACGCATCCCAGCCCATTCTTATTCTTCTGATTATTTCCGTCTCATGATGCGGATCCGCCGTCACTACCTGCCCTAAGCAGATGTATTCCCTTACCACTTCCAATGCTTCGCTACCTATTGTAAATTGCTGTTCTCTTCCGAGACTGTTAAACATTACTTTAGTTTTCTGCAGATTAATTTTTAAACCCACTCTTCTGCTTTGCCTCTCCAGGTCACTGAGCATGCATTGCAATTGGTCCCCTGAGTTACAAAGCAAGGCAATATCATCAGCGAATCGCAAGTTACTAAGGTATTCTCCATTAACTTTTATCCCCAATTCTTCCCAATCCACGTCTCTGAATACCTCCTGTAAAAACGCTGTGAATAGCATTGGAGAGATCGTATCTCCCTGCCGGACGCCTTTCATTATTGGGATTTTGTTGTTTTCTTTATGGAGGACTACGGTGGCTGTGGAACCGCTATAGATATCTTTCAGTATTTTTACATACGGCTCGTCTACACCCTGATTCCGTAATGCCTCCATGACTGCTGATGTTTCGACAGAATCAAACGCTTTCTCGTAATCAATGAAAGCTATATATAAGGGTCGGTTATATTCCGCACATTTCTCTATCGCCTGATTTATAGTGTGAATATGGTCTACTGTTGAGTAGCCTTTACGGAATCCTGCCTGGTCCTTTGCTTGACAGAAGTCTAAGGTGTTCCTGATTCTATTTGCGATTACCTTAGTAAATAGTTTGTAGGCAACTGACAGTAAGCTGATCGGTCTATAATTTTTCAAGTCTTTGGCGTCCCCTTATGGATTAGGATTATGTTAGCGTTCTTCCAAGATTCCGGTACGCTCGAGGTCATGAGGCATTGCGTATACAGGGTGGCCAGTTTCTCTAGAACAATCTCCCCACCATCCTTCAACAAATCTGCTGTTACCTGATCCTCCCCAGTGGCCTAGCTTCCCCCTTTGCATAGCTCCCAAGGCTTTCTTTACTTCTTCCGGCGTTTCCTGTTGGATTTCAAGTTCCTCTAGGCTATTCTCTCTTCCACTATCGTCGTGGGTGCCACTGGTACTGTACAAATCTCTATAGTACTGCTCAGCAACTTGAACTATCTCATCCATATTAGTAGTGATATTGCCGGCTTTGTCTCTTAACGCATACATCTGATTCTTGCCAATTCCTAGTTTCTTCTTCAGTGCTTTTAGGCTTCCTCCGTTCCTGAGAGCATGTTCAATTCTATCCATATTATACTTCCTTATGTCAGCTGTCTTACGCTTGTTGATTAACTTAGAAAGTTCTGCCAGTTCTGTTCTTGCTGTAGGGTTAGAGGCTTTCATACATTGGCGTTTCTTGATAAGATCTTTCGTCTCCTGCGATAGCTTACTGGTATCCTGTCTAACGGAGTTACCACCGACTTCTATTGCGCACTCCTTAATGATGCCCACAAGATTACCGTTCGTTGCTTCAACACTAAGGTCCTCTTCCTGAGTTAAAGCCGAATACCTGTTCTGTAGCTTGATCTGGAATTCCTCTATTTTCCCTCTTACCGCTAACTCATTGATCGGCTTCTTATGTACCAGTTTCTTCCGTTCCCTCCTCAGGTCTAGGCTAAGTCGAGTTCTTACCGTCACTGCAGCGAACCTTGCTAAGTTGTGAATGTGGTTGCGCAAATCCAACGGCCGCGCGATCAGTGCTCTCTATCGCGAGCAAAGTATGAACGATAACGGTAGCCGTGGGAGGAAAAAAAAGAGCGTCTTTTGTTGTCCGGGTACTTTCTCGCGTTAAAATTGAAGCCCCCCAAAAATACAGCGCGCCATTCAGGGCGCACGCTCGATGTATTTCTGTCTGGAGTAATTTGCATTTCTGGGTAGTTCTAGAGTTTCAAAAGGGTAGAAACTTGGCCCGGTTGGTGTAGGATATATAGTGCAAATTCTGGAAGACCAGAATTTGAATTACCTGAAGCGGAGGCACCCTGACAGTGTCGATAGGAGAAGCATTGTAGTACCTGTACGTATATATAGGTGTCACATAATCTAAAGCAAGTAGTTGCTAAGGCAGGAGTCACGCTTTCTTTTTTAGCGTTCCTATGAAGATTGGCTAGCTACGGAAAAAAAGAAAGCGACACTATAATGTGCGAGAAAAGCCAGTAAAGTGCACAACAAAGTTTACTTGATTCCTGTATCCTGCGGCCAATATTACGTGGGCCGGACGGGCCGGGCCACCCGTTGTATAAACTACCCGTCTGAGGCAACACGCAAATTCCTTCAACGATACGATAGGTAGCAATCTCGCCGTACATTGTAGCAAGTGCAAGTGTCGTGCACATTTCGATAGGTGTCAGATTGTGCGAAATCACCGTGAGCAGAGCGCCCGGGAAACATTTGCAGCCGTTTTAACACACGCCCACGCACGCACGCACGCACGCACGCGCGCGCGCGCGCACACACACACACACGCACACACACACACACACGCACACGACATCTGTGTGACAAAAAAGATGTATATTGCATCTATATCGAGATAGGTCTGATCTTTGTTCGCGACTCCGTTTGTTCCTTTCATTGTTGTTTGTGCAAAGTTCAAAGCAAGGAGCATTATACTGTTGCAGTTGCTAGCCAGCGCGATGTGTGTGACGTTCTTCTGTGTGTACCGCATTTACTCGAATCTAATGCACCCTTCTTTTCCGATAAAAACGGGTCCAGAAATTGCATGCGCGTTAGAATCGTGCACGACCCTGAATCTGCGTTGCCGTATCGCCATCGGCATTTCAAAATGGCCGCCTCGTACGCGTTTCGAGCCTAGCTGCCATCGGAGACTCTACGGCCGTAGGTTCCTCCAAGTGCGTGGGCTTAGGTTAGTCCACCGTCCGTCTTCCCGTTTGCTGCGTTTGCTCTGTCGGCATGGAAGTGCCGACTGCGAAGACACGATCAGTTCATCGCGATGCCGCAATTGAAAGGAAAGTGATCACGCGTGCTGAGACGGACGGAAACCGGGCCGCATCACGGTCGTTCGGAGTTCCCGAAACTTGCGTGCGGCACTGGTGCAAATAGGTAGGCCTTCTACTGCGGCCGCTGCGCGGCCCCTATCTTGAAGGCGATCTGCGATGAAGACACGAGTCTACGCATCTAAGCGCACCGCGCTGTGTTCTTGTCGCTTATAGTTCGTGTTGAAGCGAGAGGCCGCGCACAATGGCCAATTCGCTCGCTCCTGCTACCGCACTTCCTCTCTCCAGCATTTTGATAAAGAGTTTCTGTGGCCATTCAGTGAGACGTGTTCATGTTTGCTTGTGCGCGCGTGACACCATGCTCGTTAATTTAGTTGGTAAGTGAACGTTTAAAAGCTTATTATGCTGCCGATGAAACTGCTATGCTTACTTTTCCTATATAGCTGTCTACTAATTTGCTATCGCAATCGATGCTTCGCCTTTCGAGCGAAATTGCCACTTTTTTTATTTATCGCAACTTTAATGCATTGGGAATAAATCGTTGTTTTCCCAAGTGAGAGAAAGTTGTATTTCTGTATGAAACAATGAGGTGTGCGGTAAAGGACATTTATTTTTTGAGGTCACGGCAAACGGGTGCACGTTACAATCGAGGGTGTTCTTCTCTACACCCCCCTCCCCCCCCCCCCCCCCCCCCACGCACACACACACTTTTTTTTTTTTGGTCACGGAAAACGGGTGCGCGTTACAACCGAGGGCGCGTTAGAATCGAGTAAATGCGGTATTCGGTCTAAGCGCGGCTTTTCCAGAACCTGGAAGTAGTTGCAGACTTTCTTCGTTCGGTTTTATGTAGCTTCAAACGTATACGCGCTGCTTCGGCGCTTACAGCGAGCTCGAGCGTGCAGTGCGCGTCTGGTGCGCGCCCATTTATTCGCATATCCTGTTACACGTGCTTCCGCCACTCGCGTCGCGCTCTTCATCGCTTGTGCCTTGCCGCTCGCGGTTCTTCGCTTGCTTGCTGCAGGGAGGCGTGTTGAAAGGCCCCGTACGTACGCTATTTGCATTCGCTCGCGATCGAGCAAGGTTAAAACGCGCTCTTGCGAGAGGCACGTCAGCAGGTCGTGCGCGGTATGTGCAACTTTCGGGGGAGCGCGCTGTCGCAAGAAGAATGCGACGCGGACAGTGTGTGTGTGTGTAACTACGTACTCTGGCGCTGCTGCGTTGAAGGACGTGGAACACGCCTTTGCAGACGGGTCGAGAGCAGACGACAAAACATGGAAGTGGCAGAGAGAGATGAAGTGAAAAAAATTAAGGAAATGAAACCTAAGAAGAAACAAAACGCAGCTCTAAATGTCAGAGGCACCCACTTAAACATGTGTTTGTTCTATTCGGGCAAAGCGAGCCAAAGAAAGGTGCACAAAGAGCGCTAAAAACAAACCGAACTGTGTCTGCCTTAGCTCGCGGTCTCTGCTTGTTTTCCCATTGCAGCGTTTTCTTTTTGTTCTCCTTCCGTCTCGTCAGGGAAGTTAGCGCGGAGTATGCTAGCGCCGACGGCTTTTGCATGGCCGCACCGATCAAGGATGCGTGCATGCATGCGCTAGCCGGTTGGAAAAACAACGCTGCACTCGGGGACGGCTGCAGCGGCAGTGTGCAAATTGATGGATCGCGGGTATCGGCAACTGCCGTCTGCACACGCCAGCGAGGACGGCTAACCCGCCCGGCTGCAGTATAGCGCTTTCCCTCGTGCCACTGCTTGTGCTTTTTGCTTGGTCTTGATGACGTTCGGCGTCTGGTGAACGAGTGCTCCCGCACTTGTGGAGGAACGAGAGAGCCGGGGCCGCTGCCTGTCTGTGTTGGCTCAGGCGGGCCTGTATTCTTTACTTCCCCACGGCTGTTGACCTCTGTTGATCGCGTGCTTAATCGTTGCTGCTGCAGTTTTTTCGTTTATACGAGCTCTGCTGTGCCAATGAGCCGCAGATCTTTCGCATCACGAAACCATTGGGGCTGACATTCGTCGCTGTACGTCGCCGCCGCTGAGTTTTCTCTCTCTTTGCGTGTAGGTTAATTTATGCTGTCGTCAACTTTTAGGAGTCTGCGCGGTGTCGCAGATTTTCTAATCCTTGTCCGATTTCATTTTCTTCGGCGGATGGCTTCAAGCTTGAAAAGGCGTTTACGAATCACCTGGATATTCTGTATCTATGTAACTTGAAGAAAGTGCGTTAACGAATTGTTTGTCTCCGCAAAGGCAGGAGTACGTACAGGAGAGAACTGTACGTACTAAGGGTAGTAGTTTTATCCGCTGTATCAACATCATCAGCGTATTCCAACTGGAAGTTTACCATTATCATTGAAAAGGAAGGTGTACAATCAGTGCATTTTACCGGTGATGACATATGGGGCAGAAATTTGGAAACTGACAAAGAAGCTTGAGAACAAGTTCAAGACCGCGCAAAGAGCGATAGAACGAAAAATGCTAGGCATAGCGTTAAGGGACAGAAAGCGAGCGGTTTGGATCAGAGAGAAAAACGGAGCGGGGGGCAGGTCATGTAATGCGCAGGTTATATAACCAGTGGACCATTAGGGTTACATAATGGGTGCCCGGAGAAGGGAAGCGCAGTCGAGGACGGTAGAAGACTAGGTGGGGCGAGGAAATTAGGAAATTCGCGGGCGCTAGTTGGAATCGGTTAGTCGCAAGACAGGGGTAATTGGAGATCGCAGGAAGAGGCCTTCGTCCTGCAGTGGACATAATATAGGATGATGATAAAGAAGTGCACGAGAACACAGCGCACACGAGGCCATCAGCTATATCGGGTAGGCTAGCCTTCGAACCCATCTGCAGATTACATCCAAGATAGGGCGCGCTCGGCCGCGCAATGCGCAGCCGGAGTAGAAGCGGAGACGCGCGCTACCCTGCCCCCCTTGACCTCCCCCCACTCCACGTCTCCCCACTCCCCCCTTGCGCGCGCAAAAATTCGGCGTGCATGCGCCGACCTCCTGCCTTGTGCGCGTAATTTGACGCCGCCGCACCAAGTCACCAACCATCCTTCCCCTCTCACCCTCGCATGCTTTCCCTCGCACTTAAGCATGCGGCATGCAGCAAGCATCTTATCGCCCTTGGACTTTATACGGAACCTCACAGCGACGCCGATGGCGGAAGTAATTGCTATCGTAAAATACAGTGTTCTGCTGTTCGCCTCTGCAACGGTAGTTGCGCACTGTCTGCATTGCATTGGATGTGTGCCGGGTCAGTGACCACCGTGAAAAAAGCGCGTATGATTGTGCGATCAGCTTACGTATATCGCTATATTACTATTTCTTTAGTCCAACTTCGAAACAGCTCTAATCGGGACATGCAGAAAAGCGACAGAAGACAGCGCTGACTATCGGGTATAAGGTTTTATTGAATGTAACAGAATGCAAAAGGAGGCTTTAATTTGGGGAACCCACAGATGCAAAGGACAATTTGCTGCAGCCATCAAGGTCATGACACATCTAGAAATTGTATTCTTGAGGCGTTCCGCGGTTTTGTTCCTGTGTTGTGAAGTATAGGAGGTGGAAATTTGTTCTATAAGGACACGCCTTCTGTAAATGCCGCTTGTAATGTGCCGTCTCACTCTGGACGACCTTCTTTTTTCCGTATATCCGATACCTTTCATTACTGACGAGACGTTTATTGACGTGATTTTAAATAATCACACGTTTTCATCACAAAGCTATGTTTTATATTTCCCATACGGTCAAAAGTTGCCGTCAACTTGGGACGAAATGATTTCTTTTTAACTTTTTTATTTCGGCTTCTTAATTTCCTCCAATTGCACTAGCACCCGCCGTGGTTGCTCAGTGGCTATGGTGTTGGGCTGCTAAGCACGAGTTCGCGGAATCGAATCCCGGCCACGGCGGCCGCATTGCGAAGGGGGCGAAATGCGAAAACACCCGTGTGCTTAGATTTAGGTGCACATTAAAGAACCCCAGGTGGTCTAAATTTCTGGAGTCCCCCAGTACGGCGTGCTTCATAATCATAGAGTGGTTTTCACACGTAAAGCCCCATAATTTAATTGTGAATTGAACTAGCAGTCGCGGTGCCGGGCAGGCGGTTATGCGAATCGATACTGTAAGCTTTGCTGGGTGCTCAGCGGGGGCAACGCAATGCGCAAGTGTGGCGCCTATATGGTTCTCCCCACTTGCCACTTTCTCGCATGCATCGAAGCGTGCGCGCAAACACCCATGTAATCGTCATTGCTCCGCTTCTGCTCGCCCGGGTCGAGGGCACAGTTCCACTGCGAAAAAATCGGCAGGTGGCAGCGAGCCCTCTTTCTGATGGTTCCTCCTTTTAGGCGCGACTGGACCACTCGCGCAGTACGGACGATCGCGTGCCGATGGCCTGCGCCAGGAGAGTCGCCGCCGACTGGTCGATGAGCCGCGAGGAACGCGCGTAGTAGGAATGGTTTCGGCGCGTGGGGGGGCCTCGTCTCGCGTTACCGAAGCACTCTCCGCGATTGAGCGAGATCTTCACACGTGTCGTGTTTTCCCCGCGCGCCTGACCGTGCGTGCTTTGTTTTGGGATTGCTTGTGCGCGCTCATCGGCGTCGCGTAATCGTCGGCGAGAGCAGCAGCAAGCCACGACCGAACATGTGTGGCGCGCCATTCAGCGCGCGTAGCCGCGGTGCCCGAGGCCTCTCTGTTCGTATACGCACACGGCACAATGTGGCACCTTTGGTCGATGCGCAGTGTAACAGCGCCCGCAGGTGCTTACTCTGATGCTTGTATATCTCCTTCGCCTCCTCGCCTCCCTGTTATGCATGCAGTGCTCGCAATAATGCTGTATAGAAGCGGGGGCCGGCCCTTTGGGAAACCGAAGGGGAGCGGTGATAACGCCGGAAATGACTGCCGCTCGATGGGTGGACTCTTATTGTATCTATATAGTTGGCGCGCCGTACAACGATGACTGGTATATATATATATATATATATATATATATAATATTATTATTATTATTATTATTATTATTATTATTACGCACGTCTGAAGCGTTGGTCCGTTCTCGTCTCTTTTTCTTTCATGATTATATTGCGCTTAGTGTTACACTGACGAACCTGAAGGACAGGACGTGGACGTACGTAGCGCAAACTACAGTTTAGTACTGTTAAATAACGCGCTTATACACAAGGAGATATGGCGCGCGGGCGGGAGATGCAGGAGAGATAGGAAAAGATATGACAAGGTGACGACATGTGATGATACTTTGGCCCGGAAGTACATTGTTCACTCGCACCCGTTCGCCCTGGCAGACTTTTTCTTTATCTCCAAGTCTTATTATATAGTGTTCAATTTGCGTAAGGAAATGCTTGCACCTGCACAAGGCTCTGACGTTGTATTAAAAACAATATTCAGGGCAGTGCGGAGAAAGTCGCGTAAACAACGTTCAATTCAGGCCAACAAATCGTAGACATTGGCTGACCGCTAATCGTTTTCTTTGAAGGGACTCTAAAGACAAAAATGAATTGTGCCGTATGAGTATATATCTTACCCTTCTACCATACTAGAAATGCCGATCTTGCCTGATAAGCCAGAAAAATGCGCAATACCGAAAGACTCGCGGCGGTGCCGCGTTCAAACTTCCGCACCAGCTCGCTATGACGTCTTGAATACCGACGGCGTATGAGGGGACATACCGTATATACTCGTGTAATGGCCGCAGGTGTTTTTTCGAGATTTGCGGTGAAAATCGGGGGTGCGGCTATGGAGAAAAAGGCAAATTTTTTTGTAAAAATTTTTGGTGGTACTTGACTTTATTGAACTACAGTACTCGCTTGTACTGGCTCTGGCTATTCTTGACTATTCCCGTAGTGCGTCACCTGCTGGCTGGAATAAATGGTGATGCCCCACAGAATTGCGGCAGCAACGTCTTGGAGGCAGCCGCTAAATCTCGAAGAGGCTGTGCGTTTGCCACCTTGAGGCGCCGAAAACTGGGCACGGCTTCCCTGTTTTGCCACCTACCTCAAAAAAAAAAAAAGTTTCGGTATTCTTGCATCACACAACAGATAACACTGCCACCCTTCTAAAAAATCAAGGGTGTGGCTTATACACGGGTAATTTTTAAATTACATATTAAATATTTCTGCGGGATTGCTTTTTACATAGTTCTGGGTGCGGCCATTACACGAGTGTGTACGGTAGTTAACATTTTAGGTGTATAAGATGGGCTACATTGTATTTTAAGGGAGCCAAGGGCTGAACTTGCCAAGTTTCGAGAACATTTATTGCGCCACAGCGGCAAATACGAGAAAATTGAAATCCATGGCTTCACACTGACGTTTACACACCGGCGCTATAGGGTTCTGGCGCGAAATTCAAGAAATACAAGTTTGGCCCGCATATTCTCTTTTATAGTTGTCGACCTCTTACCGCGGAATTTAAGAAAACGACGTGTTTTAAAGAATATACGTTGTCAGTCTAAAGTTACTTAAATGGTTGCATTTGATGTCCCCGTGATAGTACTAGAATGAGTTTCCCTGGGGGTGTGGTGTCGCATCCATAAACCACCGTTTCGAACGTCGCACACCTTTCTCTCGTTGCTCGAGTTTTTTCGAGGCAGATGTTCCGTGATGGCCACCTTGAACGAGGCACGTATGCAGTGCTTCGAGCGCTTTGTTTGGCGTATTTGTCCTTTCGCGATTCGAACATGATGATGCTATTGTTGGAAGCGATCGGTTTAGCGGAGGAAAGTAATACATGATTTGACAGGTTGAGAACGACAACTAGACTGGCTTTATTGCACAGTAAAAGCAGGTTTGCCAAGTGGCAGTGGTGGCGCCCCTGTCGGGCAGCCACTTCAGGTCCCAAGAAAGAGCAGGGGGCACTGACCCCACGGTGAGCTAGGCGCGGCGAGGCACGGCGAGGTAACTGAATTTCACAGAAGTGGGGGACAAATCACAGTGACAGACGGTCGCTATACCGTTAACGCAGTGAAACTGTGCGCGTAGTGCATATATCAGTTCTTGCACGCGCTTGGACGTATTACTTGTAGGATCGCGTGGTGGTGGCCAACACCGTATGACGAAATGGAGTCGCTTTAACCTCGCAGCGTTGAGCCCTACGTCGAAATCCGTCCTTCGCTCTACCAGAGTCCTTTAATGTATTGAAGGACTCTGGCTCTACTCAGTCGAATAGATGGAATGACAGCAGGCATACGAGCGCGTGGTCGACTTTTTTTTTAAAAGCTGGCGTTACCCCCGCACACTTTCCTGAACCTGAATGTTTTCTTTTTTTTTTACCTCAAAGATGTACCACGTAAAATAAAAAGAAATCGTTATTATTAGCCTTGGAGAATTCCACGGCTGTGATACTACGGGTGTTCTACCATAAGATTGCGTTGCCTGCCAAAAAAAGAAAAAAAAAAGAAAAAGGCGTAACCATAGATGGGGCCTACGCAGTTTTCGAGTTCACAAAATGGTTTTATAAACGTGTAAAATCAGAGGCAGCATCGAAAAAGTAAGTCCCCTCTCCTAGTAACAATAGAACCTCAGACGTAATACGTATAGGGTAGCCACCGCCTGGTCGAGAGGTGTATAATTGATAGCGTATTCGCAAGAGCCATATACAAAATATTAAAAACATATTGGAGGTGAACGCATCGCACTTTAGCATACACCGTCCTTTTCTCGCTGTCATGGGCAGTAAATAATCTAAATAATCTACGGAGCACGAGGATCACCTTAAGCTTCGTAGTTCTAGTCGCAATAAGTCTGTAAAAAACGTATATAGGTCGCGTGATATAATGCACTGCAACGCTGAAATGCTGTCGCCTTCTTCGGTAGTCATCGGACATGAATTCTGGAACAATATATTTTTCTTTTTTTTTTTTTTGTAAGGTACGGTGTGTGGTGTTGTTGTCGTGGTCATCGTTGCTCGAATATAGTGCGACACTATATACAGAACGAGAAGGAACGGCGAAAGCGAAAAAGGGGGCGATTTCGCCCATAGGCCAAAAATCGATTACGACGGCAAATTAGTAGACAACTATACGTGGTAAGCATTGTCGTTTAATCGGCCGTATAAACTCGTAAACATTCTTCTACTGACTAAGTTGACCAGCGTGATGTCACGCGCGCACAGGCAAGCATAAACACATCGCACTCGATGAGCGCGGAGTGATTGTTCAGTGGAAGGGGCGCTATTTCTGCAACCCTTTAGAGTGAACGACTATATGAGGAAGAGCGACAGCAGCAGCGAGCGAATTGACCTTCGTGCTGCATCTCGCTTCGACGCGAACTAAGTGGGGAGAACACAGCGCACACGAAGATACGGGCGCTCGGCGCACCTACACTCTGTACTCATCGCAGATCGCTTTCAAGATGGGGCCTACGCAGCTGACTCTGCTCGTGGCAGATCGCTTTCCAGATAAGGCCCGCAAGCCGGGCTCATCAGCTGCCGCCGCCGTGTAGACCCCCCCACGCACACACACACGGTGCCTTACGCGTATTGGTAGACGGTGTGCTTCCTCCCATGCGCGCGCGAGATCAATCCACCATCCTCGGCTCACCCTCGCACCTGCAGCATACGGCGCGCGGCCACGGTGTTATAACACTTGGACCTTATACGGAACATCACGGCGACGGCGGAAGTGCACCTGCAGTATCCATATAATTGACATCGCGAATAAAATTGGTATGGGACAATCGTTAACTCCAACTTGTCCTATTCTGTGTCAAATTGAACTTCTGGGGCCGCGGCGCATCGCCGTGCAGCCTCAGGCTGTGCGACACGTGGCGAAGGCGCATATTTACAGCCTGTGCCTCAGGCCGCTCTGTTTTTTTTTTTTTCATTTGAACCGCCAGCACTCAGAAACTGATAAGTCATATCCAGGCTAATTTACTTGGCTTTTTATTGATGTTGTCACTGTGCCTTTTTTTTTTTCTTGCGACAAGGCACCAACAATGCAGTGTTTACTCGTGTATCCCACTCGCGCGCGCTCATACCTGCAAGCGTTGAATCTCCAGAAATTTTAAACAGTACAAGCTTTTACCTTAAACGCCATCTTCAACGCGTATGCGGCAGATGAAATTAACTCCGACGAGTGAAAACAGGTCGACATGCTTGAATATTTAGAGTGCTCTTAAGGAAAAAAAGAAAAGAGAACGGTGTAGAAACCAGCACAGAAGCGTAACGCTGGAAAATTTCTCTTCCTCTTCAAAGAGCTGGTAGTATTCGATTATGTCAAGTGGCGCAGCAGTAGTAAAAAGGCCCTGATTCAGGGGGCGGCTGACTGGCCGCGCTTTCTGCATTCGTTGAAGAACGTTGAATAAAGGATTACCTAATTGGCGGTTGTGCGTGCAATTTCCGCATAGCAGTCGCAGCGCTGTGCTACCAGGTATACTTACAGCTTTAATAAGTGCACACCTTAGTTGGGACTATAGTAAGTACAGACAAAATGCACGAGCTTATTCGTATCGGTATACTTACTTGTCCCGTCTATAAGGTAGATGCTTCTTAAACCTGATGAACGAGCTAGTGCAGCAACGCATTCTGTTGCTCCAGCAGGTATACGTAGCCGTAGACCTGACTCGCGCACGCTCGTCGCACGCTGTTTGAATGTGCGAAAAAAATAAGCGCTTGTTTTAAGCGAGTGTACACGATATTTGTCGCAACTCGACAAGTCTGAAATGCAGTTACACCGCAGATATAGGTGTTCGAAACAATCATCACGCGGCTGTTAAAGCTTCTCTCATCGAATGGCGTTCGCCGTGGCCATTAATCGAGGCGCTGATAATCGAGCTCGATGGGTAAATGCCGCGTCCTCTATATACCACTATACGCATGTATGTAATACATGCACACGCGCGGCTGTTTCTGCGCGGACCCGTACAGCTTCTGTACTCGTGAAATATCGGCGGTGGGCCACGGTTCGGCGGGCATGGCAGTGGCGGGATTACGTTGAGAAAGGATGCACCCTCCTCTCTCTCCCGCACTTTCTGTCGTGGCGGTGAATGTGTATTGGGGGGTATTCGCGCATGCACGAAAGCGGCAGGATAAATGATGTCCCGCATTCGGGCCGCCCGTGTGCACTTCTAGATCCTCGATTAACTTGTCGAGCAGCTTTCCGTGCGCGGTCGTATCCGCTCGTTTCACGGTGCTCGTTAATCGCAACGCGCGCGCACCGCTGTTCACCGCATCCGTGCAGCTGCTTCTGTGCTTTCGTTGTCACGAATGTCGGAAATGCGACGCTATATTTTACGCGCGGTTGCAGCTTGGCCGTCATAACCAAGCAGCTATGGAATTAGTCTTGGGGCTCTCGCAAATCGGCGTATGTGCTGAAATACCTTGGATGGAGTGCATAAAGTTTGTAAATAATGTGCCGGGGAACGCCGCCACGGTTTTAAGTATCCCGAGTTAAGTTGAGACCAGCCGCGTATACTGAACATTCTCCACGCACGCTGGCTAGCTGAGCTGGATCTCTTCGTCGATGTTGGCTGTGGGATGCAGGGCTCCCTCTATGCACATTGGAAACCCACTGCGTGCAGAAAGCATGATGATTTACTTCAGGGTTAATGGATCGGGCATATTAGGAGGAGGAAGGGGCCCACCTCGCGTGTTTGGAGAGGCTGCACAACGTGTAATTGTCCGCCTGCGGCTCATGTTCAGTGCCGTCGAAGCATGGTGAACGCGCCTGGAGACCACAGCAGTCTGTGGTGGGCGCGGCTGATTGAGAAAGGGTGGTCGAACGTTCATGTGTTCACAGAGAGCATAATCTGCTTCGAATCCCTAGCCACCACTGGAGTGCAGGTGTCTGTGTGTGTGGCGCGTAGCAGTGTTGAGACTTGCCTCTCGGCTCCGTTAATTCTGCAGTCATATAGTATTTCTGACGAGCCAGCCATGGTACTATCCATGGGGATGTGCCAGCGATTCGTGCACCGCATCAATAGGGCTGAGCTGACCAGGCTGGAGAGGAACCCGCCGTCGTTGCTCAGTGGCTATGGTGTTGCGCTGCTGAGCACGAGGTCGCGGGATCGAAACCCGGCCGCGGTGGCCGCATTTCGATGGAGGCGAAATGCGAAAACACCCGTGTACTTAGATTTAGGTGCCCGTTAAAGATCCCCAGGTGGTATAAATTTCCAGAGTCCTCCACTACAGCGTGCCTCATAATCAGAAATGGGTTTTGGAACGTAACACCCCATAATTAATTAAGCTGGAGAGGCGGAAACCTCCTGAACTTGTGCGTCCGTCCGTGGTCGATGTGCGGGGAAGCGTTCGACCGTAGAAGCGGAGAGGCGTGTTACAGCGGTTACGCGTCAGGGCTGATAACTGGCGAGCCAGCCGAGTGTCGCTTTGAAGAAGAGGAATAAAACATTACTGTGAATTTCTTTCAGTCCAGTCCTGGCGATGTGCCGTTGACGAGCTCGTGAGGAGTATTAGTGCTCGGCGGCTCAAGGAGTGCCTGCCAAGTTAAGTGACTGGCAGGCTAGCGTGACATCCATAAAAAAAAAAGAAAAAGAAAGAATCCGACAATGTGTGGGCGGGATAGATGGATCGAGGGGTGAGCAGACGGCTTATGCACTGGCGAGAACACTAATGAGTGGTCCGTGTAGAACACTCTTCCTAACGTCGCCGCAAGTCATGGAGCTGCAAGACCAATTAGACGAATATAGTACACTGTGTTTAGCATTTGGCAGGGCGTCAAACGGCGTGCTTCAAAAAAAAAAAAAAGTAAAGATACTGGCCGTTGATGCAGCGCTCGCGTATATACGCCGAGGCACTAGAACGATAGCGTCCCGCGGTCATTCTGTAAATATGCGTGTAACCAGGGCGAAAGAAAATTGCGTATAGGCGGATGGGAGTTGCGAAATCTTTGAACTTGCGCTTATTCATTGTCGCGTTCGAAACCAACAGATTGTTTGCTTCGTGTGGTCGAAACTGTGCCTCTCGGTTTCCCTTTATTGTTCTTGCTCATTCATTGACACAGGCAGTTTTAGCGTATACCCACTATCCGTCCCTGCGTGTTGACGCAATATGTTCGCCATAGTTCGCCACCGCTTGTCGCTCGCTCTTTCGGTGCTCACAAGGTGAGCCGACGGTTTGTACCGGCATGCTGAGGGAGCTGGGAAACCGTCTTCCGCAGAGGTGCACGAAGCTCTTGCAAGCGGCTGCGAGAGAATACGCTCCGCGTGGAAACGTGCCGGCGGCTTGCAGATATATCGCTGTCCCATATCCGACGAGGCGCAGAGAGGAGTCGTTTGAATAAGATAGCCGCATACAGCATGGTGAAGTGGCTGACCGTGCGTTAAATCTTACGGTCCAGTAAAACGGAGCCGATACAATACAGACGTTTACTATATCAACGTGCGGCTGGTTGGTTATACGGGGACGTGACACGGCTATACAGAACCGTTAGTTTTGTCACGGTTATATAGGAGGAGCCCAGCGAATTCGCCCCTTTCTCGCGGCCCCATTTTTCTCCGCACGGCCCTCGTAGTGCGTGCAGGTGGCGTCTGCTGTATGCACGCGCTGGGCAGCCGCGAAGCAGGATTGTTGCTGCCGCGTGGTATACGTTTACGCGAACCTGGTACAGGAGTGCGTCGAACCGCCTTCGCGGGCTGCAGCTCGCCTGCCTGGCTTCTGTGAGCGCTATCGGCTTGGAAGGAGCGTGCGTCGAGTCGGCCTGGCAAGTCTCTTGTTAACCCGATTTCGCAGGCAGTGCTGACCCAGCCCGATCAGTTGTGCGGCATGCATACATGTGAACGTGCCGGAACTGTATTGGTGCGGCGCATCCACGAAACTGGCCTAGCTCACGATCTGTTTGAGCAGCAACAACAAAACGAAGAAAAGAAAAGAAAAAGCGTATAAGCGCTTGCAGCGGTCTCCGAAAAGACGATTCTGCGATTTACTCCGTGTAGCGCTAACGGACACCGCGAGAAAATGACCTAACGCACCTATTCCCCTCTGGCCATTTCACCTACCCTGCCTGCACTTTCCACCTCACAGGTGGTCCGAAACTAAACAGTTTATTGAGCGCTGCTCTAGACCTTAACGTGAGTTTATAATCGTGCCCTACAAGAGGGGATAGCACCCTGCTCGATTTTCAATGACGTTTACATTGAACCAGTAACACAACTCTCCGTCAAATTAATGCCAGACATCAAGATTAACGCGGCTGGCGTATGGGCTATCCTCATCAATTCGCTTAAACAAACCACCTCATCTGGCACTAAAATACTTAACACCAACAAATTATCTAGCCAGGTAGTACACCTAATATTTACGCAATGTTTAGGCACAGTAAACTTGCCCGATGAATAGAAGGATGGCTACGTCTAACAAATCTGTAAGACGGGCGACCGCTCCCGCGCTCTGAACTATCGCCCACTTTCTTTGTATAGCATGCCTTCCAAACTATACTACAGTATAGTTTGGAAGGCATGCTATACTTTATATACTGCTATACTATACTATATATACTGCTATATAGATTGTGTTCTATAGAACACATAATCTTATCCAGCCTAGTGGCTCACCTGGAATCCATCAAATCTTTTTACCCTCATCAGCACGGCTTCAGAAAACTGTTTTCATGCGAGACCCAACTCGTCGAGTTCGCACCTGACATGCTGCAACTTATGGACCTTCATCTGCAGATTGGTGTCATTTCTTTGATTGCTCAAAAGCGTTGGACCGCGTTTCCCATAATCAGCCACTTCAAAAGCTCGCACCTATCAGCGTCCCACGTGGTTTGCTTTCGTGGCTAGAACACTTCTTAAAAGGACTCGCACCCCAGTTCACCTCTGCAAATAACTATAACTCATTCCTTAGCAGTGTATCATCGGGTGTGACACCAGGCGCTGCCATCGCCACTACATTTTATACGTTAGCATTAGGAGTGTCAAAATGGGAAAAAGTGTGGGTGTGATATATAGTGCAACGGACTCTGGTCTGCTCTGGACCACCGCCAGTTGCACTTCGCTCCTCGAAGAGGCAAGACGTGTGTTGAGTGAGTTCCTGAACAGCACTTTGGAATGTGGCGAGCGTGGTTCAAATCATGGATCCGGGACCGCAGAGAGATGGGACATAGTTCTGACGCCTTTCTCTCGCATTTACCGCCAAATCGCCTCTGATTTTTTTCTCATCTACATCATCGACTAATTTGCTAACATAAAGAATAAGTTATGTCTATTCGCGGACGACTACGTCACATATTCCCCTATGCTCAAACGACATCATCGCCCTCCAGCGAGATCTCGACTTCACCGCAGTATGACGCGAAAAAAAAAAATGGTTCATGCCGCTTAACCTCACCAAGTGTAAAGCTCTGTCATTCACCCGCAACCACAGCTTAACCAACCACACCTATACGATTGATTCTGATCCTGTCAGTCATGCCGCTTCCTACAAATACCCGGGCGTTGACATGACGTCTACACTATCACGAACAACGCGTATTGCCCTGCACCATCCGTTTTAATGCTTCACGTACCCTTAGATATTTAAAACGTGACATGAAAACCGCATGCACGTAAAAGAAAGAAAGACAAAAAGAAACTAGCATATCTAACATTGGTACGTCCGCAGCTAAAATATGCGTCCTCTCTGGCACCCTTCCCCATCATATCTTACCTGTGACATCGAAGCGCAAAACGAGAACAAGGTGAAAGCGGGAGCCAACGTTTCGACAAGTGGACTTCTTCAAGGCGACATGTGCTTTCCTCGACGCAATATAGATTGCTAGGGTTCTTCTAAAGGGGAGAGGGGGTACCCCCTCTCTACCTTAAGGGGCGCCTTGAAAAAGACAGGTCCACTTGTCGAAACGTAAGGTCCCACTTTTACCTTGTTCTCGTTTTGATCATCGTCTTCAACTTCCATCTCCCGCCTTCCCCGTGTGTTCCCTGTGACATCGAAGCAATACAAACTAGCGTTTCCCTTTGAACTTCCCAATACTCTCGCGAAATCAACATAACCGCACTAAAACGCGCACTTGAACTACCATCGCTTGCCTACCGCTGGATCATATCTCGTCTTTGCTTCCGTCACTCCTTTCATTACCATCCGCCCTCGAGGCGTTCCCTGTTTAATTCATCTCTACGAACACTTTCCCGCTTAAACCGCATTCGTCCCACTGCGCGCATTATCAGCCGGACATCTGCCATGAGCATTTAATTCTTCCTTGACGCAGTCATCCATTGGAAAAGCCTCCCAGAGAGCATAGCCCCATGCACTGACCGTAAATCATTCTGCAAAGTGTTAAATAACCATCTCGCCTAATCTCCGGATCTCACTCTTCCCCTATTCCAACATTACCCTACCGACACAATGTTGCGCCCTTATTGCAATTGTTTGTTTGTATATTTTTCTCTTTCAATTTTAGGTGTTGTGTTCAAGTTTGCTCTATAACGTTGTCGCGTGGAATGAAGTCCTCCCGTATGTAACGCCTCTGGGCCTTTAAGACGAAAATAAATTTAAAAGTATGCTTCCGCGTGTGAACCAACGTTGCGACTTTTGCACGCCCACAACCGCATCGAGCAAGTTTCTATCATTCGGATCACACGGAGTTGCACCATTTGCCTCGTGCTTTTATATCCTCGCCCCGACGCTGGGTGCCGCTACGAATTCCACGACCCGCCAGGTAAAAATAAATAAAACGTAACAAATAAATAAAAGAAGAAGAAAAAACACGCGCTCGAGTTGGGCTCTATAAATCCACGCTTCTGATACTCGAGTCACTGGCGTCGGGTTCATGTGTTGAAATGACACCCGTGCGCGTGGCATGTTTGTCCACTGTTCGAGGAGCGAGGATTGTCCGCAGTGGCTGACGCTACAGCACATTCACGTGCTCAAACTATCTCTGCTTTTCACTGTTCACGTGATGACTTTTTGCATATACATATCCCCCTCCTTCCCTCGTGGCCTTGATTCCGCGACGTCTGCTGTGTCCATAAGCGGCTGCCCAGTCCTTCGGCGGCAGAGTATGTAGTCAAAGGTCCCTTCATGAAGTAAAGCGCTCACGATAACTTCTATATTTTGTTTTGCCTAAAGATCTTTACGTGGGTGTGTATATTATATTCACGCATCGCAGTCCGCTGTGAAAAAAAAAAAAAAAAAAAAAAAACTGAAGTAATATTTTACGTTTGTGCATAGTTGCATGGTTTTTCTGAAGTGTTCTGACCATCGCGGCATACTCGTCGCGGTCGTTAGCGGAGCCCTGATAATTTAGGCATAATAAGATTGTGGATCTGCGGCCCAATCCAGCAGATGAATGAATTATAGAGGGAGGAAAGAAGGTGCTGGATTCTGCAGCTTTGATACGCAAGCAGAGGGGCTAAGCATATATTGCGTGCATACCACGGGGCCAACACTTATGCCTCATTGGGCGCACCGGCGCCCGGGCCCGTACCGTGAATGCCGGACATGCCTCGCACCTTCCTTTATCTCTCTCCATAAGTATGGTCATTCGCCATATTGGTATTCCCTCGTCGCATCCGCGGCCGACCGTCATCGATTTTCTCCCGCTGCTTTCGTCTTAACCTGCTCGTGTCAGGCGCCGGCGACGCTTAATGAATTCGGGTCCGCACGCACTCGGCTACCTAGCGCCCACGAATCAAGCTGTAAAGGTGGACGTAAACTGCTTGCGGTTATGAAGCTTGCACTCGCCGTTGTTTTCGCTCGGTAATGGTTAAGCCAAGGATGTTCGAAATCTCCTTCCCCCTCCCTCGCCCCCATCAAGAACAAGAAAAGAAAAAAAAAGGAAGAGGGGAAACACCCCACGGTTAATTAGGTACGATGAAAATTGTCGTGCGTCAGTGAGAACGGATTGTAATGTAGGAAAATTGTGCCATAATTCACGGAACACACATGCACATGTCTGCATCCGCGCAGCCGACTTCAGTCTGCAGTCCGAAGCGTCACGTGTTTTTAGCCCCGTGTGTGAAAGATCCTCCCGAGTTGAGGTTGGATTTCACGATAACGCGTATAGTTCTCGAGAACCGTTGTTGCTTGCCATTGCCGGGCGCTTGCACTGTCGTCTCGGTGTAATATGGTCATTAACGAGTGGCCGCCCGCCTCCGTTCTTACGAAGTGGAGTCCGTCGCGCCTGTTCCCGTACGGTCCCAGGATGTTCGTATACGTGTTATAGAGCTGGTCTTCCGCCGCAAATAAGGATATGCGTCTGCATGCCGCTCACATTTCTCGCAGATCATGCCCACGCGCACGCGCGTACGATGCGCAGCTACGTAGTTGTTTCGCGCGACGCCTTTCCAAAGTCGGGGACCGAATTCGCAAAGCTTCTCGCTCGGAGGAGCGTTTAGAATTGGCCGACACTCTTCGCTTATATGTTCAGTAATCGATATCAGGGTTTGCCGACGCCTGTTGGCCAATCGCTCAAGCGTTATGCCGCGTTCAGACTGCAGTCGCATCCTCTATAAGTGGCGTATTTATTGCAATTTACGCAACTGCTGGAAGGACTGTTTACGCAGCTAGCAACCGCCTATGTTCACATTGAGCCTTTCGATAAGATACGCTTTTTACGATTGGCCAATCACCGTTTTGGGACAGCCGCGTTTCGTATTTTTCAACATGGCGCTGGTCAGCAAGCGGCTGTTAGCGCAGGTCGAGGCTCTTCAAGCCCAAAGTTTTCAGGCGCTGGTCATAGAGTATCGGCCTCTGTCGCACTTCTTCAATTAGTAATTTATCGCTGCACAGCGAAGAAGCGTCCGCACTTAATATCATCACTAGGCACGGGCAGTGTACACAACACAATGAGACCGGAAAACCGCACTGCACTCAGGGACACCGCGCGCGTTCGGCGCGAACCCGGGAAAACGCGGATGGCGTCGGCAGCAGCAGCAAGAAACAGCGTTGCAACGCCGGATGGCTGGGATGGCGGTCACGCAGAGGCTTCCGAAGCTAGTATACACAGCACAATAACAGCGTCAAACCGCATAGACACGCAAACAACAACGCTGCTACGTCGGATTACTGCTATACGTCAACGCTGCTACGGGATGAAAACGTAGAATATGGGGAGGCCGGAAGCTCCGTGAGCGGAAGATGCAAACCGAAACTGCTTTGTGCATTGGCGGCGGCGTAACAGTTGTATCTGTGCCTGTCGTAAAAGTAGCGGGCACTCCAACATTTACGCCAAGGCTGGTTGCGATTGTTGCGT
The DNA here is from genome assembly GCF_023375885.2 of Dermacentor andersoni. Classification (NCBI taxonomy): domain Eukaryota; kingdom Metazoa; phylum Arthropoda; class Arachnida; order Ixodida; family Ixodidae; genus Dermacentor; species Dermacentor andersoni. The sequence continues at coordinate 332,357,621 of NC_092814.1, forward strand.
ACTTTCCGCTCAATGCAACAGTAGTGTGAACAAAATAGTTGCGCTTTTTGCGTTTACGCTTACGTTCCGTGCGAACGATCCGTACGTAGCGCACGTAGTCTGAACGCGGCTTTACGAACTGTTATGCCAACGGGAGTCAGAAGATATTATATGCTGTAGGTTCACTTGTCTCCTAGAATTGTACCTGACGTGGGCATGCAGAACTTTCTTTTCGTTTTATGCCGTCGTTACTTGCCTTGACTGACGGGAGCTGCAGCGCTATACCGTGGCTGTGTTTACTGTATACAACTAATTTTAACCAGAGTTTTAAAATGTGCGAATGCCACGCAGCTGGACAGAACCAAGGTGATGTTGTTTGCCGTCGCTTGGAGATATTCAAACTATATTTTTTTTCATTCCGCCTAATCAGATTACTAGTCTTAATTAATTCATCAACTTCTCAGGTATTATAATTAGAAGAAAAGTGTTAATGAAAGAAAAGTATAGCGACATGAAAAACTCTCGATACAGCTTTCTGTTGCTCGATACGTGCTACATAAGTGTTTTTCCGAGCGTCAAAGAAGCCCCCAAATGCACGCAAAATTGCTGCGCGACTGGCCGCTCGAGGCACTTTGCGTGCGTTTGCAGGCTTCTTTCACGCTCGGAAAAACTTTTATGTTGCACGTATCGAGCAACAGAAAGATGTAGAACGACATGAAAAACTCCCGAAACATCTTTCTCGTTGACACTTTTGATCGAATGATAATATTTGAGAAATTGGTTAATTAATTAGTACTAACTATGTAATTACGCGGAATGAAAGAAAGTAATGTATCTAAGCGACGGCAAACAACGTTACCGTTGTTCTGTCCAGATGCGTGGCATTTGCATATTTTTAAACTCTGGCTAAAGTTAGCTGGGACACCCTGTATATGTGAATCCTAGTGCAACTGATCTTCTGATATCGCAGAAGCTCTATATCTGCTTAGAAGTACACGCGCGGTATACATATATGCACATTGAAGAAAAAAGACATGTCACTGTGCGTAGTATACGTACCTGGTGGTGATGATCACCTTGATCACTGCGTTCTCGCTATTCGAAGCTAGAGTGAGGCCTCCGTGACCTCCCTCATCCGGAGTGTCTCCTATGCTACTATCCTGAATATGATGACGACGCTCTATGGTAACGCGCATAGTGACAAGAATAATGAGGACAGAGCGCAGAGGAAGAACGATCACTAATGCGTTATTATTTAGTAGCACGGTCGCAGTATTTCTATTAACTTCTATTTTTTTTTATCTGAAACTTTCCAGCCTAAACCTTTTTAGAAAAATCCTGGCACGCGCGTTGCTTTAAGAAAACCAGATGCCGAATTCACAAAGCTTTTCGTTCGTTAGTGCTCTTCATCATTGTCCGGCCACCTTCGCTATGGGTGTGCCCAATATCGAGAGTGGCTGGCACCTTCTACCGCAAAAAAAAAGCACTAAAAAAAACAACAAGAACAACAAAAATTTGTAAATACGGTTCTAGGAGTTTTCTGCGTGGGAACAAGTACTAATCCGGACAGTACCACACCGCAACTGTATCCGTCTGGGTAACCCTGCACGATAAACAGCTATAAACGTGTTTGTAGCCGACGTGCACCACACCGGTATACGTAATTGTGTATAGGAAAAACTAAGAACAAAAATAATGTGGGGGTTAGGGGAGATATGTGAGAAGCGATCGACCCGGCAGGACGACATCGCGCGAAGACCACTGGAAATGTCGTGGGAAAGACGTACGTTCTTTATTATATATGTATTTTTTTCCCGCTCAATTGACGTTTGTTTTCCTTCGGTGCTTTGTCGCCTTTCTCTTTCGGAGGCGGGGCTTACAAGGTTGGCACCGCTGAAGCCGGTTGTCGCCTTTGAGCAACAGCCCGGCGGAAACGGCTCCTCCTGGGCTTCTCACGCGAAGGGAAACCCCCAGGCCACCGCAAATTGCTCTCGCGTTGTTTGGCGCGTGCCTCCTCAGAGCTGGCTGGAAGCCGTTTGTTTTTTCCCGTCTGCGTCTTTCCCGTCTAGCTTTCTCTCTTGTTTGCTCTCTCTCTCTCTTTCTCTGCCTGCTCCACTCGCGCTGTGCGGTGTCTGGAAAAGAATCCGTTCAGTGCGCCCACCATATATAGGCTATGCGCGCACCCGTCATCCACACCGAAAAAGCGGACACACGCCGAGGCTCGCGCTGTGCTGTACTCTGTCGCGGCACGTGAATTCGCGCTCACCTCTTACACAAATGAATTTAGACAGTCTTTTGTAGGCTTGCTTCTCATAGCAATTTTGCAGAATTGTATAGGAAATGTACAGGAAAAGTTCAGTCATAAGTATGTAGACAGTCTATATTGTCAGTCTACTTGATCCTTAGAGGGATATTGAAGACTTGTGTAGGAAAGGTATCGCGAAAATTCTGTCATAAGTATACAGACAAGTCTTTATTTAGACTTGTCTGCAGACTTCTTCTGTAGACTGATCTGCTTTCTAAGTGGTTCAGGCGTCTCTTTCGCTGAGTCTGTAACTCTGCTATAGACCAGGGATAAAGTGAAATTATTCCAGAATCAGTCCACATTTTCATGCAATCGAAATGGATGGGAGTGGAATGGTGGCACAAGTCGGGCGTATGGAATGGAATGGAGTTGGAGTAACATGAGCACATAGTCCTGGAGCGCATGTATTTAAAAAGATGTCTTTAGCTGCTAGGCACACAAGGGCACAAGTAGTAAACAATTATAAGGCTAGCGTTTCGTTTATCATGCAGTATCGTAGAAGTGGAATGGAACAGCTTAACCACTCCAGGGGGTGAGAATGGTCCAACTCTCGTCATTCGGGGGAGTTATGCGGAGTGGAATTGTGGGTATATCCAGACTCCGGAATGGAGTGAGAATGGAATGGAGAGCCTTAGTCCGCAACTCTGGTTTACAGGGAGTCACATTAGGTTCTCTGCGCATTTTAGTCTATTTTATGCCCATATATACAGTCGATCGTCTATAATGAAATAACTGTGTACGTTGCTATATGTTTGCATATGTTTTATAAGGAATCGTGACACGGGAAAATGGTTGTGTCAGCAGCGCCGCGCGAGAAACTTTGGGTAATACGTGGGGTGCCCTGTTTTGTAACGATCCATTTCCATTGTCTTCGCCCTTCCATCATTTGCTCGGACCCCGCTTTTTGCTTCTATTCGCGGGATCGGCCATTCGGCACGAACGAATAAGAATGTAAAATGCAATGTTTTTTTTTTTTCTCTCACACACATTTCTGTACTGTCGCATCGTCGCACCAGTAACCGCTTGGCATCATTCGTTGAGAAACAGTTAAGCTCTACTAGTAAACTAATACGCACACGCAGTAGGCAAAACGGGCCACTCTTCGCGTGACTGTGGCTTGGTTAGCGAGAGGAAAGGACGCAAATACGACATTTGGATGGCGACGCCGCGTACAGGTTTCCACGCCAGCTTGCCGTAACGAGACGAATTGTAGCAACGTCTGTTGTCTCGTCTACTTAATTATTTATTAGCTAAAGGAGAACTTCACTGCATTCTTAAAAAAACCAGAGAACTAACCTTAGCATGTTCCGACTCATTCTTTTGCGCCATAACGGCCCTAGTACGCGAAGATACATTGCAATCTGTGACGCCAAAGTGTCTTGCAGGTGCCGAGGGATACGGACGGGAAATTCGGGAACAAGACTTTGACCTTCATTTTATCCGGGGATAATCGAACTCTTCCCTCCTTACGAATGATTATAGGGGTTCGAAATAATTTTTTACCAGTCTTAAGTAATTTAGTGCTGCTCTTACTGTCTCTTCGAAAATATTTATCGCTCAGATTTTTTTTCGGCTAAAGCTAGACGAGAGTGAGAGTGAAGGTTCGTGGCGCCTTTCATTTGTCGTGAACGTGATACGCAGCTCGAGAACGCCTATGGGTAAGTTGGGACGCATGGTGCGCGCCACAATCCAGAGAGCGTCGCTTTTTAATGCGTACATTATTTTGGCATCTCGGCTAACAGCGAACATGAACACTAGCGTATAATCGTTCCTGAAATAATTAAATTAATCATATGGAATCAGATAGTTTAGTTATTGCTGTATAAGAGCGAGAGAGGCCTCTCAGGTATACGCTTCAGTTCCGTATGTTTGGCTGCATGGCCGCAGAAAGAAGTTGCCCGTGGGCCCTAACTATACAACATCCGCTAAAGATGCCTGAAGACGTTTAGCACGGCCTTTAATTCGCAAGGATGGCTTGGTAGGCTAGTTGGTAAAGCATCTTAAATGGTTAACGGCGCACACAGACATGGACGGAGTGAGGAACAACAGGACTTCGCGTCCTCACTCTGTCCTCGTCTGTGTGCGCTGTTAGCCCTTCAAGATGCTTTAATTCGCACTTCACTTCTTTATTCTTCGAGCGTTTAATCAAATGGAGTGCGTGCTCGCGCCTTGGCGCACATGTGGCCTGGCGTCAAACTGGACGGACGGACGGACGGACGGACGGACGGACGGACGGACGGACGGACGGATGGATTGGCGTCCCCTTTGGAACGGAGCGGTGGGTTGCGCCACCAAGCTCTTGTTCTTAGTTTGCCTAATGTCGTACCTACCTTTGCAAAAACACGAAGAGTTGCCAGCATCAAACTTTCTGAACCACTATTGGAAACATTGTTTTTGTACATCTCCGTTGTTTGTGGTCTCTCTACTTTTCTGCCACGAAACCTCCAATCACCTTTTCCTAAACTCTCTTACGGACATGATTACTTTCCCCCTGCTTTCCCTTAACCCAAGGGCTTCAAGGAGGCCAGACGAGCCTAAACCGACAGCTGGGTTTAGTATCTTCACATTCTGATAAAACATTTTGCATCGTTTCCCCAGCTTTGCTGCAGCATGCACATGCTTCTTCTCCTTGGTGTATACATCGATTTATAAATACGGGTCCTAACGCATCCTCATCTCGCTTCGAGAAGTAAAGATTTCCCTTTGAGTTTTTTCTTTCCTGATTTCACTTTTATCTCTTAAGTAGTTCCTCATTGCAGGTTTATTGATGCGAAAGCGTCAAATGGCCCATTGTGCGCAAAAGTCGGCGTCTTTTGTCTATAGTAGCGAAACGGCTCCTAAACTCGCATCGCCATTGGCTGCGACGCCAAGCCACGAGCTGCGCCTCGACGGCGCGCAGAGCGGGCGAAAGGGTACACCTGCTGCCACGCTATAATGCGCCAGGCGTTGCGTGGGGGGAGAGGGCATCGCCGCGACGCTAGGTCACCCTCGCTTTCGGCACGAGCGCTCCTCGACGGAGGAGAGCCAACACCTCCTAGATAGCAGACCTGTGCACTCTGCTTTGTGACGTCATAGTACCTGTACCGAAACTTCTACTGTCAAGCCCGGCGTGACGAAAGTGGTGACGTCAAAGTCACCACGGCTTACACGGGAGCATCTTCATTGGATTCTATGGCATTTGCGCAAGGTAGCATCATGCCATGGATAGAAGCGCGCCGTCCTTGTGCTATCTGGGAGGCGTTGGCGGAGCGGGCGAAAGACGCTATGGCGATAGCGGGCCAGGTGTTGCGTGAAGGGAGCCGGCGTCGCCGCGTCGGTGGCATGGGGCGTTGGCAACGCCGGCTGCTGCTGCTTGCTGGCTCGGGCAGCACGTACCGCTGTGATGCATTATTCGCAGCGCAAAATTCGAAGGACCGCTCAGCGCCGTTCATTTGGACATTAATGCTTTCGCGTTCAAAACTCATAAGTGCTTAGGTCTCCTCGGATTTTTTTTTACATTGCCGCCACAGATTGTCTCAGCCTCTCTGACTTTTCGTTTGACGTTCTCTGTTGCCATCTTGCTCACTATATCGGTTGCATACTTTCTGGTAAGCTTGCTCTCCTAGTTATGTTCCTCCACTGTGAGTCAATGTTTTTTCTGTACAAATATCTGAAAACGCTCGCAACCTATTTACTTCCTTGCATATTCCTCAGTCGTTCTTCGAAATCAATTTTACTCTGAGCTGCCCTCACTTCGAAATTTGTCCAGCCCATATCACTCTATACAGCTTCATTTGCAGTCTTCCCGTGAGCGCCCAATGCCAGATGTCCCACGGACATTTGGTTTCTTCCTTGCCAGCGCGCTCCCTGGCTCCGCACTGTGCGCCTTCGTCCGAACAACCGGAGCGCTCGCAACATGTGCGCGCTAAATAGAGAGGCGCTGCCTCTTGTAACGGGCAGAAATCAGCTTGCAACTCTCACAAACAGCTGATGCTGTAAAATAACTTGCCTTTGCCGTGCGCAGCTACGGTTGACCGTTGATGACACTATACTCCCGCCACGCATGTCACATGCATTCCGTTCTGCTCTGGGATCTAATTCCCTGGAATGGTAATAAGGATGTCTCTAACTTATTAACGCATGGTTGAAAGTTGTTTCCATGTACCAAACTTGTAACTGAGACATGTAGTATAATAGACAACTGCCTACGCAATCGTCTAATTTGCGGCATATTGTGCAGACGTTTTTAAGTCTTCAAAGCGATTAACATTCTTTGCTATACTTCAGCGATTTTTAGCATATCTATCTATCCGTCCGTCTGTCCGTCCACGCCAACTTGCTAGCCCAAGTTATCTATACCACCTTGGGCCACTAGGAATGTACTCGTGGTTGTGATGCCGTCATCGTCGTTCCATCGTCTTCATGTCAGCTTCGTCATTTGACTCTCGTCGTGCCGTCGTCCTCACGCCTCTAACGCCGACCCAGTGGCCCAATTGTCTGATACCTTGGGCCACTATGCAGGTGCTAATGCATAACGCAGCCGTAGTCGTTTCAGTGTGGTCATTCCAGTTTCGTCATCCAACTCTCGTCTTGCTGCCGTCGTCACGCCATCTTCGTCGTACAGTCGTCATGCAACCGTTGTCGTACCTTCGTCGCGATGCCGTTGTGGTAGTTCCATCGTCGTCTCTCCTGCTTCGTCGTCCGATTCTCTTCATACCGTGTCGTCACACCATCCTCGCCATATATCGTCGTCATATTCGTCGTCACGTCGTCGTCCTCATACTCTCGTGCACCGTCATCTCATTGTCCTCATACTGTTGCCATGCGTCGTTATGATGCCGTTGTGGTCATTCCGTCGTCCGGATTCTAACTCCCTCGTCCGACTCCCTCCATGCCGTCGTCGTCGTGCAATCGTAGTCACACAGTCGTCGTTATAACGTTATCGCCATGTCGTGGTCGTTACGCCATCGTCTCACTATGTTCATGGCTTAGTAAACGTTATCCAATTGGGGTCATATCGTCTTCGTCGTTCCATCGACATTAATTCTTCGCCATTCCTTCGTGATCAAGCTGTCGTCCTTCAATCTGGATTATGCCATCGTCGTCACTGCGTCGTAGTCAAACAGTTGTCATCATGCAGTCGTTGTCAAACAGTTGTCATCATGCAGTCGTTGTCATACTGTCATCGTCATGCAGTCGTGGTCGTTTCGTTATCGTCATTCCAGCTTAGTCATTCGGTTGTCGTCAGCCGTCGAGGTCACGCCATCGTCGTCATTTATGCGTCATCACATTGTCACCATGCCGTCGTCAAGTTGTCGCCGTTATGCAATCGTGATCTCATTGTCGTCTTGCCATCGACATGATTAATTCTTTATCAACTCATCGTCGTCAGCATCGTCAAACAATCCTACTTATGCCGTCATGCTCATGTCAAACATTCCTAGTCGTGATGCCGTTGTGGTCACTCCATTGTTGTCTAACTTCGTCATCATAACCCGCCGTGGTTGCTCAGTGGCTATGGTGTTGGGCTACTGAACACGAGTTCGCGGGATCGAATCCCGGCCACGGCGGCCGCATTTCGATGGGGGCGAAATGCGAAAACACCCGTGTACTTAGATTTAGGTGCACGTTAAAGAACCCCAGGTGGTCGAAATTTCCGGAGTCCTCCACTACGGCGTGCCTCATAATCAGAAAGTGGTTTTGGCACGTAAAACCCCATAATTTAATTTTAACTTCGTCATCTGACTCTCGTCATGCCGTCGTCGTCACAGTCATCAGTATACCATTGTACTCATGCCTTCGCCGTTACTCTGTCGTCCTTATACGTATCATCGCCTGTATTTTTGACACCCGCCATGGTTGCTCAGTGGCTATGGTGTTGGGCTGCTGAGCACGAGGTCGCGGGATCGAATCCCGGCCACGGCGGCCGCATTTCGATGGGGGCGAAATGCGGAAACACCCGTGTACTTAGATTTAGGTGCACGTTAAAGAACCCCAGGTAGTCAAAATTTCCGGAGTCCTCCACTACGGCGTGCCTCATAATCAGAAAGTGGTTTTGGCACGTAAAACCCCATAATTAATTTTTTTTTTGTATTTTTGAATCGTCATCGCAATGTCGTCGATCATGCCATCGTTGTCATACTGCCGACTTCGTTTCGTCGACGTAATTCCTTCAACACTGCGTTGTCGTCACACAGTCGTGATTATGTCGTCGTGCTCATGACCGAGCTTGGCATATGCGAGCGTGATAGCAAAGTGGGCCGATATCGGAGAGAATGTATGTCACATATTGCCGAAGCAACGGAAGTCCCAGAATGACCTCTACATAGTTTAATTAAACGTGTCTTTATCAATATGGTCGCTACATGGCTTGATTGTTAACCGATTGCTAATTGCTAACCGTCGACATTCACCGCGAAACGGGTTTTCCCGGAATTTCGCTTCTTCCCTGTTCTGTATATGAAATCGTACCAGCGTATCACTTGTTACAAAACAGCGAGAACACTGTTACCAGTTGCGATGCTAATGCACTTCGAAAGGACGCTGTGTCTTCTTGCGCGTTAGATGTTCCACCCAGATAGCAGGCCATTTGGTGGCTCAGTTTGCGGGTCGCGCGAAGAGTGAGCGGGGTGCGTATACGTTAAGATATCGTTTCGCGCGCAATAATTGTCCCATTGCGTCATACCAGAAGCCCTTGTCGTACCTAGAGCCCACATTCTTGTACCTGACATATAGTACTCCCCAGGATGAGTGATGATGGATGGATGACGCAGCACTGGCGACCGCGCACTGCCAAACGGCGGCAATAAAGGCACACTTCGGCTTCCGGCGGAGTGGCGTCTGAGCGCTTTCAGCTAAGTGAGATACGTGGTCGCATTCAGTGGCCCTGCCGGGTAGACGCAGGAATACTGATTTAGGGGCCATAAACGCAAGCACATGCCGCGGTTATCACTTACAAGGGAGACGGCTCGCTCGTCGCCGCACGTGTATACTTTCTCTGTATGAGCCGTACCGCGTTCCCTGCATGTCGGTTGAGGTGCCCAAAGCCCTTCCACTTAGGCCTCGTGCTTACTCTGTCCCGTAGATAGCACGACGGCCAATTTGTTGGCTCCGGCTACCCAGCGCAACTCTTGGCGTCCGCATGGCAGCCGGCCGACAACGGGCACCGACTCGAGCACGTCCCCGTCTCTGCATGCCATTCTGCGTTTCCGCTCATTTACGCAGTTTGTTGGTGCAAGTATAGACAAGTGTTTATTTTCCTATGTTCAATTCCGCCATTGTGTTTGTATATTTATCTAGGCGTTATCATTCTGCCCGATTCTTCCAAGTGGCTTGTTTTTTTCTCTTATGGTGATCTACACTATACACATGCCCTGCAGATAGTCGGCATTATTTATTTTTGTGCCCTTGTGTGCGGTGTCTCTTTCCCCTGTTACGACTTTGCACCGGTGCCACCACTATTACGACTTTGAGGTGGTCTGTTGCGCTCGTCACCCGTTTCGTGACAGAGCGTTGGTAGCGAAGACTCCGACTCAGGCGTCGGTGAGAATAACCAAAGGGACTTTATACACTACATACAGGTCATTATACAGGACATGATTGGATCGGCACTGGGGCCGAGAGCTCACAGCAAACGCGACTGTTCTCGCACGGCGACGTCCGGCGAAAACGCGTGACACATCTCACTCCAGTCGAGAGCGGCACTGGCTCCCGGTGGGTCGGCGGATCCGGTTTTCCAGGCGGCACGTCGCGGCTTATAAGCCCCGAGAAACCATTGTCACTCAAACGGCCCAATACAATGCCAGCACTCGACGGTCGTCCGAGAGGTCCAACCAGCGACCGCGCTGGCCACCCGGTTCAAAGTTCGCGCGCGCGGTGACCTCCAGGAAAAGGAGGTGCGGCGCCGGGCTGTCTGGCACTCGGTTGCACGTTTGGACATGTTGCCCGCCGATGCTTCTCCGCAGGACACCGCTGCCTGACGGCTCAGCATCTTGACTTGTCAAGGGAGAATTAGGGCGCTGTGCCTTTCGGCGCAGCCCCGGGTTTGTCCAAAGGGCGCTCGCAGGATAAATTCTGCATCTTGCAGATTCGGAATCCGGGCTGGTGGTAATGGCACAACATCCCCTTCGCACTGACGAGACGCTGCGCCATTGTATTAATGGCGCGAGATAGCTGTTTCGGTTCCTGTTCCCGGCGGCCGCGTTCCGATGGGGCAAAATGCAAAAACGCTCAGGCTGATGTATGTCAGCTGGTCATAACTAATCTGGAGGCCCCCACCATACGATGTCTCTCATATTCCAGCTGTTGCTTTTGGACGTTGAAATCTATGGTCGGTCGGTCGGTGCGTGAGTGCGTGGGTTGTTTCCTAGTAGAAAATGCAGCACGTCGTAGACGGCAACGACAGAGTGCGCGTGACAAGCAACGCAATGTCATGCACAGGAAGCTATTTAGAACCGATGAGTTCCTCTCAGCGGAGTGAATTTCTTTGATTAACGTACATAAAAACGCATGCCTAAGTCGGAGCGCTATCTACTGTAGGTCAAATGCAAAGGTACGTGAAGAAACAAGACACAGCGCTGAACTCTGGTCTCTTTCTCGTGCCTTTGCCTTTGTGTTAGTAGTTAGCGCTCCGAATGAGCGAATCTTCTATACCAACTCACCCATTTTTTGCTTCTGATACAAAAACGGTTACGAGCTTCGAATTTTAATCATTCTGAGTTCGCGTTCTCCGTGTGTCTAGGTTTTTTTCTGTCGTTTGTAACGTACCGTCTTCCCACCCCCTTCTCTTCTATAACGACGTAAAACAGCTCCAAATGGCAACTGTGATAGTGTTGTTGTCGTTTCTTCAACATTCATTGCATTTCGCTCTTCATAATGAATAATAAAAACATATCGGTTACCTTAAATAGGCAGTTAATTTTAAAAAAGAAGAGAAATTTCCTTATATCTTTCTTTATATCTGTTGCAGCGGTGGCGTAGAGGTAGAACATCCACCTCGCGTGCAAGAGGACCGTGGTTCGAATCCCGGTGCCGCGCAATTTTCCACCGGATTAAAAAAAAATCCACGTGTTGATAAAATTGCACAAACAGGCCTGGAGTGCAGCCTGATCCCGGTGACCACAACCGGTAACGCACTCCCTCTCCAGAGCAGGATTGGCCGCCCTGGTGCAGTACTTGGCCACAACCTCCCATATGAGCACAACAATCAAACCCCGGCCCTCAGTCCCAAAGCAGCTGCGAAGCAACTGACCACGGCGGCGGTCAGACCGGCGACGCAGCAGAGGGTGCTAAGGATCCCTCGATCCGGACAGGCCGCCATTGGAATCTGAACCTGGCAACGTTTAACGCTAGGACGTTATCTAGTGAGGCGAGTGTAGCAGTCCTATTGGAGGAATGAGGGGGCAGTAAATGGGATATAATAGGGCTCAGTGAAGTTAGGAGGCCAAAAGAAGCATATACAGTGCTAAAAAGCGGGCACGTACTGTGCTACCGGTGCTTAGCGGAGAGGCGAGAACTAGGAGTCGGATTCCTGATTAATAAGAACATAGCTGGTAACATACAGGAACTCTATAGCATTAACGAGAGGGTGGCAGGTCTTATTGTGAACCTTAATAAGAGGTACAAATTGAAGGTCGTACAGGTGTACGCCCCTACATCCAGTCATGATGACTAGGAAGTCGAAAGCTTCTATGAAGACTGGGAATCGGCAGTGGGTAAGGTCAAAACAAAATACACTGTACTGATGGGCAACTTCAATGCCAAGGTAGGCAAGAAGCAGGCTGGAGACAAGGCAGTGGGGGAATATGGCATAGGCACTAGGAATAGCAGGGGATAGTTATTAGTAGACTTTGCAGAACAGAATAAGATGCGGATAATCCATACCTTCTTCCGCAAGCGGGACAGCCGAAAGTGGACGTGGAGGAGCCCGAATGACGAGACTAGAAATGAAATCGACTTCATACTCTGCGCTAACCCTGGCATCATACAAGATCTGGACGTGCTCGGCAACGTACGCTGCAGTGACCATAGGACGGTAAGAACTCGAATTAGCCTTGACTTGAGGAGGGAACGGAAGAAACTGGTACATAAGAAGCCAATCAATGAGTTAGCGGTAAGAGGGAAAATAGAGGAATTCCGGATCAAGCTACAGACAGAACAGGTATTCGGCTCTAACACAGGAATAGGACCTTAGTGTTGAAGCAATGAACGACAATCTTACGGGCCTCTATAAGGAGTCTGCAATAGAAGTCGGTGGCAACTCCGTTAGACAGGATACCAGTAAGCTATCGCAGGAGACGAAAGATCTGATCAAGAAACGCCAATGTATGAAAGCCTCTAACCCTACAGCTAGAATAGTACTGGCAGAACTTTCGAAGTTAATCGACAAGCGTAAGACAGCTGACATAAGGAAGTATAATATGGATAGAATTGAACATGCTCTCAGGAACAGAGGAAGCCTAAAATCAGTGAAGAAGAAACTAGGAATAGGCAAGAATCAGATGTATGCGCTAAGAGACAAAGCCAGCAATATCATTACTAATATGGATGAGATCGTTCAAGTGGCTGATGAGTTCAAGTGATGATGAGTGGTGATTTATACAGTACCAGTGGCACGCAGGACGATAATGGAAGAGAGAATAGTCTAGAGGAATTTGAAATCCCACAAGTAACGCCGGAGGAAGTAAAGAAAGCCTTGGAAGCTATGCAAAGGGGGAAGGCAGCTGGGGAGGATCAGGTAACAGCAGATTTGTTGAATGATGGTAAGTAGATTGTTCTAGAAAAACTGGCCACCCTGTATAAGCAATGCCTCATGACCTCGAGTGCGCCGGAATCTTGGAAGAACGCTAACATAATCCTAATCCATAAGAAAGGGGACGCCAAAGACTTGAAAAATTATAGACCGATCAGCTTACTGTCCGTTACCTACAAAGTATTTACTAAGGTAATTGTAAATAGCATCAGCAACTCCTTAGACTTCCGTCAACCAAAGGACCAGGCAGGATTCCGTAAAGGCTACACAACAATAGACCATATTCCCACCATCAATCAGGTGATAGAGAAATGTGCGGAATATAACCAACCTTTATATATAGCTTTCATTGATTACGAGAAAGCGTTTGATTCAGTCGAAACCTCAGCAGTCATGGAGGCATTGCGGAATCAGGGTGTAGACGAGCCGTATGTTAACATACTGAAAGATATGTATAGCGGCTCCACAGCCACCGTAGTCCTCTATAAAGAAAGCAACAAAATCCCAATAAAGAAAGGCGTCAGGCAGGGAGATACGATCTCTCCAATGCTATTCACAGCGTGTTTACAGGAGGTATCCAGAGACCTGGATTGGGAAAAATTGGGGATAAGAGTTAATGGAGAATACCTTAGTAACTTGCGATTCGCTGATAATATTGCCTTGCTTAGTAACTCAGGGGACCAACTGGAATGCATGCTCACTGACCTGGAGAGACAAAGCCGAAGGGTGGGTCTAAAAATTAATCTGCAGAAAACTAAAGTAATGTTTAACAGTCTCGGAAGAGAACAGCAGTTTACGAGAGCTAGCGAGGCACTGGAAGTGGTAAGAGAATACATCTACTTAGGGCAGGCGGTGACCGCGGATCCGGATCATGAGACTGAAATAATCAGAAGAATAAGGATGGGCTGGGGTGCGTTTGGCAGGCATTCTCAGATCATGAACAGCAGGTTGCCATTACGCCTCAAGAGAAAAGTACATAACAGCTGTGTCTTACCAGTACTCACGTACGGGGCAGAAACCTGGAGGCTTACGAAAATGGTTCTACTTAAATTGAGGACGACGCAACGAGCTATGGAAAGAAGAATGATAGGTGTAACGTTAAGGGATAAGAAAATAGCAGATTGGATGAGGGAACAAACGCTAGTTAATGACATCTTAGTTGAAATCAAGAAAAAGAAATGGGCATGGGCAGGACATGTAATGAGGAAGGAAGATAACCGATGGTAATTAAGGGTTACGGAGTGGATTCCAAGGGAAGGGAAGCGTAGCAGAGGGCGGCAGAAAGTTAGGTGGGCGGATGAGATTAAGAAGTTTGCAGGGACAACATGGCCACAATTAGTACATGACCGGGGTACTTGGAGAAGTATGGGAGAGGCCTTTGCCCTGCAGTGGGCGCAACCAGGCTTATGATGATGTGCGTCTGAGTTTAGGGCATATATTGCAATCGCGGAATTCAACTCGCCCAGTGCTCAACTCACATCCGCTGAAACCTATGTGTATATCTGGCTACGTTCCAAGCGGGCGTACCTGTATATCCGTCCCCAAACTGCGCTTCTCTTCATGGATTCTTTCGGTCATACGCGTTAGGTGAGGTAAGCAAACAGTGGGTTCGACACGGCGGTGTAGCGAACGCCGTCTCGAAACCCCGCAAGCGTCAGCTCGTTCTCTGAGGGCGTAACATTCCGTTCCAAGGTGCGAATTGATATGCCGGCCGGCTGCATCCATGCATGGCTTGTCGTAAGCTCCGCCAGTAGCCCTCGGTGTTTGTAGGTTTGCTTGCTTGTCTCTTTCTTGTGCGAGACGTAGCGAAACCAGCAACTGTTCTCTTTTCTCGTCTCCTTCTGAGCCGCTCCTGGATCATCGTTCAGCCCATCCTCTGCGCTTTTTTTTCTGAATACTGGCTGCTGAACAGAAAGCGCGCGGTTATGGAGGAGCCCCGCCGGGTGCAGCGGTGCGCGCGATTCAATGAAACGATACAATGCCGCCAAAATGCCCGCGGGGGACAAATCCAAAAAACGAGCCCTCCTTCGCCCCCCTTCCCCTCTTCCCCTGCCGCACCGGCTGCGGCGCCACCACCCCATTCCGCGTGCCCCCGGTGCTCTCCTCCTCCGAAATCTCGGCCGGGCCTGCGAAAGCTGCCGCCGAAGTAGCGGCAGGAAAACCGCTGTTTCCCGCGCCCTCATCCGCAAGTCAAACACGCGGGCGCGTTCCTTTGTGCTCCACCTCCCTTTCCCATTTCAAGCACAGTACCTTTGTCCTTTCCATTTCCCGATTTCCCGTCCTTTTCTTTCTTTCTTCGTCATATTTGCTGGTAGTACTGTCCTTTGACAGGAGGGTGCATCTCTCTCTGCACCTTGTGTCATATTTGCCCGTGGTATTGACAGTCGCGCCTGTGACAGCTAACGAACAGCTGCTGTGTGCTTGCTGCATAGCTGGTCAACATTGCTTCATGTTAGCGGCGCCAAGTGTTTGTTTTCTTCTCGCGTGCACTCTTCCCGCCAGTATTTTCTTCTGCTTGACAGGATTCCGACAAGCTCGGCAAGTTACATGACTATATAGATGGTGGACGGCCGTTTTGCTTGCTTCCTTTCTCCTTTCTTTAGGTGGGTGGGATGGTGTGGGGGCGAGGGGCGCCGAGAAGGTTTAAACAGCCCTGTTCGTTATGACTTATGAGAAACTCCGTACAGAGGAAGGCTCCGGATTAATTTTGACCACCTGGGGTTTCATTAACGTACACCCAAGGCACATTACCCTAGCGTGTTCTCTTTCGGCCCTCCCCCCCCCTTTTCTTTTACACCTCTTTCTCTCTCTCTGCTTGCGTGCGCGCGCGCGTCCGTCCGTCTGTCCGTCCGCGGTTCATTGAACCACAACACTCAGGGGTATTAGGAAACATGAAATTGGTAAATATCGAGAGGACATTCCGTGAAAGTGGTCGCAAATGTAAGCGTGCATGTCACGAAAAAAGCGGAACGTCTGTCTTGAAGGCAGTGTTCGGGCTGCTCCTGTCACGTCGATGCCGCGTCACGGAGTGTAGGGGTTGAGGGACGGACTTCGGGATGAAAAACAAACTTGGGAGGTTTATTTATCATTATATACAGAGAGGTGAGAGTCAAGTAACAGTAGTACAGTCATTACGGGCCGGCAGCAACTCGGACGCTGCGGCCCGCGGCAAGAAGTTCGAGAGAGGTGAATCCGGGAATCCTCTGGTCTCTCTGGAATGCTTCTTTTTAAACCCTTCGAAGACTGGAAGTCGCGTCATGTTCGGCCAATGGGAGAGTCCGCTCCGATGACGCCACCTTCGGCCAATGGTAGGCACCCGTGCGGTGATGTCACACCCGGCGGCTCCCCGCGGTCTTGCCTTGCTGTGGTGCAATGCTCTCTTCAAAGGCGGAGAAGGGGGGACGATCGGGCTCCATTGTCCGAGGGCCCCCTGCTCCCGGTGGTACGGCCCCGCTGTGGTGGCAAATGCCCTCTTCAAAGGCGACCGGTGCGACGCTGCCAGGCCTTCCCGGTACATCACAGCCGTTTGGCTTCGGGACTCACGTTACCTGGAACAGTGCCGGGCTATCCCTTCGCTTTTCTGGAAGAGTCAAGCAGTGAATAGCTACCGCGGAGCGTACGAACCTGTTGGCACGTGAACTTGTTGGCACGTGAACTTGTTGGCTCGAGCGATCCTCTGGAATGTGCTGCGATTCGATGTGGTCCGGGGGAACTCGAAGCAGGCGCAGGAAACAGCTCCATATCTAACAGCTCGTCCTCGCCCCGGTTGTTCTGAATGGCCGGTGAACTCAATTCGCTGGCCATGAGGAACGCTGAAAGAACCTGCAGGGTATGGTGTCGAGCCTCGAATGACGAACTTCGGGATCCTGGGCCCTGGAGAACAGACGTCAAACAAACAAAACAACACAGCGCTGCACCACGTGCAAGCGCAGGCTCTTCACCCCTGACTCGCCAGGCTATTATTGAGTCAAAATGAACCCTGATCTTTTATTTCCCCAATTTTGACTAAACAGTTCCAACCACCCTTCCAAACAGCTATCCATTTCTCCCCGAATGCCGACAAGACCAGAGTACTATTGTTGTTGCAAAACAAAGGGTCGTTGACGTTGCAAACAACAAATGAAAACAGCCGAACATAACTTAAGTGGCCTAACTACACGAACAGCCTGTTTCCAATCTATCGCAGTGGCGTACTTATCGCACGTATTGGTGCCACTGAACAATCTGGTCAACCTCACAAGTACGTAATCACAAGCGCGCTAGCCTTGTGGTCACTAATCAGAACGCGTACTTGCGTCGTAGGCAAACTTTTCATTTACGCCTACTCACGTTTCTTCCCTGATAGTCCTACAGGACACGTGACTTAAACGAACAATTAAACTTGCGGGACTTACACACTCCGCAGAACCCTTAAAATAATGCGTCTTTTAATAACTCGTTCCACGCATACTTATCAGAGAAGTCAGAATACGGCTGCCCTCAACACACGCGAGCAACCCAGTCATAAATCTGCTTCCTTCCGTCCACACAGGACACGCGCTAATGGAACTAAGAACGCTTCTCGGTGCAAATCATGCACTCACTGAAAACCCACGTGGTTAACCTTAGAAAATAAAAAAACACATAAAAAAAGAAGGTTAACTAACACACACGCGCGTTACGATAGGCCTCTCAACGATAACCTTGACCTTCAGGTTACTCACACACACACAAAAGAAAGCCTATGTACTTATTAATGAACATCTCACGAGACTACAGGTTTACATAAAACGCATCTTTCAAATCTCGGAGCTTCTCAAACGAAAACACAAACAAAGCTCAAACCTTACACATTGAAAGAAATCCTAGTCTCAACTCGCGAAAACTTTCCGATGCTCAATATAAAAAACAAACACTTCATTTCTACGGAAGCGCTCTTGGCCTCCCTTTCCAAACGCTTATGTCTGACTCATACTTTGAGTCGGACTCGAGGTGGTCGCGGTTTGAAAGCTGCTCTGGCGGCTGAGGTACAACAAAAGGGCTGACTCACTATCAGCTCCCCCAAGACGTTACGGTCTCCTGCCAATTTGCGTCCTGGCGCCCCGCTTTCCTCACAAACTCGATTGACCGCGTCGCTACTCCCCACCTGGTCTCGTCTTGCCACTTTGCGCTTCTTCGTACTGCACGCTGAGCTATAAAAAGAACTACGGAACGACGAGGAGTTTAACAGCCCCGTGCCCTTTGTCCGCGTCCGTGCAGAACATGCTTCTCGGTCTCCTTTTGACCGGTGGCTCGAACGTTTTCGATGCGTCAACATCGTCAGTGACGACCGCACCTTTTTCCTCGCGCCCTGCCCTCTTGGGTCTCTCGCCATCTTTGGCGGCGCTACATTAGTTACCGTCTTTCGGTCTTTACCGCGCTTCTTTTTTCGGCGCTTTCTCTTCGCACTCACTTTCATGTCGCCTTCTCGTGCCTCGTGCTGGCCGGTACACATTTCGTCGGCCCGGATCGGTCTCTTACCCGCACAGTCTGAGTGATTTACATTTAAATCTACTCTCACTTTGCCTCGACTGGCGGACAGCCCAACCGACTCTGGAACAATGCAGCAGGCTTTACTCGAGTTAGACAACTCGCACTCTTGCGAACTGCCCTCTACTACATTGCCCAGCTCACGCTGTGCATCTGCACACAGCCCGTCGGTATCGATCGCTGTCTCACGCGCACAGTCCGAATGATTAACAACTGAATCATCCCTATCTAGGCTATCTAGACTGGCGGAGAGCCGCACCGATCCCTGAACAATGCAGTTGTTCTCTCGTGAACTACGGAGCTCGCCATCCCGAGAACTACTCTCAACTACATCGTCCAGTTCGCACTTCACTTCTGCACGCAGATCTGGCTCTACATGGGTGCTCGCGTCTGTCGGGTCAGCAGTACCCTTTTCTTCGCTAGCAACCTCGCTAACATATCCAGTGACGTACACGCACGGTAACTGTGCCAATTTGTTCGCAGCTGGCCTAGCTGTCTCTACAGTCATCTGTTGGCACAGCACCTCGTCGCTCTCCTTGCGGCCTTTAACGGCCTCTGCTGCCACTAAGGCATCGTTAGCAGCTAGCCTTTTCCCTTCACTTATGAATCTGCAGCCAATCTCACAGGCACTACTCTTCTCGTCTGCTTTTGGCGAAAATCCACTCGATGCTGCCTCATTCTTTCGCTCTGTACTACCTACAGAATTCTCAGACAGCCGTTGTCTCTGTGCCATTAACTGATCACAATACTGTATCTCTTTGATCAGTGCTGCCTTCTCCCTCTCATACTTTTGCTCACGCTCACGCTTACGTTCCTTCTCACGTTCGTGACGCGCACACCTAAGAGTAAGTTCTTGAAGCTCATGCTTCCGTTCATTCTCGCGTTCTTCACGCTTACGCTCACGTTCACGACGCTCTCGCACACGTTCACGACGCTCACGCTCCCGTGGCTCCTGTATCACTTCCCAAGCAAGCTCAATGCTTTTGTCATCATTGCCACTATCGTTAATCGCCTTTATGATAGCTGGCGTTTTCATCCGTTCGTCCGCCTCAACTCCCAAATCGTCGCACACCAACAACAAGTCTAACCTCGTCAACCTTCTAAGATCCATGGCAGCTGCCCCGACTGGTGGTTAGAACTGTTTTCCTTAATTAATTTGTGCAAATACACAATGCATCAAACTCCCGATTCCCAGAACTATCAAAATGAACACACAACATTTGAGTCTGGCGAATCAAAAGGAAAAAAACCACGCGCTCACTTACGGTTGCAGCACTCTGCCATCCGGTTCATTTGTCCGCTGTTCCCGGTTCCTCCGGACTCCCTGGGTCGAAGGCTCGCTCTTCTTCGCTACTCCCAGTTTCTTCGGACCTCTTTCGACGAAGGCTCTCTCTTCTTCGCTCTTCCCGGTTCCTTAGGATCTCTCTCGACGAAGGTTGATCCGTAGCGCTGCCACCAGCTGTTGCATTCGGAGGCGATCCTACCGCTGCCAACTAGTTGTAGGGGTTGAGGGACGGACTTCGGGATGAAAAACAAACTTGGGAGGTTTATTTTTCATTATATACAGAGAGGTGAGAGTCAAGTAACAGTAGTACAGTCATTACGGGCCGGCAGCAACTCGGACGCTGCGGCCCGCGGCAAGAAGTTCGAGAGAGGTGAATCCGGGAATCCTCTGGTCTCTCTGGAATGCTTCTTTTTAAACCCTTCGAAGACTGGAAGTCGCGTCATGTTCGGCCAATGGGAGAGTCCGCTCCGATGACGCCACCTTCGGCCAATGGTAGGCACCCGTGCGGTGGTGTCACACCCGGCGGCTCCCCGCGGTCTTGCCTTGCTGTGGTGCAATGCTCTCTTCAAAGGCGGAGAAGGGGGGACGATCGGGCTCCATTGTCCGAGGGCCCCCTGCTCCCGGTGGTACGGCCCCGCTGTGGTGGCAAATGCCCTCTTCAAAGGCGACCGGTGCGACGCTGCCAGGCCTTCCCGGTACATCACAGCCGTTTGGCTTCGGGACTCACGTTACCTGGAACAGTGCCGGGCTATCCCTTCGCTTTTCTGGAAGAGTCAAGCAGTGAATAGCTACCGCGGAGCGTACGAACTTGTTGGCACGTGAACTTGTTGGCTCGAGCGATCCTCTGGAATGTGCTGCGATTCGATGTGGTCCGGGGGAACTCGAAGCAGGCGCAGGAAACAGCTCCATATCTAACAGGAGGAAGTATCAGTCGCAGCCTCCACGCCAATGTTTCGAGCAAGCACAGCGGCTCCCTGCAGTCATCGCCGTTCAAGCGCCGTGTTGTGGCATTATTTTGCTCACGCGAAGTCTCACCAACCAGCTCAAGTTGATCACATTCATGAGCTTTTGCGTCGAGCGTAGCTCGAATAAAGCGCGCACGCCTGCAAGGCCTCGCGGTGTGGATGTTTAGGGAACGCGAGCTTATAAGTGTGCGTGGCCTACGTCGCGTCTTCCGCGTTCGGACGTCACGTGTCCTTGCTCTGGCTGGTCCAGTCATGACTGGTCAGTCGATTAAAGGGATACTGGCATGCAGCTGAATGCAGCTTTTTGCTCACAAGACGAGGACGAAGAAGAGGCTGAGACACACGAGCGCAGACTTACTTCTTCGTCCTCGTCTTGTGCGCAAAAAGCTGCATTCGTGCCCAACCAACATGCCCAAACAGTCACCTTAGTGGCGTGATATACCTGAATTTTTTGTTTTGTTAAATGAAGGTTCCAGACCTCTAAACATAAGAAAACAAGCCTTAGAGCACCGCAAATAATTTAATATAATAACCTTTATACAGCCTGTTTAGGTTTCGTTTCCCCGGACGATACTGTGTTGACATTGTGACGCAGTATGTGGTCACGTGGGACCAGGACCATTGCGACCATAGCTTTTCCTGCAATAATTACTAGAGGGAACTCTGGCGCTGCGATCGTTCAGCCATCGTGGGAATTATGGGAAGTACATGGATTTGTCTGATCTTCGTGCTTGTGGATTCAGACGTTCTTGTGCTTTTGTTTACTACGCTTTATCTGCCCCCGTTGTCCGAAATTTCAAAGCAGTCTATACTCGTATACCTGCAGAAGCCCCTATGAACACACACAATCGCGACTAATTGCAGTGGTTCAGCCTGTCGAGGTGGCCAAATCGAAACTCGCCAAGCGTCTCAACTTGCTCGCTTGCCCGCGAGAAATTCATAACGGTGTTCCATGCCGCTTGTCGATTCAGGCCTCCGTGGCGTAATGGTTTCCATATCTGGCTCCTCCACTAGACGGGGTCCCGTGTTAGAACCCTGCCGTCGAACAGTTTTAACGCTGTTTATTCGGGTATTAATAGCCCCGTACTTTGTCTAAGATGATGAATTTACGAAGCCGTTTCAAGCCAGAAAGACGAAGTTAAAACAAATCCATGTACTACCCGTCATTCCCATGCTGGCTGAACCACCTCGCTTGCAGCTCCCGTAGAAGCTGGCGCCAAAGTTTTCTCTAATAATTATTGTATGAAACTTTGATTACGATGTTTTGACACCCACTCCCAGCGCTCGCTCGGTCCCCTCGTATGCTGCTACGCATTGTGAGGGCCGATGTGGCAGCATAGCGGATGGCCGAGCGAGCCGCGACGAGTCTAAAAACGTCGCAACGTCCTACTCTCATGTGACCACACGCTGAATCATGACGTCGCAACAGGGTATCCTTCTGCGAGACGAAACCGAAACTGGCTGTAGAAACGCTATTACGTTAAATTATTTACTGCGCGCTGAGGCTTGACAGCATTGATGCGAAAGTGGCAAATGGCTCATTGAGCGAAAGAAATCTGCAGAAATTTCTGAGAATTGTCTACTAATGCGTAAGCGTTCTTTGGCTCGGCTGTTACATCGCTTTTTGCTTCCTTGCTTTTTCTAGCTTATGCACGTCTACCCATCGCTTTCCGATGCTAAAGAAATGAAATCCGATGAATTGCTATGAAGCTGCGTGGCCGTATCAAAGAGATTGTATCAACTGAGCCGGAATGCCGTCACAACCGGTTCACTGCAGCTTTCCTTTTTTTTTTTCTTTTCCCTTTTTTCTTACGACCTTGAGGCGGCGACGTCACCAGTCTTTTCTATTTTTAACGCCACCTATTATTTATTATTATACTATTATCACATGTACCAATCAGCTGTTTCTATACTCAGCGGCCCTACAGCAGGCTTCTCTGCACACGAACCCGTGATGCGGTAAAATAAGCTTTCAAGGCGGCCTGACGAGAACGGTTTTCTCTGTGATAAATTTTTGTTTTGTTTCAACTGTTCCTTATCGCTTATAAAGTTAGCAATCATCTACATTTACTCTACCATAACGATTAAATATCTTCGCAAATTATGCTTTTTTGTGCAGATACAAGGCGTTAGTTACACTTTTCGCGTGACAGATTTTGCTGGGGTACTCGCCAAAGAATGCTTACGCATTAAAAGCCGGCGTCTGTCATCTGTAGCAGCGATACGGCAGGTAAATTCCCACTAGCTTTGACGTCACGGCATGAGTGCGCCTCGTCGGAGCAGAGCGGGTGAAAGGGGGCACCTGCTGTCGTATTAGCGCGCCTTGGTGTTGCGTAAGGGAAGACGGCATCGCCGCGAACCCGCGTCACCCTCGCTCTCGGAAGCCTGCGCAAGCTCTCGCCAGCGTTTTAACTGCGCCTCGGTGAGGCCAAATCAAAGCGCAGGCTTGCCCGCGAGAGGTTCATAACTCGAAGGACCGCTCAGCGGCGTTCAATTGGACATCAATGCTTTCGCATTCACAACTTGTGAGAAGTGATTCGGTGTCCTCAGATTACCTTTTCTAGCGTTTAAAGGTCTAGGACAATCATTTAATGCAAGGAAATGAATAAGCAAAAATATCCTGTCAGCACCCCTTTAACGTGTGTGAGCGGGAAAAGCCTGCTTCAGAATGTGTAATATTGAGCAGCCTCCGTGCAAAAATTTACGTTTGGAATACTGGTGGATGCGTCAGGAAAAGCTTGCAAAAATGGACGTTTCTGGTAGTTAAACTAAAAAAAAAATTAATAAACGCAGACATTACCGCACGCCGGGAAAGACGCAGGACCACTAACGCGGCTGACTGAAGTGTTTCGCCTGTGTGCTGCATGGATTGTTTAAACCACCGTAGCTATACTTATAGAAACAGTTTGGATATTTGTCGATATATGCTCTACAAGTTCTCCGTTAAAGGTTTTGCGTTTGTTAATACCTCAAATGTTCGTTTAATTTTTTGTTAATGACATAAGATTATAGTCAAACCTACTTTGAGTTGCTCAAAGGGCGAGTGAACAATACTGAACAGGTGGCATCTGTGTTGCGCACCCTGGTTCTTTATATCACCATCACCAGGCCGCACAGAAAATTTTGGTTATGCGCTTCGGTTCCCATGGATACTTTTTATTTTAGGGAGTGGTGGGGGAGGGGGTTCTGCCACAGGGATGTGCAATAAATAATGATTAGAGTTAAGCTCCGGTCAAAAATTCCGATTCAGGTTAGGTTTTCAATTGGCGTTTATAGTTGGGTACCCTGCTCGACACATGCAACCTGCTGACCTCGCTTGCGCCGTAGGATTTTGAAGAGCCATTCTTATTATCGAGCTGCTTTACGAGCTCGACCCTTTATCTCAAGACATCTCTCTTCCATTTGGCCGAACTCCACCCCCCTCCCTGGATTATTGCGCGTTAGTTTAATTTGCCGCTGCTGTTCCCCATGCCTTTTGATTCACGGGGGCTCGCAACCGTCGGGCATTGTGACAACTGCTCTCGTTCGAAACGTCTACGCAGTTCTCGCCTTTCCGCGTGAGAACGCAAGCGGAAGTTATACGAGTACGTCGGGGCGTTAGCTTTAGTCGCGGCACTAGCGGCCGCATCGTTGCACCGGCACCTGCTGTGAACTTAAAGCAGCCTTGCTAATTAGGGCAGACGGTGAGCGGGTTACCTACCTCGGGTTGATGAGAAGTCGTAAATGCGAGTTTACGCCGCGCGCAGTCTCAATTCGCTCGCCGCTTGGAAAGCACCTGCGCGGGCACTTTGCAAAGGTGATTTCGACGGGAACTCGGGCGAAGCAGCCAAGTTGCAACTCTGGAATTAAGCGCTTGAAACGGCGCCGGCAATCTGCACGGGTCTCGCAGTAAGCTTTCCCTGCGTCCGGCCACTACCGCGGTCATTGTTCCACGGGCGGCAGCTTTCCCTCTGCAAGAAATGGGGTACGACCGACCGCCCGCTGCTCTTACGTTATATGTAGACTGAAATGGAGGGTTTTCCGAACGGCGTGTCTTTTAGTTCCCGAATTACATTTCACCAGACCCGTATGCCGCGTGATCCACCACGCCATGTCTGTGGCATTCGTGTCACCGGTGATGTTTATCAGAATTCGCGTACTGAACGTGCACTGTTCATCCCGTCGTTTTCACTACGCGCTCGCACTCCGGCCACCTCGTGAAAAAAAGAAGCGATGGCCGTCACATCGAGAGCGCCTGCATTGGGCCACGGATGTGTCGGGATCCCGTTACGCCTTCTCCTGTGGCGGTGATTTTATTGGCGCGTTTCGCATGGTTTCGGCTGACCGTATGCTGTCGAGACACCCGACAAGCTTCCCACAAGTTTCCGCCGAGTTTAGAGCACGTTCAGGCGATCTTATAGCAGCCGTCTTTGAGGCGCGCATCGTCCTCTACGAATCGGACGGTTTCGACGCGCATGTGTTTACCACTTATTTGCGAGCAGCGTTACGGAAACCCATGGCTCGTGCGCGGCGTTTGTTGCTGCACGCACGATGCAATGGAACTCCGGCAGAGATCAGCCTACGCGTTTGTGAGCGTGAATCGAGTCCTCCGCGTGCATTCGCAGCATGACACGACACGGCTTCGAGGCCCGTTGGGCGGGAGTAACGCGAGGCGGTGCACGGGGCAGGCGGCCGCGGAGATTGGTTGGGGCGGCCATACATGCGTAGCGACGGTGATGCTGCACGTAACTACAAGAGCGCGCGCTGAAGTGCTGCATAGCTGACTCGGCGAGCTCGTCATTTCGCAAAGCAAGCTCCAACGGGCAGACGAGGGGAAAAGGCGGACCGGCGGTACTTTGCGGACTGTTGAGCAGCGAGTTCCATTCGGAGCCACCGTAATCTCCGCACGCGGTCCAGCTTACTCGCGCGCGCTCTTAATTTCTGCCGCCTGGCTGGGCGGTCCCTTTATATTTCGGCCTCTCTGGAAATGAATTAAGGCGCGGTGCTCGCTCATTTCATAGCTCTGGACTGAATGAAGCGCGAGATGCGCGTTTTCTCTGGTGACCTTCCAATTTGCTTGGATGGATGGATGGATGGATGGATGGATGGATGGATGGATGGACGGACGGACGGACGGACGGACGGACGGACGGACGGACGGACGGACGGACGGACGGACGGACGGACGGACGGACGGACGGACGGACGGACGGACGGACGGACGGACGGACGGACGGACGGACGGACGGACGGACGGACGGACGGACGGACGGACGGACGGACGGACGGACGGACGGACGGACGGACGGACGGACGGACGGACGGACGGACGGACGGACGGACGGACGGACGGACGGACGGACGGACGGACGGACGGACGGACGGACGGACGGACGGACGGACGGACGGACGGACGGACGGACGGACGGACGGACGGACGGACGGACGGACGGACGGACGGACGGACGGACGGACGGACGGACGGACGGACGGACGGACGGACGGACGGACGGACGGACGGACGGACGGACGGACGGACGGACGGACGGACGGACGGACGGACGGACGGACGGACGGACGGACGGACGGACGGACGGACGGACGGACGGACGGACGGACGGACGGACGGACGGACGGACGGACGGACGGACGGACGGACGGACGGACGGACGGACGGACGGACGGACGGATAGATGGTGTTATTCTGGCGCAACAATGAATTAATTGATTGGTGGCTGGTGGGAGTATCAGCGAAGCGTATTGGCGGTATTTTTATGGCACGGGATCTAGAAAAGCGCACTGAATGTGTTTTTCATTGTCGCAAGCGCCGACGCATCGGAAGTGCAAAAGAAAATGTTGCGAAAAAACAAACACCAAAGTGGGAGACAACGATGCCCACTGTAGTTCGTGCGTAAGTTATCCAAGCGGGTAAGAGCTAGAAAACTGGAAAGTCTCTACGTGCCCACCTGCACCCTCTGTGCATAAACTCGGATTATAGAAGTGCATTTTGCAGGCAGCTGGTGCGCTGTCGTCGACTGCCATGTATACCAAGCAAGTACGCACACACGTATGTAATCAATAAGACGGAAGTATCTTCAACGAGTACGTCAGTACAGAGTATGCCGAAAAATGTTAGGCCGCCAAGCGACCTAAAGCTGTAGAAGAAAGTACTGAAGATTAAGGCTGAAGCGTTGTGCACGAGCAGGTCCACTTAATCCCCCCCCTCCCATGTTTACTTTTCTTTTCTCTCTCTCT
Source organism: Dermacentor andersoni (assembly GCF_023375885.2). Classification (NCBI taxonomy): domain Eukaryota; kingdom Metazoa; phylum Arthropoda; class Arachnida; order Ixodida; family Ixodidae; genus Dermacentor; species Dermacentor andersoni. Next base: position 332,384,626 of record NC_092814.1, read on the forward strand.
CTCTGCCTGCGCAAGTGAGTTACCTGGTTTCTCACGTGTCGACGCGCGCAGCGGCTGTCGCTAAAATCGCGGCCCCTCGCCGCTGCGCTGCCTTCCTGTCTGGTGCACACGCAGGCGCATAGCACCCACCGCTCGAGCCTGGTGAGCAGTTTGTCGGGTCCCTCGCCCGAAGCACTCGCGTAATCTTTTTAGCACCGTGGCCAGGCAGGAACCCGCGTCTCGTCTCTGCACTGCAGAACGACACTTGCTAGCATGGATATGGGGATCAAAGAAAAAAAATGCGTTAGCGAAACATATAACATTTTTCTTTTGTCTGAGCTTCCGTCTCGTTTTTATTTTTTCTTCTGTGGTCAATGTGTGTTTGTTATGCTCTCCAAGTTTCTGCCGCGCAGGTTGTTAGTGTACTTGTGAAATTTATTATGCGGTTTTCTTTCTTTTGGATATAGGCAGGCTGGCCTTTCCTTACTTGGGAGTGGTTGTAATATGCAGACGAATCTGTATATTTTTTTTTTTACTCTGTGCATGCGCACACATGTGCTTTCGCGAACTTACCAAATCCACTGCGCTTCCAATATCGTTAAAAACAAAATTATATCGCTCAATTTGCGCATACAGGCTGCACGCCTGCTTTGCATGTATAAATATACGCCTCTTTTCTCTATCCCTCTCTCTCGCGCGCGGGCTATATGTGGCTACCGGAAACTTTAATTATTTCAAACTTCAAATCGCTAAGCTGTTGGCTGGCAACAGCAAAATCCTCGTCGGCCAGTGTTTCGGTCAACACTTTCCTGCCGTCTGCTGGGGCTGCAAGTGATTTCCATATCATTGAATTTCTCCACGTTTGTGTGCACTTCGTGTTTACATTCTCGGCTGTCTAGAAAGTAATTCATTGTCAAAAATCTTCGCCGCCCGCGACGTCCATGCTACAATTGCACTTTTCGCGTTTTTGCTTCCTCTCCCTCCCTCCCCCTCCGCCGCTCCACCGTTTTAATTATATTTGGGCATCCTTATACATTCGGCTTGAGAAATATTTTCATTCGGTTAGTGAATGTGCACGCAGGCTTTCTTCTTCTTTTTTTTTTTTTCTTATTTTCTCTTTTCAGACGTATCGCCCATACGCCCGAGGTCTGACGATTAATAGAGCGTAGATTTACAACGTTTATATATTCTTTATCCCTTTTTCGTGTCCCACCTTGTGAGAGCCAATTCAACGTTTCCAGCTTCTGTACGGCGCTAATAAATTTGCACTCGCTTCGCCGAAAGTGTCCCGACAGCGCTGCAGCACAAATGTTTGCTATGACGGATTCAGAGCGCCCGGTGCAGCATGTGTTGCGCAGACAATTTGAGGATTATTTCGTCTGTTCCAATCATTCTCTCCCTCTCTTTTTTTTTTTTTTCACGCGTACGTCGACGTCCTTCAAAGGCACACACAAAAAGAAAACTTACAAACGGCCTTGCTTAGCTTTGCGCGCACGCGCACGTAATCCATGGTCGCCTGCAACACAGCGTTTGTGTCTATGTTGGCTGGGTCGATGAAAAAAACTAAATTAAAAATGTGTTGCGTGCTCGATCGACAGCACCGGAGAGGCGAAAGTCGAGCTTTCCGAAATTTGCTTCCAGGAACATTATACTCGCGAATTGCGCCCCCGTCCGTTGAGACGCGCACGTTATATATATTATAAGAATAAAGCGAGCAGGGCATGAGAATCGGAAAGCGGGGAGTGTATCAAGGGAGTCGCAGCTATACCCGCGCCATTCGAGGGTATTGGGCACGGGAGTATCCGTTCCGGCAGAAACACACGGGCTTATATGCGTTCATTCGCACTCGTTCTCGCTTCTCATTTGCGGGCTTTCTCGTGCGCGCAAAGGCTCTTGCACCCGCGATTAACTCGCAGCTTAGTTCCTCGCGCGGGAAGCTACGTGAATAGCTTCCGCACTATACCAAATGCTCTCGTCTACACGTCTGCATGGTTGCAGCACCATGACGTGCGCATGCTTTTAAGGCCACACGCAAGTGTATATATATATATATATATATATATATATATATATATATATATATATATGAAAACTTTCTCATCTCCCAAAAGCATGGCGTGCGTTACGAAAATGTCACTGATTGAGCATTCGGGGGATGAAGTCGCAAGAATACGGGCATGCTTCGACCCGTCGGGATTTACTTCCGTGAGCGCGCGTGTAATTCTATAGAACTAAGTCCCATCCAACGTTAATGACGTGGAAGACATGCGCCGTGCATAATGTGCTGTTACTGCGACAGCTGTTGTGACATACGCTCTCATTTCCATATATATATATATATATATATATATATATATATATACATATATATAGCTAGGTAGTGAGTATCGCAGCAAGGCGAATGTGAAGGGAACGCGCTTTGAGGGTGGCAGCCGTTTAACCCCTTGGAGCACATATATATTTTTATTGTGATCAGGTCACTTCTCCAGCTTTGACAAGACTTTACCTTCAGCCAAGGGCATACGCAGATTGGCTGACGCAGTGAAGTATTGAAATTAAAAAAAAGAAAATGAGTCGAGAGGAAGCGTACCGAACTTACACAACCGAAGGTGCGCCGTCCTGTTGCGGTGAACGATTCGATAAGACGCCTGACGCAAAAATATTCACGTGCCTTCACGAGCCAAGCTAAGACGTGTTAGGCCTACGAGCCATGAAATCGACAATTGAATTCGGAGTCAGTAGCGTCTAATGAATCAAACTTCATAACACGCGCTAGTTTAGAGAAAGCGATAACCGCAGTCACTTCTCCTATAGCTTGCGAACTTCACGCGTTACGACGAGTCGAACCCAGTTTGGTGCTAGGTTACAGCCGTCGCTTCGATCTGTGCCGCCATGTTTGTTGACGCAATTGGGGCAGCTTTTGGAGCTCCCGTTTTTGGAGCTCTCAAACGTTTGGGGCGCCTGTTATGAAACTCTCTAATGCTGCGCCGAATACAAAAGAGCGAGGCCACTTGAAAGCGCTCGGCAACGCTGTGACAGCTGAATATTGAATCATATGAGCGTATACATAAGCGCGTTCTACTTCCTTCCCTCTGGAAAGTATTCAATCGCCCGGCAATGCAGCAGATAACTTCCGATTGGTGACGCTGGCACCTTTGTGCACGCGCCCGTTTGTACAATGCGGTGACATAGCATCGCCCGGCACTTGTAGCTATGTAGAGAGCCATGCAAAGTTAGAGCCGCGCGTGTGGGAGTGTTTCCTTCAACACTGGCTCGCACGTACTGCATACGCGCAGCGATAAACAAGCTGAAACGTCTCGTGCGGGAGCCCAAACAAAGATTGTCTCGCCGAAGCGTCACAATTAAGCAGCGCAAATGCCGATGCAAAATTAGCAATCTTCGCCACCGAAATAGTCCTGGACGTACTGCTGCAGCCATCACAAGGTTGGACTTGCTGGTCATCGTTGTGCCGAACGCGATTGGTAGGACGTACCGGAGATTCAAATACGCAGGATATATAGGGTATGTTTGCGTCACACACTTTCTCGGTCACCGAGCGCCGGGCAATGCTGGACGCGAAGCGCATCACGAACCCCAGCTTACGGGCCTGTCGCTGGGGTCGGCCGCACCGGCCTGCTACAAGAACGACCGGCAAGAGGAGGAACATCGATGCATTTTTCGGCGCGGGCTATAATACACTTGACCTCTGCAGGTTGGATTCTTGGCTTGCAACCAGCAGGCTCCTATGTAATGTTTGCTGTACGGCGTTCTATACGCGACTTCGACGTGATGTATAGTGCTGCGCTTCGCGCACGAGAGAACACTAATTGCTACCAGCTGGACTCGTCGAGTGACCGCGGGGCACGCTTGTTGGGCTCCTCGAGGCTAGAAGCTCGAGAAGCATGCTGCGGCCAAAGGACGAGGCGCGCGGCTGCGTGCACCTTTCGGCATGCTGTCGCCCAGCCGATTCATTCCTGGTACGGCCTCGCGCGCGGCATGGCGTGTTGCTAATATAGAAGGCGGTGACATCTTTCACCCATATATAAATCCAGATGGGTGCGACCACGGATCCTGTGCCGGCTTCGCTTCTTCGACATCTGCGAGCAGCAAAAGTTGACTTTAGTGTATACGCTGAAGAGGACGAAGGCGAAAGCCTTCGCGCTCACGAGACGTTCATTACATTACTTGACGTTTTCATTCGAATGCGTTGTTACTTAAATCGTATTCGTTGTTTTCTCTTCACTTGTTTCTCTCTTGTTCTCTTTCATTGTTTGCCTAGACATCGCCGCTGGTTCTGCGTGGTTAGTAGCACGTTAGAGCGGTCGTGGCAAGCCCACGAAGACCATTACGACACTTACGCAGGTTCACTGAATGATTCGATCTTTCTTTTTTTTATTCTAGCACTTCAGTCGACGAGGGTAGCTCTATGTGCTTGCATATAAGGTGCCTCCAACTTTCTTGTAGTGCAGGCAGAATGAGAGGGACACGGAGTGGCAAATTATACAAACGCACAGCGCTAACTTTCAACAACAAATTTATTTCCAGTTCTCGCAAGCGTACTTATACTCCTAAAAACGTCATTAGACACATGTACATATTGCTCGGTAAATACGAACAAAACTGGAAAAACCACTCGCAGACGTTTTCTGTGGCCACACTGATTATTTAGAAGGACCTCCATTCAACGAGAACTCAGATAATCGAGCTCTTTTAATGGTATAGAAATTGATTGCTTACTGGCGCATGCGCTTGAATTTCGGTGCCACAAAGCCGGGCGGTCGTCGGATTTTTTCGACCCATGAGCCATCTGAGAATGTCGCCGTATAATACCGTATTTTCGCGATTCTAAGCACCCCCCGATTCTAAGCACCCCCCCCCCCCTCTATTTTCGCGAGAAAGTTAGGAAAAAAGTTTGCATGCGAATCTAAGCATCCCCCTATTTGTTAGGAAGAGCGCGTAGCCAAGGCCGCCGAACGCGCTTGCTCACTCTGGAATCATTGCTCGACGGACCTGCAGGCATGCGGTCGATGCTTCTGTTGGACGCGTTTCGTGGCCATCTAACTCCGGAAGTAAAGACAAAGCTTCGGAACATCAATAACGACGTGGTTGTGATTCCGGGTGGCATGACGCCAGTGCTGCAACCCCTCGACGTTTCAGTCAACAAGCCCTTCAAAGCCAATCTTCGACAGTAGTACGAAGTGTGGGTGCGAGACCCTGACCGGAAGAAGATGCCGACGGGAAAGCTGCAGAAAGCGTCCCCATCAACCATCGCAAAGTGGATTTCGGACGCGTGGAAGAGGGTCAAGTGGACGTTGTGGTCAAATCATTTAAGAAGAGTTCGATCACAAACAACATCGATGGAACGGAAGACGACCTGCTGTGGGATACCGAGAGCAGCGGTTCAAGTGGTGCGACGAACTAGAGTGGCAGTGATAGTGACTGAGCATCCTACACAAGCGGTGGGTTCATTGTCTGCAGCAATTTTTCTTTTGAAAGTTTGCAAAATAAAATGTTATTTGTCGCACCCATCTCGTCGTGATGTCGCAGCGAAAAGAGGGAGGGGGGGGGGGTCATTCTAGATTTTTCGAATCTAAGCACCCCCCCGTCACTTTGGGCATCGCGATCGTGAGAAAAGGGGGTGCTTAGAATTGAGTAAATACGGTAATATCTAAGAAGCGCCGTTAGAGACGTGTGCGTGCGCGCACGTGAGAGAGAGAGAGAGAGAGAGGCGACGTCCTCCGTCCTCCCCTTTTGAGTGCTTCGGCATGACCGCCACTGCAGACAGTGCTCGGCTCGGCTGTGACGGACGAGTGACCGGCTCTACCACCGCCTTTGCGCCAGCCTTCAAGCGATTCCCGTGCCCCTGAAGCCACGCTTTGGACTGACTCTTAAACTGTAGCTCTCGAAGAACGGGGGGGGATGAAACCCTTCATGTCGAACAGCAGTGCTCCTGAACCACGGCAGTGCTGCAGCGGTGGTCGCGCTGTTGGTTTCATATCCCATCTAAGGATATAACTGCCTTTCACAGGCAGCTTGGAACGGAATATTGAAATTGTATTTGGGCTGCACGGCCATGTAAAGCCGCAGAGGTGGTTGAAGATTTGGCTCCCTTTTTTTTTCCCCTCTAGTATAGACGCTTTTCGTCGCCTTGGTTTCTTTTTTCTTTACTTTCCACGTGTGAGACGACTTCGCCTTTTTTTTTTTAATATTTGCCTTCCCGTGGTAGGAGGCAAGCACAGCCAAAATGAGGCCGGAATCGCAGGGTTTCTGGCGTGTAATACTGCAGTCTCTTCTTTCATATACACCGTTCCGGCCCGAATGAAATATGTCTTCCTGCGTGCGCGTGGCGCCCATGGTCTTCCCTGCGATAACACGATTAATGTTTAAAGCCAGAACATTTACTCTGCGTATAGTTCCCGCTCCTGGTCGGGAAACTAATCTCCAGGAGTTCTTATTTGAAACCAGTTTTCTCCAGTTATTGTATTCGGAGTTGATTAATTCGCTCGCCCAACTGCGGGAATTTCGCGGCACACAAAAAAGATGGCTTCGTCTTTTAATTTACTTGCCTATGCGTTCGTTCGTTGGCGTGTTCCTTTTCCAGGGACCATTTCACTTGCGCTTACGTTAAGACTTTTGCTTGCGGGAGGCACGCGTCGTTGTATAACATATCTTATTCTGCACGCCTTACGCGTAATACGTGTTTCAGACCTGCCGAATTTGAAGCCTTATAGGCTGTGCGTATGGCGTCGCCTGGCAGGCAGCAGAATCCGTCCTACGTCTTGCGCATTCCGCACATAAAGTGAAATTCTAATAACCACAGTTGCGACAGTACATAAATATGAGCCGTATTACACCTTACACAAAAATATATTCTAACGCCGCACTCGAGGAGCATGGAAGAGGAAGAAGCGGCGCGAGGGGTTTGTGTGTGTGTAGTGACTTTTGAAGGAGAGGAAGAGAGAAGTGCAGTGCCATAACTGTCTCTCAGAGGAGGACACCTCAACAGCACTGCACAGGGAAAGGGGAGTGGGGAGAAAAAGATCAAGGAGAGAAGGAAAAGAAGGCGGAACAAATAACAAGAAGGGTGAAGAAGCAATGCGGGGCTTACAGCCGCGCTCTCAGCTGCGTGTCACAGCAAAAGTCAAGTAGGGCAGGACGCACTTTCTTGACATTGGAAGGGTGGGCTGCCGGAAAGAGAAGTGCTCCCTCCGAGTCACAGGGCAGTCCCACACGACGGTATGATGCAAATAGCGCAGTGCGCTCAACATCGAAGGCCGGGCAGCGGAGCAGAAGGTGCTCAAGCGTCTCCTCCTCACCGCAATCCAAGCACGCGGGGCTGCCTCTTCCGTTCAGTCTGTGCATTCTGGCGGCCGTGTTGTAGCAGCCGACGCGCAGCCGAAGGAGAAACGAGCGGTCCCAGCGGGAGAGACCCGCGCGGGGGAGGAGGCGAGGGGGCGCACCTGCAGCAACGCGCGGATCCGGGTGCTGCGCGCGGAGGATGCGCAGTATCGCCGTCTTGGCCACGTCGAAACGGGTGACGGAGCTGGCGAGGGGGAAGCGAGTCGAGAGAGCTTGCTTCGCGAGGGCGTCGGCCGCTTCGTACCCGGGCAGGCCGATGTGCGCGGGGACCCACTGCAATGCCACATCGCAGCCCTGATTTACGAGATGGCGCAGTTTTGATCCCACGCGCTGCACAAGCGGAAGACCGGCATAGTCCTTCCTCAGCATGCACAGAGCCGCACGCGAGTCCGACAGTATCGCGGCAGACGAGACACCGCACTGCTGAAGAAGTAAGTCAGCCGCGAAGTCAATCGCCGTGAGTTCGGCGACTGTCGACGAGGCAGGAAAACGAAGGCGGCACTGTCGAGACGCAGAAATGTCCGGTGACGTGCACGCGGCAGCGGCGGAACCGTCACTGGACACGGATCCGTCAGTGTACACTAGGAGTCGGTCGCGTAGATGTTCGAAGATCAATGCAGCCGTCTCCTGTTACATGGGCGAGGGGTTTGGGTGATCGCCTGTTTCGGACCATCCCATGCCTTCTCTACCCTTTTCACTGTAAATAAATCCATTCTACATCCGTAACGATGTGTACACGAAGTTGGAAAACAAGACTGTCGTAATTCTACCAGGTACTAAACAAGGCAATGGCTATATCGATTCGTGTATCAAAACTGTGCGCAATAAATTACAGAGGAGTATCTGAAAGTGCAAGGGCGAACCCTGTAGGTAAAAATAAATCGATAAGTAAATTGGTACAAGCACAAAAATCTAGAATGAAAAAAATCATATTAACTAAGACCACAGTACACAGTAACATATTGCTCGAACTCAAATGGCAAAATAAGCAGGCTCGAATTAGCAGTACGCGTCAAAAAATATATATTAGAGCAATGTACGGGCTAGGGCTGGCCGGAAACCTTGTGCTCAGCCCGAGCCGTGGGCCGGGCTCGTACCGGGTAAGCAATTTTTAATCCGGCCCTGGCCGGGCTCCGGCCTAGGAGCTTCGAGTCTCAGTCGGGCTCTGTTAGGCCCGGGCATGCCATTCGCCACTGCGAAAAGTTGGGGCGCTATCGCGCAGGCGGCTCGCTTTTCGAACGTTCGGTTTGGCTGCTACGTCTCAAAGTGGGCCTTGCTTAGACTTTGTGAGAACGGGAGGGAGAGCACAGCCAACTGGCGACTCCAACTAAATGCTCGCCCCCGAGCGGCCGCGCCGATCAATAGCCGATCCAGGTTCAAGTTTAAAGCGAAAGAGGGCCTCCTAGCACGGCATGCGCTAAGCACTGTTAGGAACGGCCTGCAGAGATGCCGACATTCAACGCTTTCTCAGCCAGCTGCAGCTGCGAGCGTGGCGAGCTTCCCCGAAGAGACCATGGAAGCCTTCAACACCCGCTGCGGTGACTCGTTTCGTAGGGACCTTGAGGTGCCGCGTCAACACCCGTCGGCGCCGCTATCACTAAACGCGATCGGCGGACCAACTTGTTAGTGAAATCGCCAACGCCTTCACGGTTCGACTGAAGCAGGGGGATTTCCTGGAATGTGTAGGTGTTGAGGACGATCCCACCGCTGCCACCAGTTGTAGGAGTTGTCGGACGATCCCACCGCTGTCGACCAGATGTAAGATTTGGTGTCGGGCTTGTAGGATGATCGGAGGAACTTGGGGCGACAGGACTAGGCGAGCAGGGTTTACTTACATTATTTACAGTTTAAACAAGACATACATCGACAGTCTAGCGTGACTCCCAAATGGTACCCGCAAGACAAAGCATACAGCAAACGAGCACACAGCTCACGAGTACATTTCGAGCACAGAGCAAGACAACGAGCGCACTATAGCAGCTGGCAATCGCTGCTTATAAGCGCGCTCCGTTCGACGTCATCGCAAACTACACGCATTTTTGGAGGAGGAGGGCTCACACACACGTGCCGCACAGGTTTCAGTGCTCTCTCGAGGGCAGACGACCTTTGCAGCGCAGTCGTCGTGGTATCCATTGTCTGGCGTCCCCATAGTCAGCTGGTCACGCCCGACCCCAGCCGGCGCCGCTAAATTCCAGAGCTGCCTTTTTCCTGTAGTCGCCACGTGTGTCCGCATATTGTGACGAATCCTGGGGCCCCCGTACCGCAAAGCACCCTTCTGCCAGGGAGGCTCCCCCTGCCGCAGAGAGACCATGATGACCCGGCAAATTAACCAACAATACACGGGGCGCCAAACATGGCCAGCCCTGCTGTCGTCACCGATCCTCCAAACGCGGCGCATGGTCGGTTAGCGTTGTCGTCCTCGCTCGTTCTCTGAAGGGCGCCGCCACGGCGGGTCGGTCGAAGCACGTGCAGCGGGCTGAAATAGCTGGCACGTTTGCCACCCCGTCCGGCCTTTCCTAACAAAGGAGATGCCTTGCGGTGCCTTCTCACGGGCCTTTGAAGACGCCAGACAATGGACAGCGGCGGAGGCCACTGTGCGAGGTCCGCTCGGAGATTAAGAGGTGTCTGCTCGGGGCAAGACGCGTGTCAGCGAGAACCCGCTCAACTCGGGTTCTGGGAACCCAAAGTGTGTGTGAGCCCTCCTCCTCCAAAAAGGCGGGTCGACTGCGTTGACGTTGGACGATACGAATCGGCGGTGAACTGCCGTTTTTCCCTCACCCAGGGATCTAGGGAGCACGGAGTGTTTATAAGCGGCTGTTTGTCGGCTGCTAGGGTGTGCTCGTCATCGTGCTGGACCAGCAGTGTGCTGGGTGTGTTTGGAGCTTCGTGCTCGTATGCTGTATGCTTCGTCTTGCGTGCTCCATTTGGGAGCCACGCTAGACTGTCTAATGTATCTCTTGTTTAAAATGCAACTACTGTAAATAAACCCTGTACGCCTAGTTCCTCCCAAGTTCCTCTCTACGACCTTCAACCCTTACAAATGGTGGCAGCGGCGAGATCGTCCGACAACTCTTACAGGACACGCTGAATGTCTCGTAGTTCTTAAAAAAAAAAAAAAACGGATGTCGAAATGCTTTCGTTGTGTGTCAGTATGCGTGTCATGGAGGTGGAAAAACAGCAATGATTTCATCTTTTCGCGAAAGAAGCAGACGGCGCCTATCGGAGGGCGTCTTAAATACGAAACTTCGCATTCGGAAAAGTTGATGGCTGATACTATACCGGTTTGTTCGTAACAGATCACTCGTGACTTCTTTCTTCCCGGCGAGAGGAGCATTGATTTCATATTTATTTATTTTAAAGGTCTTGCTGGCCTTCCAAATCGCGGAGAGTACTTTGTTTACGCAGGAGCGTTAATAAATTAGAGTGATGTGCGTTTAAGCTTCAATTCATTTTGTTCGTTTATAGCTTTGTGCTCCAGCGTTAGTGCTACTGATGCGGGAATAACTGCCTCGGAAGGTGTGAAGTTGATTGACACGTGTTATGCCGCGAGGTGACATATCGTTTTCATAACATGCTTTCGTTTAGCGGTGCAAGCCGAAGGTGCTGTTTTCTCATTCAACGCGTTGAATTGTCAGTTAATGTGCTCGCAACAAATTTTGAAGCAACACCAAACAGCGCTCGTTCGAGCTATGGAGCGTTCGACCTGCGCACAGCGCCGCTAATTTGTTTCCCGACACTGTGCACGAAACTAAATTCCATTACGACTGGTTCAGTTCATTTTCAAGTCATGCATTTACACTGATAAAAGTGACTTTACCGAAAAGAAAACCCTCGCTAAACTTTGGAAACCTGTTGGAACAAACTCAACTTGGCCCGATTGGTTGTTATTCACTTGTCGCGTTTCACTAAGGTTCGAGAATTTCTACGGGCGGCGGGTGTCTGCTGTGTTAGCAAGCCCGGGTCCTGCCTCGAACACTGCGTACTGCGAGCACGAAAAAGCGCCAGTCACTGGACGCAGATGACCTTATCACGCGCATCAACTTACGATAAGAAGAAAGGTGCGGGCCCGGCTCAAAAACGTAACTCTCCTTTGTTTTTGTCCAATTGCAAGGCACACTGACCAGGCAACCTCACAGTTTTTAGCCTTGTTTTATCAGTGCAGAATATCCGTATTTAGCTTCTGAAAGCAAGACAGACGTTACTGCCTATACATGGTGTCCGAACTATCATGCACCGAGATTTGAAAATATGCAAATGCCGCATAGCAAATGCCGTTTTTTGTCGTCGCTTGGAGATACTCTGATTATATTTTGCATTTCCCCTGATTACATAATTAGTATTAAGTAATTAGTCATCTTCTCAAACATTATAATTACACGATCAGTGTCAGTGACAAAATTATAGAGCAGCATGAGAAACTCCCGGTACAGCTTTCGGTCGTTCATTACATGCCACATAAGTGTTTTTCCGAGCGTGAAAGAAGCCCGCAAATACACGCAAGATGCCTCGAGCGGCCAGTCGCGCCGACAATGTTACCGCCTTTGGACTTCATAAGGAACGGCACGGTGACGCCGACGACGACGGCAGATATGCGCCTGGAGTGTCTGTATAATTGTTATCGCGATAAAGCTTCCTGCACGGCAAGCACGTCGTGCGTCTAGTAACAACGGTGAAAACATATGCCCTCGCAAAAGAAAAAAAGATAGTGAAACAACGGCTACTTGCCCGAAAACTGACTTCGAAAAGACTTCGAAAACTACCCGCTCAGAAAAACCATATAGAGCACGAAGGGCGTTCTTATGCGTCTTGAGGCCACTGGCTACCGAGAATGCCCACCAAGCGTTCGCAGAAGTGGCGGTGGAACGGGGTCTCCATGTGGAAAAAGCTCGTCCCACCACATCCGTCCAGGTTGGGCGAGCGACGACGACAAGACGAGAGGAGCGGCCATTGCGAGCCGACCGTTCGATTTTGCGTCTTTAGGCATGCCTGCGTGGCGTGTTGGTTAGGGTAGTGGGCTTCTTTGCTGGTGTTGTACCGTGATTGAGTCCCGCAGGCAGTCTTGATCACGGTGAATATGTTCTATTTTTTTTATTTCGTGACACACACACACGCGCGCACGGACGCACGCACGCACGCACCGACGCAAACCGTCACCAGCCCATTCACTGGCTCTCAGCTAAAAATCGGCGGCTTGAATGGCATACCTGTAACACGCAACAATATATTGACCCAACAGGAACGTCGTTTAGAACGCGATTTAATAACCATAAGTCTCGCGCCAAGACACTTCCGAAGTTGCCCCTATCAAAACATGTCACGATGCCTGGTCACCCCTTTGATAAAATTACGGGAACCGTATTGGAGTCCGGTTTTCGCTCGCCCCACGAGCGGGAAATCCACGAATCTTTCCTCATCTATAAGTTTGGCTCTGTAAAGTCGGGCATAAACGAACACACAGGCACTCTCACTAATCTGCTCTCCACTACTTAACGTGATCTTATTGCATCTGCGTTTCAGATTTTTTACACAGCGCGTTCCACCTATTTTTGTGTTGTTGCCCGTCCTATAGCTTGTAGTTTTTGCCATGTGCGCATAATATCGTTACAATGCGTAATTCATATCGTGCCTAACTCGTATCGCAATTCTGAACACCACAAAAGGAGGCTCTTATGTTGATTAAAGATGGACGCTGTGCACATCCTTACCTCGCGTATTGTGCATGCTTGCTGTTTGTGTATCTTCAATGTAAAAAAAAATGAAATTATGGGGTTTAACGTGACAAAACCACTTTCTGTTTATGAGGCACGCCGTAGTGGAGGACTCCGGAAATTTCGACCATCCGGGGTTCTTAACCGTGCACCTAAATCTAAGTACAAGGACGTTTTCGCCTCCATCGAAATGCGGCCGCCGTGGCCGGGATTCGATCCCACGACCTCGTGCTCAGCAGCCTAACACCATAGCCACTGAGCAACCACGGCGGGTGTATCTTCAATGTATAACCGTATCAATTTACTGCCGAATAATTTTGCGCATGTGTAGCAACATTTTAGAAATGTTTAAAAAGGCTGCCGATGTCTTCTTGCATGTCACTGACGAAGGCCGGCCCAGCAGCCGAAACGTTTGACAGTAAAAAAGAACGTGTGTTCACGTACGTCGTGTTTATCCTTTTGTGCTGTGTATATATATGTATATATATATATATATATATCATAAGAAGCGAACAAACACTAACACCGAGGACAACATAGGGAAATTACTTGTGCTTAATAAATGAAATAAAGAAACGATAAATTAATGGAAATTAAAGTGGATGAAAAAACAACTTGCCGCAGGTGGGAGCATCGCAAGCGAAATGCAAAGGTTGTGGGTTCGGTTCCCACCTGCGGCAAGTTGTTTTTTCATCCACTTTAATTTCCATTAATTTATCGTTTCTTTATTTCATTTATTAAGCACAAGTAATTTCCCCTATGTCGTCCTCGGTGTCAGTGTTTGTTCCCTTCTTATGCTATGACTAATAACAATCGGGCCCCTCGGTTAAGCCCCTTTCTTCTCGTTTATATATATATATATATATATATATATATATATATATATATATATATATATATATATATAATGTATGTATATATATGGCCACGGCGGGCGCATTTCGATGGGGGCGAAATGCGAAAACACCCGTGTACTTAGATTTAGGTGAACGTTAAAGAACCCCAGGTGGTCGAAATTTCTGGAGTCCTCCACTACGGCGTGCCTCATAATCAGAAAGTGGTTTTGGCACGTAAAACCCCATAATTTAATACACACACACACACACACACACACACATATATATATATATATATATATATATATATATATATATACACGCTGTCCCAGCTAATGTGGACCAAGATTTTAAAGATACCCAAGAGCTCTAGAGAAATCGTACTGACTGCATAGTAGCCGTAGTCGTATGTACTTGCGGCCAGTATTTTTTTCATCACGAAGTATTACTTAATTAATTACTTTTAATTAATGAACTTTTTAATTATTGCTTGAATCGCAAACATATCAATTACAAAGTTGTAAGGCACCTCAAATAACATCCGAATCAAGCGTTCGTTTAGTGCTCAGCTTTGCCTCGTTGGTTTTTCCGAGAAAAAACAAACGCGCGCGAGACATCCAAAATACGAAATACACTCCTAGGCAAAGTTACACCCTTTGGCTTGCCCCCTTCTGCCACACAACGATAATCGTTATCTGCCTTGATGCGTTTCCTTTCTTTAACGCTGCGAGCCCGGAACTTTCTAGTAACGAACGGCACGCGCGTTATCAGAACGGGCACTCCAAAGGGTGTAAACTGTTCTATGCTGATAACGCGCGTGCCGTTCGTTACTGGAAAGTACCGGGCTCGCAGCGTTAAAAAAAGGAAACGCATCAAGGCAGATGACGATTATCGTTGCGTGGCAGAAGGGGCAAGCCAAAGGGTGTAACTTTGCCTAAGAGTGTAGATACGCGCTGGCGCGCCGCTACTCAAGCGCTCTCAAGCGAATAGCCACGGATACACGGCTTCACTAGCGGCGCCAGCTCGATACAGGGCTTCGCGCTATGTGATGGTCGCGGCATCAAGAGAACGCGCCGCTGACGCATTGATAAGCGTAGCGGAGCCTTGTACGAGGCGGCGATAAGGGAATGCCGCCGTAGTACATCTTTCAATGGTTGCTTGTCGGCGCTTGAGTAGCGGCGTGCAAGTGCGCATCTATTTCCTATATCGCGTATTTCGCGGGCTTCTGTTTTTTTCTTGGAAAAAAACAACCAGGACCACTTCACCACGAAATAAATGCTTGATTCGCAGGTTATTTAAGGTGCCCTACAACTTCGTAATTGATATGTTTGCGATTGAAGCAATAATAAAAAGGTAACTAATTAAAAGTAATTACTTAATTAATACTTCGTGATGAAAGAAATACTGGCCGTAAGTACATAGGACTACGGCTACTATGCAGTCGGTACGATTTCTCTGGAGCTCTTTGGTGTTTTTCAAAGCTTGGTCCAAGTTAGCTGGGACGCGCTATATAAGGGAGGGAGCATCAAGGGGTTAATAACCTGGCATCTTGTATTGTGTTTTCGTCTTGTCCGCGGTTAATTGCCGGCTAAATATTTGCTAAGTTGTTTTCAACCTCTACAGTATGAGCGAAGTTTGCGCTGGTTTATTGCCTAATGTTTAATATCACTTTGACGCTAGCTGTGCCCGTTATAATTGGTAGCACGAATTTGTTTGTTATTTCAATACCCTTAGGTGTGGAAATAAAAATAAGCATACTGGCAGGATGATTGCCGCTCAGGACAATGGACATTTAAGGGTTTAGACTCCGCGGAAAGCTACCTTCGCACGTTTGTTAAAAACGAAAAGAAGAAAAATAAAAGAGAGCGCTAAGAGTAAACAAAAGTGACGCGTAGGGGGCACCCGGATTTGAACCGGGGACCTCTCGATCTGCAGTCGAATGCTCTGCCACTGAGCTATACCCCCACTGCTGGGCACGTAGCCAGAACAACGCTGGCGCTGCGCGTTAGCTGCGTCTGCGTAGCTGTTGGAGATAACAAAAGGAAAAAAAAAAAAAACAAGCGAGGGAAAAGGGTAGGGGCTGGCTGGGATTAAACACCGCAGGTCACCGACGACTGAGGAAGGGGAGAGCGCCTGTCGGCGACGCTCCTCCTCGCTCACACAGCGCAAGTTCGCTGCCTCCGAAGCGTGCTACTCAACAGCTACGCTGAATAGATCGAATCGTGGCATTTACGCGATTATGCCGCGATAAGTAGAATGCTTTTCCAGAGACACTTTTGTTTTTTTTTTTGTTTTTTTTTTTTTTTGCGACCGAGGCAAGTATACGTGTCTTCTACAGGCGGCACGGTTCTTTGGAATCTGTGTATTCTATTGATTTCTTATCTGTGTCACCGAGTGACCGATGCGGCGGCGATAATGGCGGCGTGATATCCAATGAAAGGGGAAGACGAAAATAACCGAAAACTTAATGGCAAATCGTTTGCGCTATCTAGCCCTTTGTTTCATTCCGTGTCAGCTCTCGCATTCCTTTTCCTCGGCGCTGTGCTCTGCGCTGCTGGCTGGGCACTCGGCAAACCCGGTTGTGCGTTTACGAGCGGTCTCTGAGCGGGTGCGAAACGGAAAGGCCAATCAAGAAAAAAAAAAAACAAAGGGAGGGAAGGGGGTCATTTAGTACTGCGGAGGAAGTATACTAAACGGAAGAGTGGGACTATGCAACGGAAACCAGCAACCGAGTTCAAAGCCTGTTAATTAAGGCAGTTAATAGAGCTCGCAATGTGCGCTGCTCTGAGAACGCGATAAGGAATGTTACTGCGCCGTCAGCTTCCCTATTTCAAAGTAGAGTCCATTATTACAGCCCCAATAAAGGGGCGCTAAAGATATTTTTTTTTCGGCCTAGTTGTAAATTACTCTCCCGCAATATACCATAAATGCCACTCTTACCGTGAGAAGACGCTCGGTAAGCCAGAAAGATCCGCCGTGGTGGCTCACTGGCTTTGCCGTTGCGCTGATAAGCACGAGGTCGCGGGATCAAATCCCGGCTGCGGCGACCGCATTTCGATGGGGCTGAAACCCAAAAAACTCCCGCGCGTTGGGTGCATGTTAAAGAGCCCCAGTTTGTCAAAATTAATCCGGAATCTTCCACTACGGCGTGCCTCATAATCAGATAGATCGTGGTTTTGGCACGTAAAATACCATAATTAATTTTTTAAACCAGAAAAAGAAACGCAATAACGAAATAACGCTGCCTGGATGTTCCCGCACCAGATCGCCGCGACGTCATGCATTTTGACGGTATCTCCACGTTAACTAACTAATAATTAACTTTTAATCAGTCAATAATGGCTAAATTGCTTTGGCGAAATTGTGAACTTCGCAAGTTTCGAGAGCATTTCTCTGCTTGATAATAATGGCCCAGTACGAGAAAATAAACGGTGTATTCATTAAAATCTGTGACTTCACGCTCACTTACAGACGCTGACGCACAAACGCGACATAAAAAAGAAAAGCGGGCGAAGGGGAGATTGAGCGTCACTTTCTGCTGTATTATCACATCTTTTACCGCCAAATTATATTCAAAGCAAGGTATTGTTTCGGGTAGCACAAGACTCGCGTGTCTCTGGTAAAAACCAAGTGGAGCCAGGATCCAAGTACTACGCCTATCTGGCGTTTCCCGGTGTGCTACCGCTTTGGCGCGTTAGTTCCAGCGCCGCACGCACACTCTTCTGTACTTCGTGGGGAAAGAAGGAAATTGCTGCACCACAAGTGTATCTGGCGCATGTTGTAGAAGTCGTAGCGCTAGACCTCTGACCACGCAGTAAGCCCTCTGCCAAGAGAGAGAGAGAGAGAGAAATTTCAAGCAGAATAAACTCCGGTTACTTACGTAAAGCATTAGGTAGATGTTAGGCTGTGCACGATCTCCAAGATTGTCCCACGACAACGCCGAGATGCACGCGAAAAACTCGATATTCAGCGAAGAATGCTTCGCATTGAAAGAGACGTTAAACGGCGTATAGCGGTATTGCCATAACAGGTCTTCGTCAGGCTGGCTTTGGCTCTGACAGCCGTTGCTGCTGGACTGCCGGCCAGAGACGTGCTTTAGTTAGGGTGGCTAGAAGGGGAGGTGTGAATACCGGCGGCGCAAACGTGACCCCACAGCGCACCGATGCCGCGGGGCGGCGCTGTTGACCAAGGCGGGGTAAGCACGCAGCCGAAATGAGCGCATCGCCAGCCTCGCGTCGGCTGCATCTCTACCAACAAAGTGAAAATGAGCCCGTTTCGGGTATCCCGCGCTTTCTGCGAGCGTCAAAGAATGAATCTTTATCATGAAAACAATGTTATGTCAGCCCAAATCATTACTCCTGTGAGATTTTACGGGCCCAGTTCGCACTGTATCGAGATTCAAACGCGTTTTGTCTGTGCGCATATCGTGAGCTGGCTTTGGGTGTTAAGAGCTAGTGGGGGGCTTCGAAATAATTTCGATCACTTCGGGTTCTTTAACGCGCACTGACATCATACGGCACACGGGCGCCTTGCATATCGCCTCCCTGAAAATGCGACCGCCGTCCTCGAGATCAGCAGTCAATCACCCTATGCGTGCCGTAAGACCTGTAAACTGCAGACAAAGTCTGTACGTATTTACAAACCACTTTTTGTCTGCGCTTGTAGACCTGTAGCATGTCATTTTGACGCTCATATAAGGAATTTACTATGATTGCAGACAGTGAAGCAACAAATCTGGTCATGAAATCGTTTATTTACAAGTGAGCAAAAATATTTACAACACACAAGGTTTCAGTGTTTTCCGTTTCTTCTCACTGCTCTGCTGATTGAAACTTTTAAGCAAAACGTGAATCCTTGTGACGCAATAAAAACGTATAACTAAGGCTGTCAGGGTAGAATGGTCTAGGTAACTAATCTTTGACATTTAACCAATTGACTGCAAAATCTCGGCCACAAATTTGGCATGCTAGCGTGTTACACTGAATTAAAAATTATGGGGTTCTATGAGCCAAAACCACTTTCTGATTATGAGGCACGCCGTAGTGGAGGGCTCCGGAAATTTTGACCACCTGGGGTTCTTTAACGTGCACCTAGATATAAGTACACGGGTGTTTTCACATTTCGCCCCCATCGAAATGCGGCCGCCGTGGCCGGGATTCGATCCCACGACCTCGTGCTCAGCAGCCCAACACCATAGCCACTGAGCAACCACGGCGAGTGTTACACTGAATAAACGAGTGAGTTTGTTTTCAAAGGCATTGTCCAGCTTGTAGAACGATTCTGAGGGATATAAAAGGCCCTCAAAGTCCCACTCTTTGGATGCCTCTGGTGGAAGCTCTCTGGGGATATTGCCTTTATGGTGCTTCGCAGTCTTCATAATGTGTGGGCAAAACACGCCTTCTCGCCACATAACCTGCAATGTAATAAACTAGCCGTGCGTCGCTGCGGTGCTCAACATAACCTTGGTGGTCCACAGCATCTCGCCCTCGAATGACGGAATGTCGGGAGGAACACTCCAAAACAGGCGACGAGACCAACTGACAGCGGAGGGCGCAGTCCAGCGCGGGAGTACCACGCCGTACTACCACGCCGCGAGCAGCAGCGCCACGTTCCCCCTGGTGGCATCGGTGCGCAAGGGGGTCACGCGCGCCCGAAGGAAAGCGCCGCCGGTATTCACACCTCCCCTTCTAGCCACCCTACTTTAGTGGCAAACGCGTATAATTTCAGACGGCGCGATTGCCGTAAATCACGTGGCTGGAGTCTGTGTTGCTCGCGTGCTTCCGAGCGCACACGTTGACTCTAGCGTGAACCCGCGGCCTTGTTAACCACATTCATTATCGCCGACAGCAACTGTTGCCACCCGCCGCGGTTGCTTAATGGCTATGGTGTTGGGCTGCTGAGCACGAGGTCGCGGGATCGAATGCCGGCCACGGCGACCGCATTTCGATGGGGGCGAAAACACCCGTGTACTTCGATTTAGGTGCACGTTAAAGTACCCCAGGTGGTCCAAATTTCCGGAGTCCCCCACTACGGCGTGCCTCATAATCAGAAAGTGGCTTTGCCACGTAAAACCTCATAATTAAAAAAAAAAAGAACTTGCCGTCACCTTCCGCGTGTTATTGCCGTATTGCACTGCAGGCAGGCATTGTAGGCGTGATGAAAAATCAAAGTTTCAACATCAACCCGCGTGGCACTTTCACCTTTTAAAAAAATGCTATAGTTTGACATTGCATTTCGAAACAAACCGGACCCGAGGCTCGGCATTTTGTGTAATATTCACGTGAGGAAACGAATCGTTTAATTCTTCTCTGCGGCGACGCTGGCTCATTGGCTGCGCCGTTCTGCTGCTCAACTCGTGGTCGCGGGTCTGCCTCGGCTGCGGCGGCCGCGTTCCAATAGGGGCAAAATGCAAAAACGTTCGTGGTACTTAGGTTTATGCGCACGTTAAAGAATCCCAGGTGGTCAAAATGAATCTGCAGTCTGCCACTACGGCGTGCCCCGTAATCAGATCGTGATTTTCGGACGTTACCCCAGAATTATTTTATTAAGTCGGAAGAAGAGTCGCAGTTCGCAATAGCGCGCACTTCCAAGTTATTGTTTATCTTTTATGCGTCTCCCACACCTCGCACCTCGTAGATAAAGAGCCCTGGGTCTCGTCCAACCTCTATCAATCACCGTATATCACTCCATTTTTCCAGCTCTCTTAACGAGCGTAAACCTTCGAAGTCGAGCACACGGTGCGGACGGATAACGGTATGGGTGACAGTTTCGTTCCCCGCAGGAGTCTCGCGAAAAAAAAAAAAAAAAAAAACAAGCGTGGCTGCCTGGGCCAAGCTTCGCGCAAGCGCTCTCACCGCTGGCCGATCGCGCGGTCGTCGTTCTCGCCGACCGGGTTTGATGTGTTGTCCACGGCTACGAATGTTAACTCAGCTCATTTTTTTCTTTCTTTCCACCTCACTTTTCATAATGTCACCTTCTACCCCCCGACAACGTATGTCGACACGCGCGAGCGGCTCTTTCGGACGCCTCTTGCTCCACGGGTGAGACAGAATGGTCCGTCGCGATTTATCGCGGGTTGAGGGAGACACCCGGTACCGGAGAGAGGCAGAGAGAGTGCGTGTGTATACTGGAGGCTGGATGACGCATTGCCGCCGTGCCTCCTTCGTCCTACTTCCTGTCGGGGTGCGGAAAGGTTGCAACCGACGAAGCAGTTAGCAGCAACTGCGCGCGAGAAGTTGCTACCGTGTCCTAAAACGGGGGGTGGGTGAGGAGGAGGGGGGGGGGGGGGAGCTGCTGTTCCGTACAGCTGCCCG
This sequence comes from Dermacentor andersoni, assembly GCF_023375885.2. Classification (NCBI taxonomy): domain Eukaryota; kingdom Metazoa; phylum Arthropoda; class Arachnida; order Ixodida; family Ixodidae; genus Dermacentor; species Dermacentor andersoni. The sequence goes on from NC_092814.1 coordinate 332,405,821, forward strand.
GACGCGATTGCACGGGCTGCCTGTCACGGCAACGCGTGCAGCTCTACTGTTCGCACTTCTTTTCCCCTCCTTTGTCTCTTGTAAATATCATTTTATGTAGTTATTCATCCTGTCGAGGACGAAACAAAAAACAAACGAATAAATAAACTGCGCTGTTTTCTACTCTGGCGGCACGAGCGGGCGAGTGAGTTCCCCCTTGGGAGAGCGCCGTTCGCACTCTTTCTCCGTTCAAGTTCTCGCAGCGGATTGAGCAGTTTTGTAGAACGGTGTGGCGTGTTGAAATTGCTTTTTGAAAAGAGCTAGTGAAACAATCCGAACATTCCCTGTTTCGCTTCGGGGTGATTCTTTATTCGCTCTTACTTTCTTCTTTAGGGACCGGGGAAGGGGTGGGGGAGGCGGGGAGTGCAGTTATCGTCGTTACTTATGGCTCCGCCCCGTTGTCACACTAAACATCAGGGAGGAGCTATGCGTCGATCCTAACTCTCTTGCATGCGTAATCATGTGAACGACAATTAAAATTTAGAGTCTGATATCTCGGAGCACAGACACACTAGAAGAATTCTTCCAATAAGTACTGTCTAGAAACATGACTGCTTCTAACTTCAAATATAACCTTTTACTGCAGTCAACAAAAAGTTAATTATTCACTTTTAGTCAATTAATTGGGCTGCTGACAGCAATTATCATCTCGCTTTGTGTCCCCCTGGCCACATGGCTTAATTGCACAGGTGGTCTTCGCGTGCCTCCCAGTGCCTAACTTTAAGAAAACTATAAAGCTTGATTTTGAACACCCTGTATGCCAGTGCAGGTGTGGCCATATGTGTATGAGTAATAAGCACGGAGGTGCTCTCTACAGCCCAGGGCTTGTTGATCCGCCACCGCTACCTTGCGACGCACGGGCCATGGACGGCCGCAATTCGCCATCGTGCGCATACCGTCATTTAAAGGACTCCTCGCCAGGTCTGGACATTTTGAGCTGACAGGCGCAGTGCATACAACGCGCGCTAATGATAGTGTCTGCTAAGTGTTACATCTCTACGCGCCGCGGAAAAAGCTTGAATTTCAAACCAAAGGCCGTTTGCCCTACTCGCGGGCGCCGCACTCCCAGCCGGAGAGTCGACGCAACTGCACCTATACATACATGGTAACGCTGTGACGTCACTTGTGACGTGACTTCGGGAATTATTCGAGGCAACATCACATATTTGCTTAATCTGTCGCTTCAGTGGAGGAATTGAAGTTTAGAGAAATAATGGAACACAATAACCGAATGTCTGCGTGTTTTTCTTTTACTTCCTACCGCAGCAAGATAGAGATACTTCCGTTTCGTCCGCTTGTTCCCCCGTCGTGCATTTGCGCGCGCGGAGAATGAAACTATGTAATTTTCTACCGTGTTCCAGCGCTGCGATCGTGCTCTTTCATCCTCTCGCGCCTGCCTCAGCGCTCGTGGTGGTAGCACTGACTTACACCGCCTTCTCGTGCAGAGCGCGCAAAATCGTCCGCTGCGCGAAACGAGACAAACGCAACAGCTCACGCGCGAGACCGTCACCGGAAGTGCGCCACTCAACAAGAACGCGCGCGAGAGAGAGAGAGAGAGAAAAGAAGGCGGGGCACGTGACGTATGCGTCACGCGATCCTCGAGCTCCGGTATTGGAGAACGCAGGGAATTAGAGTGTTTTAGTTGAGCGTATTTACGCTCCGCTAAGCAGTTAAGCGGAGCGGAAGCGCGAATGCGCATGCGCCGTCCGCTTAGCCGTAAGCGGGATAGCGGAGCGAGGAACACGGTCCGCTTAGAAGCTGCCTGAGCGGAGCGTGCCGCGCAGCACTTTGGCTAGCATTGGCGTCCGAACGGATTGGATTGGATGCCGTAAGCAAGCGCGCTGGCTAACACGTGGCGTTCCCCAAGACGGCGCTTTATTTTCCATTGGATAAAATGGACCGGTAACGCATTACAAGCACACGTCTAGATACCTCATGGAGAAACAAGTTATATATATACATATGTACGTTTTACGGTATAAGAGTGATCATAAAGTGTTTTTATTTTCTTTCATTACCCTGAATTTAGCCAGGGGGCGCTGCAACTACGAAAGGTCCGCTCCGCTACGCTAAACGTGCAACTAAAACGTGAAAATCGCCCGCCCCTCCGCTGTGGCTTAGTGGGCCGCTCGGAGCGGAGCGTACCGTAAAGACGCTCAACTAAAACACTCTATTAATTTCGCTTGCGGAGGCTAGACGGGGCTAGTGGAGAGGGAATCTCGCTCTGCAGTGGAGCCCGCATCGTGAAATCATGGGTTCGCGTCACTTCAAATATTTCAATTTCCGCGATTAATGAACTAACTTGAAAAATTCTTGCGGGAGAACGCTCCTTAGAGTTCGCGGTTGCTATACGCATAGGCAACTTATGCCGAGCGAATGCACGAGCATCACTTCGGCACATAAGTTGATAACCGTTAAATAAGCGTAAATAAGCGTGCCTCGCCTTATGCAGCCTAGGAATGTACTACATATCTCGATTAAGGCAAAGCAAATTATAATTTCGTTGATTCCGCCTTGTTGTTTCAACTGCTTCAGAACGACTTGCGGTGCTCCTTATAGTATTGCGCTTGCCTCGTTTAACGAACACAACGTTCTGTATACTGTATACGGTTACCTAGTGATCTTTCTGTCATTACTGTCAGTGTCATGGTCCGCCCCGCCAGATATAATATTTCAGTTGTATCTCATGTGCAAGTTTCTCAGTTGACCAGGCATCTAGCTCTAAAAGGCATTACACGCGAGTATCAACGATATAACGTCAATAAGCCTTTTCGCCAAACAGACACCACGCAAGCTTCCCATTTCAGAATGCTTCGAAATTGAAAATATTCGGTATTCGATTCGACGTTCGAAGGTCGTTTTTATCGAATATTCGTATGTGATTCGGAAATTTAGCTGTTCGAAACTCCCTAATACAAAGCGATGTTCACAGCCTTGTATATTCACAACGTTAGCGAGTTTCTGTCGTTATACGACACGTTATTAAGCGTTGTTTATTAAAAGCACGAGTGAAGCATTAGGGGTAGATAAGTTTATTTGCATACTCTGAATTTATTGGTGAATGCGAATGGTAGCGGTTGAACCGGAAAAGTGTGCATGGCTCCCTGGGCGAGTCGTGCGTGCTCCAATGGTAACTTCCAGTGTTTTGCGTGACCGGTATAAACGGTACCAAAAAAGGCCGACGGCGCAAAGGGTAAGAACAGGTAAAAAAAAAAAAAAAAAACCTTCGGGTTGACGTCAAATTTCTCATGGAGGTTTCTGTAAACAGAGTAAATTAATGGCTTTGATAAGAAAATCTGGTGCATTTCGGTCTGGATGGGAGTCGAATTTGGGTCTCCGGGCTGCGAGACGATCGAGCACGCTTCGCCGACGCCACGGCGGCTCCGCGGCTCCAGTTGATTAAATGTGTGCCTAGCGCGTGCGTCATTGCGCACGTCACGTCGCAGCCATCTGGCTGACTAAACGTGTGGCCTAGTTCTTGTATCGTTCGGCACGTGATGCTGCAGCCAATGAGTGGTGCCACGTCATGAGTGTGTAGAATGAGCGCGTTCGAGTCGTTCCGATACCTGTATACAAACGGCATCATGCTTTCGCATTCCCACACGTAAGCAGTCTTGAGCGTCTCTGTTGAATTTTCTTTTTGGTCCACTATGACCGCCGGGGAGAAATTTGTCAAACTTTTGTTCTAATGCTGTGCTTGATCGCGCGCAGTTGGCTATTTGAAATATTTTAAAACTACTCCAAAAATTTTCGTATCTACGAATAGTGGCTATTAGATTCGAAGACGGAGCCGCATATGACTATATTCGATTCGTTATTCGAAGGTTTCGAGTATTAGCACATCCAAAGGTTGTGAACAGCGGCACTCACTTGGACTTGTAAATCGTACAGTCGTGAGCGTGTTCGTTATCCTCAACCTATAGCAGTTGCTTTGGGGTTGCTCTTGCTTTTCAGCGCGGTGTTGGAATGCTCTAGACAGCGAGTGCAGGGGGTACATCTACGCTTTCGTGGTCGCGTTGAACGCTGACCTAATCTGCATGCTTGCAGACTGTTAAGCTGCTATATTAATGATACATTGTCTACCTATACACAGGGTGTCCCACGTTAGTTGTGCCAAAATTTAAGAATACGCGACTGCCACCTAGCTGTATACAGCGCCAAGTTAATGTTGTCTGCTGTCGCCTGGGGCAGGTCAGACTATTTCTTTTATTTTACTAATTACGTAATTAGTTCTTATTAATTAACTTCCCAAATATTATAATCAGAGCGAAACCTTTCAATCCGAAAATTCTAGGCCATCATGAACATTGTTCGATCCATCTTTCTGTTGCTCTGTACGGGTTACATAGATGTTTTGTCTGTTCATGAAAGTGCTATATAAAAGTCCGTCCAGCCACGTGGCACTCGCGTATCTTTTTTTTAAATTTTGGCACAAGTTACGTGTGACAGGCTGCGTAATAAGATACAAGAAGACAGCGATGCGAATGGAGCTAGCGAACGCGCGCAAACAGTCACACACAGCCACGCGCACAGCGTAGGGGTCTGGCTCGCGCATGCGCGCTCTCGAATGTGTACGCTGCACCTGATAGACGCGCGTGCCCTGCCCTGTATGCATGTATGCCTACGTGTCTGTGTATGCCTGCTTATCGTGCGTGTTCCATTGCTCAAGGTATGTAGTACATATTGCGCGCTATGTTTCTACATTTGGTTTGGTTACCCAGACGTCCTCGCCTGCCAGCGCAGGTTCTTTCGCGAGGTTTCACCTAAATGAGGTGATCACTCACCGGTACCCGGACGCACATGGCTATAGTTGGCGAGACGCGCGGTCTGACATCGAAACTGCTGCGTCACGTCGCGCTCCGGTGCACTAATATAAATAGGTGCATGTGCGAAGACGCTTGCGCGCAGCGCCGAATCACGTTTCCCACCCGGTGAACCGTGTATATCAGTGGGAGCGAATTTTGAGCTCGCAGGACGGGCACCTTCGTGGCGACAACGTACTCTGTTACCATACGGTGAATCGCGTCCAGCTCGATCAAGCGTGTCAGTGTTCCCCGTCCTATATATGTCACTGTCTGCTGGGAAGAGTGATCGGGTACGCCCTGATGGTGGAGGTTTCGTGTACCCGACCCTTCCAACCTTTCCCTGTCATCTCGCCTCGTCTCGGGAATCATGTAATAAAAAAAAGCAAGAAAGAAAGATGTTTTGCAGATGTGTGTAGTTAACCGTTTCCTCGTGCTGGAGTGTGCGTGATCTATATTTGTATTGCTGTCCGAATTTGATTGTAGTATTAAGGTGCAAATAAGTGATCCTTTATAACTTGTACTTCAATTAACGCATTGATGGATCCTATTGTTTGCCTAATAACAACAATAATAATAAGAATAATAAGTAAAATTATGGAATTTAAGGAATACTGGGCCAAAACACATGCAGCCTGAGTAAAATGTGAATCAAAATAAATTCTAAGTTGTGCGCATGCGTCGTGTCGCGGCGCTACTTCCTCTTTTTTCTTTTTTTTTTTTTTTTTTTTTTGCATGCTTGCGTCTGCTATAGGATTTGATGCTGTCGTTTTTGTCAAACACAAAACATCGCGGAGGAAATGTCATAAGGTTACCGCGAACAACCCTGACTTGTCCTTTTCGCTTTGACAGATCTATATGCATGCTGTCATGATAGCGCTGTCAATTGAGATGCACACAATCTTGCCTGCGAAAACGACTGTTTCGGGTGTTGTGACATATTCCACGTCAGCCTATTATCCACGTGCGAATGTACGCAGTGCGCCATTTGACGTTCTGACTGTATAGGAATACAGCCGGCCGGTCAAACTGGTGTTAAGGTTGCTCTCACTCTTTTGTTACCGCTAGAAATGGGCTCAGTTTCGGTGCTTTTATGCTTGAACATTTTATTTCAAGACGTAGTAGCGGCAACGTATACTGTTATAAATTTATAGCCTGATCACTGGTGTTTTGAATGGATGTATAGCAGTATTAGTTACTCAGGCAATTTTTGAGAATTCTTATGTCACACTTCAAAGAAGCACTTCAAGAAAGCACTTCAAGGAACACGAGTGAAAGAAACAATTTGGATGTTTTTAGTATAAGTATTCATAGTAAAAAAAAATCTGAAATATATAAAAAATATGCACCTGGTTCCTCGTTCCCAACATTTGTAAATTAGGTCCCACAAATAAATTATGAAGATTTGTTGGCGTCAATGCTAGCCATAGTGAGGCCCATGTTATGCGGGAGAGAAGTGGCTTCGCAAATTTGAAGATGGGTAAGTTCCTATTGTACAGGGAGAATTTGCTTTTACTCATTGCAGTAGGCACCTGGTTTGTCTTTACTTCATTCTTTAGGCTCTCGAAGCAATGGTTGTCAGGTCAGGGAGCATGCAGAAGCCTGCTCATACTTGATTATTCCGTTCAGTCAGCTTTTCCGCATACAAGCGATGTGGTCTAGCGTGCGATCAACTGGCGCTGGAGCATCCACATGCTTTCTTCAGTCTCTGTACAGGGCTGTACAGTTATGTGGAGTGTTGCACAGTATCGTACAATAATAAATAAGGGCACTTTGACAGGCGGTGTTCAAAAAATGTGAGAGATTAGACAGCTAGTCAAGCTTCAGTCGAAGGTCGGTCTGAAATCGACTGCGCGCGCTCTTGTGCGTATCAATTCCCCACACTACGGAATGAAGTGCTTGTAATAATTTGTATATACGCTGTCGAAGCGCTGATGTATAAAAGCAATTCACGAGGGAGAAAATAAAGTGACACTTTATATCAGTCGAACACAACTATCAAATAACAGACGCTCGCAAGCATGTACCGTCGTTTGAGGTGTTGCCTATATGCGTCGGATCGGAAAATTGACATCCCGAGAGACGCTTCTCTGTCTTCACTGCTACTGTCATTTAAGAGCTGTGTTGCTGAGCCGACCAAAGCGCAAATTTTGCGTCTATGAGCACTGGAGTTTCGACGATACCTCCAGTCGGAGTTGTATATTTCCAGGCTCCCCGATCTGCCAAAAAATTTCTCAAGTCTGACAAATAGCTAAAGTTCAGTCGTCATTTCAGACGGTGCATGGTGTTGCTAGTGGAAGAATTCCTACGGAAATGTTTAACAACGCGCACGAGAAATGTCGATCAAATTGATAGATTTCCATGGGCACGGTAACGAAAGAGCTAAACAGGGCGTGTGTCAGCTGTCCATCTGACTATTAGGCCTGTTCATTTTGTTTTTATCGAAAGGAACATCTCAAGGTTTGTTTGTGCATTGAACACGTACCTTGCTTGAATTATCTGCAGTACAGCGGAGGGAATTCCACATCCACGGAACAGGGGAAATTTCCGGGACGTGAGCCGATATATGTGCCGCCCTGGCAGGTTGCTTCAAGACCCTTCACTGACGTCCCTTTGCCTGATCGAGCGGTCGTATATTGTTTCGCGAAAAACTGCCGCGTTCCACGTTGTTCTTACATGCTTCCGGCGATCCGCGTGTGCATAAATCTGCGGCTCGCGGATCATACTCTCATCAGAAGCGGCGCATGCGAACGCCTGCGCTATTTTTTTTATATATACGACCTCTGCTACGAGCACCGGTCGCGCCTGGAATCTGTCTGAGTTGTGCACAGTTCGCTGCGGTGATCCTTTCGGCATTCGTTGCACGCCTTCCCGCGGCGTTAACGGGACGAGCGACGGCGCGCGCTCCCTGGGGACGCCGATAAATTCTACTACGTGCGCCCAATAAGCGCCTGCACGGTCCCCATGGTTGTTCAGCGTAGCGGTGTGCCTTTTGAAGTGGAATATACTCGCGGCGCGATGTTGACTCGGAATGCGCTGCTAATCGCGGAAATTGCGCCTGTTATCTCTGCGCAGTTTAGCTATAGTAACGGTCGCGTCCGGCTATGTTTTGTTTTTTTTTGTTCATGACTTGTGCCAAATTGTGCTGAAACTGTTTCTATGTGTCTTCTTTTGCGGTGTTCCCCTTCTTTTTTCATTCGCGCATTAATGGTAATCGTGAGCCAACTCTAGCCTCTGTTGCGGCTAGGGCGGCGTTCAGGGCATGGAATCCACCAAGCCATCCACTACGACGTCAAGTTGCAGAAAATGAAAGAAGGTTTATTTAGCTTAGTTACACAGCTCCAGTGCGGAAGCTCACTCCATGCAGGAGCAAGATAAACGTCCGAGTTCAAATCAGGACCCTCTGTCCCACTGCTCGAAAGGTCTCCGCTTTTAATCCCGTCGTCTTCCCTAGGCGAGTCGACTAGGGAATCTGAAGACTGTCCAGTCGTTGTCCACGCCGCGCTGACGTCTGGTTAGGAGGCGTGGCGGTTTGACACGGGGCAGACGTTCAATTAACACCCTCGGTGGTGTTGAGACGTAACACCTCTCAAAGTGTTCTGCTCGGGCATTTACCCCTTGTTTCTGCTTTTTTGTCATTTTTATCTCTTCTAAACAGCGCGACAGTTCGTTAATATATTAATATTAACCTTCGAATAACGAAAAACTAGCAGCCCGTCGTTTCTTTTTTATTTTATTCATTGCCCGATGGCTAAGAGGAGGAGAAAAGAGGGCTTTTGTAGCACATATGCATTTGCTATTCACGTAGTGTTTGGTATCTATGCCGCTCGCGCAAATTCATCCGGCAGAAAAAAGAAAGAAGGGAAAAAAATTTAAGCAAATGTCACGCAGATGGGAGAGTTGACAAACACAAGCGCGCGCATACGTGCGTGCGCGTACAAACGCGTGCGCTTGTGTTTGTCAAGCCTCCCGTCTTCGTGCTCTACTTCGCGCGCAAAAGCCTACCGTCATAAAATGCTGCTAACTCGCCCAAATCGGTACCCTACTCAATAAATCTGTATTGCCGCTAAATGTGTACACTGCCAAGTTACGCTTTAACGTATGCAGCAGGTAAGATGACGTGATCTACGCGTTCTACACGAGTGCTTCTTTCTCATGGCTGCTGCACGCACTATACGTTGACGCAAGCGAAACTCGCCTGGAAGGTTCCGGTGACACGTCTATGTATACTTGCGATTCATCTTGTTCTCAGTGTCAGTCGTGTCGCTTGGAGACTGATCGTCGTCAGCTCAACTTATAGTGCTTGCAGCGCTCACTGTCCATGCGTAATCTATGCTAGACAGACGACTTCGTGGTCAAAGAAAACAACACGGCAACAATGCTTTCACGACGCCGGAATATGACAGTAACGAAGATTTTTGCACCAGCAGCGTTTCTACGAGACAGCAGAGCTACAGCCGTTCTGTTATAGAATGCAAGTTCTACTTTGTCACCATTTGTTTATCTGGCGCGTAGTGTATCGGCGCTGGCGTCTGTCGTCTTTATGTCGACACAGGCGTTCACGTCGCTCCTCTTTCCGTGACACGCGTCTCGGCAACGATTTCGAAAGATGCATGGTTTGAAATGTTAGGCGTATAGAAAACACAGACAGAAGAGGAACGTAAAGGACCTGGGCCGCTATTTTGTAGCGATGCCTTATGCCTTATTCTATGCTAATCTTATCATCCACCACACACGGCCGCCTGATCCCGTTGATAATGTGGGCAGACCGTCGCTCTGACCACTGGTCAAGCGCGAAAAGCCGGAAAAAGCATAGAATGGGAAAAGGCATCGCTACAAAATACCGGCGCTGACTATCAACTGAAAGCACGTTCTGCTTTGTCGATCGCTCGCGCTCGCTCGCTCACACACTCACTCACTCTCGCTCATTGATTCGGAATCTTCGTGAGTTGTGTCGTTATTTTTGTTCTTCCTATGTGAGTGCTTTCTACGCCTAAATAATAAACGCGGCTTCTCGAAGCAGCTGGCTCTGTATAGTTCCACTTGTCTTTTCGTCGTGCACGCTCTTGCTTCGATCTGTTTGGTAATGAGAAAGTCAGCCTTGCTGGTACGTGTGTCTGCAAGCCTGATTCGCAAGACTGGCTACGTCTATACTATACGCAGAACCACTCTATGCGGGAGTCCTCCAACATCAGCATAGACGATGTTTTCCTAGACAACGCAGGCGGAGCGAGCTTCCCGTCGAAAAAAAAAAAAATCGTGAGCAGTGTTAAGGTTGTACAGCGACAAAATGATTCTTAGCCGGGCTTCTTGGTACGACGACATCATACGTCAAATAGTGCAAGAACGGGAGTCATCCGTTCCCTTAATCATTTGACCTGTTCTTGCATTGTTCGCCGTATAATGTCGTCGTACCAAGAAGCCCGGCTAAGAATAATTTTGTCGCTGTACAACCTTGACACTGCTCATGATTTTTTTTTCGACGAGAAGCTCGCTCCGCCTGCGTTTTCTAGGAAAACAAACGTTTTATATAGTGTGTTCTTTTGTGTAAGCGAGCCGGACGTCAGCCATCAGGAAAGTTTAATTGGGGACAAGTTTCGGGTACTTCTATAGCTCACAAAAGATCGTAGCAGGACTTCTTCAGTGGCTCTGTAGCCTTAAAGCTGTAATTCATGTTTTATAGAGGAGGCGCTGCAAATTAAAGTTATCGAACGGAATTCTGCACTGGCTGTGGAACTATCCTCGATCTCAACTTTGCAAGAACTTACGTCAAGATAAAATGCAACTACTATATAGTGTGCGAAAACGCATACAAAAGCCTTCGTTCTGTGCTTCGGTATAGCTGTTCCAGCTCGCAGTAAAAATTCGCAATTTCGCCCGAAAGGCGAAGCGTCGATTGCCACAGCAAATCAGTAGATAGCTATACGAAGTAAGGATAGTAGTTTTATCGGCCGTATAAACCTCTAAACATTCGCTCACTAACTAAATTAACAAGCATGGCGGCACGTTCGCACAAGCAAACATGAACACATCTCACACTTGACTGCGGAAACTTGCTGTCAAAACGCTGGAGTGAATAAGCGTGGCAGCAGCAGCGAGCGAATTGACTTTCGTATTGCCTCTCGCTTCAACGCGTACCGAGCCGCAAGAACACAGCGCACAGGAAGCTACCAGCACTCAGCGCACCCTGTCCCCATCGTAGATAGTTTTCAAGCTATGTGGCCCGCGCGGCCGCGTCATACGCACCGCCGCCAAAGCAGAACGCCCCCCCCCCCCCCCCCCCCCCCCCCCGCTACCTCGCGCGCTTTCCTCCCTTGCGCTCGCGAAAATGAGCCACCATCGTCGGCTCACCCTCGCACGCTTGCACTCGAACATATAGCATACGACGAGCGGCGACGATGGATGAAATGCGCCTGGAGCGTCCGTATAATTGCCGTCGCAGAAAATATACAGGGTGTCCCAGCTAACTTTAGCCAGAGTTTAAAAATAGGCCGATGCACTCTATGACGACGCGACCAGTGCGTGTTGCTGGCTATTGTATGGGGTAAGTCACACTATTTTTTGTATTCTGCTTATTGGCATAATTAGTCAAGATTAATTAATCAACTTCGAAAGGAACGAAGCTAGGCAAAAAAAATTCAGTTAGAAAGTTGTAGAGCGCTTTGCAAAACGTCCGATGAAACAGTTTCCTACTTTCTATCTATACGCATTAGTGTTTTTCCGCTTATTGCAGACGCCTGCGAAATACAAAAAATAAGCGAAAGAACACTGATATCCAATAGATCGAGAGTTAGAAACGGTTTAATCGGACGTTTTGCAAAGCGCTCTACAGCTCTCGAATTGGAATTTTTGCCTATAGCTTCGTTGCTTCAGAAGTTGGTTAATTAATCTTGACTAATTACGCACTTAAGCATAACACAAAGTTTAGTGTGACTTACTCCATACAATAATCAGCAACGTGCATTTGGTCGCGTTGTCTTAGATTGCATCGGCATATTTTTAAACTCTGGCTAAAGTTAGCTGTGCACTCTGCGTAAGGGGGGACGCAAGTGCTGTAAATTCGAAAAAAAAAGTATGTTTCGTCCGAAAGACGAAGCATCGATTGCTATAGCAAATTAGTGGACAGCTATACGAAGTAAAGATAGTAGTTTTATCGGCCGTATAAAATTCTAAACATTCGCTTACTAACTAAATACCAAATAAATGAAGAAGCATGGCGTCACGCGCGCGCAAGCAAACATGAACACATCTCACTCGATGACCGCTTGAACTCGCTGCCGAAACGTTGTGTTGAGGAAGCGCGGCAGCAGCAGCGGGTGAATTGACCTTCGTGCTGCCCCTCGCATCAACGCGAACTAAGCCGCGTTAACAGAACTCACGGCTCCGTCCCCTTCGCAGATGGCTTTCAAGATACAGCGGCCCAGAGCAGATCGCCTTCCCAGCCATCCCCTCTGGAGCCTTGCGCGCGACGGAAGACGGCGCGGCGCGCTTTCTCCCCGCTTTCCTCCCTTCCGTGCGCGAAATTGAGCCGCGATCGCCGGCTCACCCTCGCACGCTTTCACTCGTGCATGCAGCATACGGCGACGATTTTATCGCCCTTGGACTTTATGCGGAACCTCACCGCGACGGCGACGCCAACGGCAAAAATGCGCCTGGAGTGTTCATATAGTTGCTATCGCAATAATAATCTTAAGAGTCTAAATGTCGTCTGTCCTTCAGTACGAAGCAATCAATGCTATTTACATTTAGAGCGCTCTGACTGGCGTCAAAACACTTCTATAGTTGTTTTTTTCCGTACCGCCATTATGCCGTTTGAAAGAGCTACCGTATTCTTATGTGTGTGCATGTCAGGTATATGAAGGCAGTCTTCGCGTTTTGTAAAGGTGGGTGCATCTGTGGGCGTTGTGGGACGATGTTGCGTCGGTGCTTTGCCGGCAGAACAATTAAAAGCCGACGGTCGCGGCCGTTTGTTCTCGTTTACCAAGCGGTCTCGGGCAAACCGAGTTGTTGAGGTGGTCTTCGCGCAGCGTCGTCGTAATTTCTCTTACGTGTCGAACTGCACTGTTCTACGCACTTCGTAGGCAAAAATTCGGAATGAGGAGCATGAATAATGCAAGCAGTACGTACTCATACGTAAACTCTGGGGAGATGGGAGATGAATTAAGTTGTACTTAGGCGTGATATCGCGGTCGTTATTCCTTTTTTCTTGATCCCCCGGTTGTATAATAGCTGCAGGCCGGATGCCCAGCCGGGAGTGTATGCGGTACGGGCATAAATAATGCATGGATTCTTCGGCTGAATGACGGCCGGGTGAGCACTGTGTGCAGAAGGTCGATGAAGTTTTTCTTTTTTTTTTAACTTGGTCGTTTGTTCGCGTTAACAATCGGTGCTAATTGCACTTCTGGGAGTGAAATACCTCTCGCCGGATTAGAGACGCATATGGTCCCGATTGACCGAGATATAGACACAAGTTAAGCTTCAGGAAAGACTCCGATTTTGGAGTCACTTTTCTTTCTTTTTTATTTCTCTCTCTCTCTCTTTTCTTTCTTTCTTTCTTTTTTTTTTGAGAAGAAGGGAGTCAGATTAATGTTTCAGCTATAAGGTCGATGCTCTTGCCTCGGCTGGCTGCCGTAAAGGGCAGACGGTGCAGATAGAGTGCTTCAGAAGGGGGGGGGGGGGGGGGGGGGGGCAACGTTGTTTTTATGTGCTTCAGCGCGCTATGGCTGGGCACCGATTTCCTTACTTTCTTGCCCCAAGATCACGGGCAGAAGAACATGTATATAAGGAAAAACAGAAAAAAAATGCAAGATTTCTTTACAAGTGGGATCATTTCTTTGGCTAAACGAACATTTCGGTCCCGTTCATTCGTATCATGTATGAATGCGATATCCTTCTTGAATAAATTCTGAAAGTACGCGCTAACAAAAACCATCCTTGTTTATCCCACCATAAACGATATGACCTCTGCAACGCTCTTTCACAACAAACCTACAGCCAGAGAGCCATTCTTCATCCGTGTGAAAAAGGTGAACGAGGATATGGATGTTCCTATTCATGAAAATCGTCTAATGGCTTCTGCCAAGCCGTTTCCGCCGTGGTTGTGGCACATCATTGACTGCGACACGTCATTTGTGGAGGTAGCGAAGCACGCTCCACAGGCCCACATTCATATGCATTTTCTAGAATTGCAATTTAAATACTCGTGTCCAGAATATTACACAGATGCGTCTAAATCGCATGCTGGCGTGTCGTATGCAGCCGTCGGCCCATTTTTTTCGGAGTCCAATGTTCTTCACCCTCACACAAGCATCCTTACAGCAGAGGCGTATGCGCTATGGTCGGCTGCGAAACACATCAAACAGTTAAAACTACATAAGGCGGTCGTATACACAGACTCATTAAGCGTTGTAAAAACATTGATGTCATGCTGCAACCACTGAAATCCAGTAAGTGCAGATCTTTTCTCCCTCCTCTGTACTATTTATACCTCTGGCCAACATGTAACGGTCTGCTGGGTGCCTGGACACAGAGGTATTGAGGGTAACGTCCTGGCAGATCGAATTGCTGCCTCCTTAAACACGAAAGCTTGCAACATGTCCTTAGCCATTCCAGTCTCAGACCTAAAGCCATACTTACGGAAAAAACTGAGAACCTACTGGCAGCATAAGTGGGACGCTGAAATCCTTAATAAACTCCACGTAGTTAAGCCGCATTTAGGATACTGGCCATCACTGACCAAGTCCAGACGAAGTGATGTCCTATTCTGTCGTCTCAGAATAGGGCAAACTTATGGTACACGTAGTTTTTTGTTGACTGGCGGTGAACGTCCAATGTGTATAGTAGACGTGGGGAGACGCTCAGTGTTCAGCATGTCTTCCTAGAATGTCGCGAAACACAAGTCGAGAGGAAAAGACACTTTCCCTTAGCATATATTCAGTGTATACGACTTCACCTGGCACTATTTCTAGGCAGAGAACCGCTATTTGACATGCAATCTATTTTAGCCTTTTTAAACGACGTTGACACGATCCACGTTTTCTGTCCAAGAAATTTGTAACACGGCCTCTTGCGAGAAGTCACGGTTGCGATGTCAACCTTTGTTATAGCACATGCCTCTGGGCCCTTGTACTCAAGGGATCCGCTGAGGCTCTTGTGCTACTCATCAACAATCACTTGTCCATTTTTATGCATGTAACGCTATTACACCCTTGTTGCACATCCTATACTTATAGCATACCCCACTTCAGTCATTCTCATATTTTTATTCCTTATATATTTTAAGCAATTTACAACTTTCAGTTTTAGGCCTTTATACAGCCACGTCACATGAGCCATTAGTCCGTTGAGTACTCATCATCACTGCCTTGGCGCTCTTTGGCCACACTTGGCCCTTGCGCCATTAAGCACTACATTCATCATCACGGAATAAATTTGTTTCGCGCATGGTCATAAAATGCAGGCTTCGAACCCGTTCGGTCGATTAATTACTGGACGCCACCTCCGTTTTGAGAGCGCACTACAGAAGGCACATTACGTCCCATTACGCGAAGCGTTGTGGGACGACTTCAAACGTATTCATCGAAGAGTCGGACGCTTGCCTCAGCTTTATGCGCATTACATGGACATCAACACTGTGTGATGCTGTTGGCGCAGTTTGCGCTCCATGTGCTGCTTTCGTAACTGCGTGCGTACAGTTATGCCGTAGAAGGCGGAACGGCCGTACTGAGTTGCAGTAAAGCGGTGTATATGCAAATGAGTCCACCGAGCGTTTTCATACACTCCTTCTACACTTCAGGACCACCGATTCGTATTCTACAAATCTTGAATAGTGGAAAACATGTAGCGTGCGAAAGCCACGCAGTGCCACGCAGCCACGGTGCAGTGCTTCGTGCGTGGCTTGACGAATTCCTGAAGGCTGAGCGCTTCAGAGTTTCGCCCGAAACGCATTCGCTTCCATTCTGCATTCTTCGCTGCGCGTGGACGCTTCCTAATGTTTTTATATGCTTCTTTTTGCTAGCTCTTTGCTCGCGCTGTGTCTGATTTCTCGCTGTGTAGTGTTTAATAAAATATGCTCTACCATCACCAACTCCCTGAGACCGGAACGCACGGCATCAATACCTTTCCTTTGGAATGGAAACATTACTGAGTAATGCGCAGTGGCCCTCGGCGATCAAATTAGCCTTCTGACGAGGATTTCGAGGTTGTGACTACCTTGTTTTCGTTCATTACCTACACGGTATTGCATAATTAGGCGGTGAGACTGCCTGTTTGAGTGCGACAGCGATTGGCTCCGTTTGGCGTCACGCGTAATCACGAAAAAACAAAAGGAAAAAAAAAACTGCCTAATATATATACTTTTTCGTTGCGTGTACTCGACCCGTTTATTTGGCTCGCCGGTGTGCGTCTCGATTCTGCATGGTGTTCCAATCTCTGTTGCCAACGAGCAATTCACTTGCCGTGAATTTGAATGCCGCTATGCGTAGTGGCTGGCACGAAAAGCTAAGGTGGCCAGCAGAGAGCACGTTGTGGTCGCACTTCCATGCACTAAAACCTGGTATATAAGCTGCTTTCCTCACTTCCATTCGTTCTTTCTTTTTTGTCTTGTTTTTCTTGAGTCATATATATGTAAACGCCATAATTCTCACCTCTGCTGCCTTACATCTTGGACTGGTAAACAAGGAAAACATGCTTTTTTTTTTTATTGCGATAAAGACTTGCCCTTAAGGCATAATTCTTGGAGCGTATATGTGTATTATATGTGTGCTGTGAGGTCTGTGTTGTGTATGAATTGAAGCAGTGTTTTGTGGAATCTGTTGTCATGTATCCAGCGGTCATAGCTGGTTGTCACACTGTAGCGGAGGCCGGCTTGCAGTAGGAGATGCGAGCGTTCCGGGAAAACATGCTTACGCGTGCAAGTTTTCCTCCCTCTCACTGTCAGCGCGTGCGTGCGTGTGCGTGTGTTGGGCAAGCGCTAGGCAGGCGTATTTCGCACTTGCGCGCGATAACTTCAAGTGCTTTTGCTCCTCTTGACTTTTTTTTTTTTGTATGGAGTTACTTTATGCACGTTTTTATTACCCGGTGTTCTAAATTTACGACCACGTCATAAGTGAGGCGCTTTCATGTCCAAACACCCTCTGTGTAGACCAATCGGCGCGCCTGCATGACGACGTAAAACCTGCTGGCCGACGACCTCGTGTGCGTATTCGCAAACAAGCGAATCTGCGTGGTCGGACCGGTGGACTGGCCGCGGGATAACCTAACCTAACCTAACGTCGACCAAGCTATGCGCGTGGAGACGCTGACCGCGTTGAGTGAGTGCGTCCCTCGTCGACGTGTTATGAAATTTTCGTCGAGGCGCGGCAGACGCGTCTGCATCGTGTCTACCCCGTCGCGGTCCTTGGCCCGTTTGCTCCCCAATTTTGTCTCGCGCTGCCAGCGACCGTCGGAGGGCGGGCCACTTAGTGCCTGTCGTAATGCCGTGGGGTCTGTCTGTTTCGAACGCGCTCGCTGTGCATCTTAAGACGTTCGCGCCGGCGCTGTCGTTAAAGCCTCTACATCCCTGCTTTCCGCCATTCTATTCTCTCCGCTTTCTCGCGTTCTCTCTCTCTCTCTTTATTTTTCCTCTTCTTTCTGCGCAGTCAACGCAACAGATACGGCGGGAGCATCGAGGAGAGGGCGGAAAGCTAGCAAAAGAAAACGATCTGTAGACAAAACGAGCTCCCCCTCCCCCCCCCCCTTTTTTTTTGTGTGTGTCTCTCGTTCTCTCTCTCGCTTGTAGCATATAATGGGTCTGTCTTCCCTCGTTTATTACCCCGTATTTTATCCTGGACTAGTGACAAGTTCTCCATTGCGGTGTCCCTCTCCCGGTCTGTCACCTGTCTCCTCCTACCTCCTCCTTCGTTGTCGGGCTTGTCTTCTGCCACCAACGTCTGTCCCGTTGCAGATGTTTTCTCTCTCTCTCTCTCTCTCTCTCTCTCTTGTTTTTTTCCCACGCTCGGCCGCCGTGTACGTGCGTACACGGTATAGCGCGAACGCGCAACGTTGTCGTCGCAGGAGATAAATGGGCGTGGCAAATGCACGTACTCAATATCGCGAGCTCTGCGCCGGTATGCATCTCCGGGTGACTCCTGCAGGCAGTGTGACGGGCACCTGCGTTTCTCGTATCGCAAACCTCCGTATAGCGGGTGTGTCCGTTCTCTCTATACGCTCGAGCGACTGCAGAGGCCGCATCGACACGGCCTCGAGAGGAGGAGCCCCGCGGACACCATCCGGGGGGGAGGCTATTTTCTCGGGAGTGTTCGACGGGCACCAGAGGGGGAGGGGTGAAGGGACTGCGGTCGCGAGTTGCGTCGTGTCGTGCCGCAAGCTGTCTTCCGAGCGCTGCACAGTGTATGAACTTGCCATGGTGTCATCTTTGCGAGGTGCCCGCGTGGGAAGCATCATTGCCGACGTCTGCCCCCCGAGTCTGGGTTGGGAAAAAAATAATAATTATAGTAAAGCGAGGAAGGTCGAACACTGGAGGCTCCGCCCGGTGTCACTCTCATAACGGGGCAGCTTAACATCGCCGACGTTCATCCATTTCTGGCAGCTGTCGTATCTGGCACGAGCCTTGAGCGTGTTACCGTTTACGAACCGCAGTATACCGGATATTTATTTCTTTAACGTTGACAGATTTTTTTTTCTTTAATCGCCTGTGGTGTATATAGCAGGAATCATTGAGCTGGATTGCTCGAAGAGCTAGGCGGACATTATTTACACTGGAAATCAAAATGCATGTAATTGACCTACGAAATTTCACTAGTCAACGTTTGAACAAATTACTTTACCGCACATATTGCTCTATGTACGAACTGAGGCCAGTGATTTCACAAGGCATGTGCACATGGAACGAATTGTGAAACAAGCACCAGTTTTCACGTAAGAGCTGGCAGACTTGCGGTAAAAAATTCACTGTTATTCAACTTACCTTCTTTTTTTTTTATGCTCTGAAAGAAGACCGCGCGCGTTACGGTGGTGTTATGCCGATGCACCCGCCGTGGGGGCGTAGCGGCTCAGGCGTTGCAACGCTGAGCTCGAGGGCGTGGAACAAATCCCAGCCACGGCGGCGCCACATTTCGATAAGGGCTAAATGCAAAAAAAAAAAAAAAAAAAAACCGCCCGTGCACATGTGGCATGCATTGGGTGCACGTTAAAGAACCCATGTTGCTCATAATTAATCCGGAGTGGATTAATCCACTACGCCGTGCCTCACAATCAGATATCGTGCTTTTGGCACGTAAAACCCCAGAATTCGATTACTTATTACTGGATGCGTCTTTTTCATTCCGTTCCTCCATATTTCTCCACGTTGTCGTTTTTACCTCTCCATTCTGTTAAGCACTCGCCTTTCTGGTTTCGTTCTGATGCTGTAACATTTTATTTTCCTCTTTTTTTTTCTTTTTTGTTTATGAAGAAATATAACGGGCGCCGTGTTATTCCCTTGCTATTGTAGTGCGAAAACGCTGCTATGACAAAACAGGAAGGTCACGACTCAGTGCCGTAAATGCGTATGTTACTAAAAGCGAGCACCCCCCCAATCCCTTTGACGTTGCTAACTAAATGGTGCTGAAATACGGTGAATCCTTTAAAGTATATTTTTTAGTAAATGCGGCCCATTCAGTTACGCTGGGGCAATGCTGTGAAGTTCGACGGATGGCCGAAGGGGCAATGTCTAAAATTCGCGGACATACTTGTATGCCTTTCGCCTTTGTAAAAAAAAAGAAAAGAAAAAGAAAGAAAGAAAGAAAGGAAGACAGAAAGCCAAGTGTTGGTGCCAGGAAACATGTGCAATCTGGTAATTCGAATTTTGCACGATTCCGGCTACTGTGCAGCAACAACCTGCCATGTCGAATCATTCAGCAATTTCGCGTGTTTGCATGCGCCTTTCTTGTACTCTTGTCTCTCTTTTTTATTGTTATTATTGGCACTAAGAATGGCGTTGTGCAGTCTTTTCGTGTGTTATTCAGAAGCACCGCAACGTGTTGCCCCTGTGAGACATTGCTACCTCTATTACACCCTCCCCACAACAGACAGCCTATAATCTGGGCGGCGCTATTTTCATCTTTTCGCCTGGCCAAATACGTACACCCCTACATGTGCGGTGGAGGTCGGGCATGTCCGGTTTCGTCAGCCCAAGCGAACCAGTTCACTCGAATGCGCTCTGGAAGACCTGCGGCTCGGTCCGAGCTGTCAGTCGCACAGCCGTGCGACCATACGTTCATCTACAGAGAGCGCGGGCGCTGCATGCATGAAGCGCCCGCGCTTTACCCCCATAGCGGGCGAAAGCGCTGACGGTGCGCCCATGCTGCCGCGAAACGATCGCCTTTGAGCGTTCCCGCGCTGCCATTCCCTACACCGTACAGTCGTCGTCTGACACCGCATGCCGTTGTATATAGCATCCCATTGCCTGATGCGAAATGCTGCGCCTTATTCAGTCGCCCTTACAAAGGTGGCGCGCTATATTGATTCGAGAACTTCAATTATACGGGCACCCGCTGCGGAGGCGGCGTTCGCGGCCGCTCCCGTCTTCCTTTTCCCGCTCGGCAGCGGCTGGAGTTTCCCCAGAACGCGCGTGTGCGGTGCAGTGGGCACATCAGTTGCTGCACCCGCTCTGGGCGCGCCCTGCAGGCCGCGTCAATCGGGGCGCGGGTGAGGGCACGGGCATATACGGGTTCAGGCAATGGGATGGTGAGCGATGTGTCCCGCGATTCGACGCGATAGCGACCCGAAGCGTCACGTGGCGTGCGCCTCGATTTGATGTGCGGCGCAGAAATCGTGCCCGCGCCTCGTTCTTCTTTCGGGAGCGAATGCGAGCCCGCCTTCTGCATTCTCGAGCAACCGGAGCGGCCGATCTCGCCGGCGCATCGTTGACTGTAACGAGGTGCGATGTCGCATCTCTTCGTCCCCTGCTGTGCATGTTCACCTCTGCGGGATGACACGCTTTTCGTGGAGGCACCGAATTCGGGTTGGCCGAATTGTGCCTGGGGAGTGCGCCAAGCTTCACTATCATCCACACGTTAATTTGTGCTTTCTTGCTTTCCTTTCTTTCTGTCTTGTTTAATATGTCAAACCAAAAACACGTTTGTCTTGGCACGCGAAGCAGGAGATTACTATGCAGGAACTGCCATTTGGAAAGTATACGTAGAAGTGGGGAATTCTGGTAAGCCGTCTCATGAATCGTGGTCATGGATAGGCGAGGCACTCATGCTCCAAAAATGAGGGACAGAGCAAATTTAGAAAGAAGAGACTGGTCACTCCTCTGCGCCATGATGTAGCACACCGCATGTGGCTATTTGCGATTAATAAGTGACGGAAATTAAAAAAAAAATTAGCCCCCCTCCCCATTCCTTCGGAGCGACTCGGCCTCGAAACAAGAGGTTCTCTCTTTCTTTCGACTTACGGTTCCCATCGTCAACCTGATTACGTTTCCTGCAACGTATGATTTATCTTCCACTTACCCCCGTTCCTCCGTCAACTGCGTTCACCCTGTGCATGCCTGCAAATTTCTTGACCTGGTCAATGGCCAATCGACCGGGTTCTCAGACTCTTCCGACTGCACTTCCAATCCCTTGGAATCCGCTGTCCTAGTCGTACTGATCGCTTGTGATTTTTTCCACTCATTACACGGTCTGCCCAACTCTGTTGTTTCAGTTTTAAACTTTCAGTTTTAAAGTTCTCCCTTTCTCTTGGCGTTGCGCTTACCATATTCATTTCCATGGCCTTTCGAGCTGCTTAATGCCTGCTTCGTTTGTTGGCCCCTTAACGTGAGACCCCATCGACAGGGCGTATATACTGCAGGTGGAATTCATACTGGTTACACTAACTTTCTTCTCGGGAATAGTGTGCATAGTACCTAGTGCCTGCTGCTGCTGAGTGCCTGCCAGGAGTGTTTTAGCCTATTATTACCCTCTTGGAAACTTCTATTTCGCGGTCCCTCTTTGTGATGCCATCGATGTGTACCGATAAGGCGCACAGGGGCTGTATTCTCGATCGATCACCTCTTTCTGGGGTGTCAGTTTCAGTGCACGTCGATTATGGTTAAGCACGTGAAATTGGGCTGTAGTTGCTATTGAATGAAGGGTGCGTGAATTGAGCGCAAATTTAGATGAACGCAGTGAAATAAACACGTAAGACAAGCAGGTACGCCCACAAAAGAGTATAGCTGTTGCCTTATGCTTTCCTCTTACAGCATTCGTCCAAAAGTGGCGCTCAACATGCCTTCGTTTGTCCACGTTGACTGGCTGAGCAGCCAGCGGGACAAGCTGCTCGCCGCTGCAAGCGAGATACGTCATATACATTTATAAACTGAAAATCCCCGAAAGCGGTAGATCGAGAATACAGCTCTTCGAGGCTCGTCGCACATTATGGCCCACCTAAAGACAATCACGCAGGCGCCCCACAGCACCCTGTGTATAATGCGCCACGTGTCGCTTCTTGCAGGAATGGAGGCTACGGCCCTGGCAATGCCTACCGGTGTGCGGCATCCACAGTTCGAGCCTACCCAGTCCCATCAGCGGAGGTGAGTGCCCCTCGCTCGTTGTGTACAACCATCTAGCATCGAAGGGAGGTTGGGCCAACGTAGGCACAACGTGGCGGCCATGTTGGCATTCCGACGTACAGTGTTGGCCCAACATTAGGTCTTCAATGGGTGCCGCGCTTGCAGTACTGCGGTTGGCGACGGTGGTTCTCCGTGTAAGGCGTTCCTTGCAAGCTATAGGTGCGGCTCTGCGTATTCGCAGAATATTCTGAAGCAGTTCTTCGTGCTTGCGCAGGGTTTTCCGCCACTCTGGACGTAGAATTGGCACGTGCCGGGAGTGTTGTTCCCATGTTAATATTGTTACGGGGAGATGTAAAAAACGGTTTATGTACTTTTAATATTTACACATTGGTAGCGAGTGGCACCGCAACAACAAAAATGGCGGGCCGGGGCACAGCTCTTCCTCTTTCTCGTCTGCTATGCAACGTCTTCTTCGTCCCCAGGACAGGTGGCTATAACTTTACCCTCCGGCGGCGAAAGCACCTTTTCGGTGAAGTCGAAATACGATGTCACGGAAAAGGTTCACCGCACGCACAGGGTTAATCAGTGTCTGGGACACGATATGGCTTCAGGCGGACGACGTGCACGATGTCGGCGTGAAGTTGAGCCGATGGGGACGAAGACAACGGAACGATTTCGTGCGTTACGTCGGTCACTTGGCGGCACACTCGATATGGGCCGGTGTACGGGAACAGCAGCTTTTCAGAAAGCCCGACAGGGCGCGCTGGCGAACACAGGAGGACAAGGGAATAATATGGCGAGGTAGGCTAGTTGGTTGACGTTCATATTTGGCTTAGATTGAACAGCAAATCAATTGAGAGTCAAGCGCTGTCCTGGGGCCATATAACGTAAAACTATTCCAATCTCCTGACACCAAATTTACGTGAGCACCGACGCAAGCATTGGGCGGTAACCGGCAGCGTTGTTTGAAATGCCCCATCAAACGCGCTCCTCGTTCATAGATCACTGTTTTTTTCTTCAAAGCGAATAGCATTGCCTACATTGAGCAGATCTTATAGGATTGGCTGAAAAAAGGCGAGAAGCACGCTCAAGTGGAGAGGGGTTCGATAGGACCGAACCAGCGCACTCAAAGTAGATAACCGGATGAAGAGGGTGGTGCCGGCGTCTGCAATTGATCCCCTTCCTCTTAGCTTGCGGTGGCTGGTCGAAAATCGCGGCGGTGGGCAGCGGAACGTTAGATATGTCGCCAGAACGGATCCAAAGTAAAGAAGAGTTGGCAAAGTGATGTCGTATACGTGCCGAAAGGGCTCGACAACGTTATACTGCCAGGGGAAAATGCTCATTATACGCAAATAAATCCGTGCTCCCCGGCCGGTCCGAGTAGCTATAGTACCAGAGCAATCAGCGGGCAGCCAGCTTCTATACCTTTTGGAACGGGGCAGTCTCCAGCTATTCAAAATTTTTTTCATTTTTTTTCGACACATTAATGCGTCTTTAACGCGTACACATCTCTTTGACGCGGTGAGTTATTGCGGTTTTTGTTGTGACCTCGCGTGACAGACAGTCGATGTGAGCGCAGCCCGAAAACGTTTGATAAGTGGCAGAGTAATATGGCGAAAAAGGCGTCGAATAAGAAATAATTATGTCAAGGTGTTTATTGACAGAGTACGCAAGGAGAGGGAGATCGAACTCGGTGCGGTAGTCAAAACCGTGCGAGCAGTCCGAACCGGCCCCGTGCGTAAAGCGCTGGAGATGCGCCGGGCTAACCGGCGCTTCTTCTTCGTTACATTTGTCCCCCGGAGAAATATCCGCCATCCTGGCGATCTAAGTATAAGGTAGCATAGAGGGATCGTAGAAGCGCTTGAGCCGATCTACGCGAACAGTTTCGCGACCGCGACGGCGCTGATCAGAAGACGGCGACACAGGCTAGACGACATAGTTCACGGGGGAAGTTTGCGCAATAACACGGTAAGGTCCATGATATCGTGGGAGCAGCTTAGAAGAAAGGCCGGGAGCTAAAGGTGGAACCCACAGGCAAACCTGCGAATCGGAAGGGAGTCTTGGGGGGGTCAGAGCCACCACGACGAAGCTTCTGGAGTGTCTCATCTGAGGTGGTAAGACAGCGGGCGAATTGTCTGCATTCTTCAGCAAGCTGCGCAGCTTGAGAGACAGGAACACATTCTGATGAATCAGGTTGGTAGGGTAGAATGGTATCGATGGTGCATGAAGGTTCGTGGCCGTACTGTAAGAAAAACGGAGAAGAACCAGTGGTTCCTTGAGTGGCAGTAGTATAGGCGAACGTTACGAACGGAAGCACAGCGTCCCAGTTGGAATGGTCGGACGCGACGTACATGGCGAGCATGTCACCAAGAGCACGGTTGAAACGCTCTGTTAACCCGTTCGTTTGCGGATGGTATGCGATAGTGGTCCTGTGGATGATGTTAAACTCCTTCAGAAGCGACGTCACGACTTCAGATAGAAAAGCGCGGCCTCGATCACTAAGAAGTTCCCGAGGGGCTCCGTGACGAAGAACGAAATGCCGCAGTGTGAATGATCCAACGTCTTGGTCAGTGACAGATGGAAGTGCAACGGTTCCTGCATAGCGTGTGAGATGATCCACTGCAGCGATAATCCAGCGGTTGCTAGCCCCGGTACAAGGAAGTGGACCGTAAAGGTCGATTCCGACGCGATCGAAAATACGGGACGGACAGGGAAGCGGCTGCAAAGGTGCGGCAGTGGAAGTAGGGACCGAATTTAGGCGCTGGCAGTCGAGGCAGCAGCGGACGTACTTGAGAACGAACTTGTACATGCCAGGCCCGTAATACCGGAGCCTAAGGCGGGTGTAGGTCTTTAACACGCCACCGTGTGCACATTGGGGATCCGTGTGAAACGATGCGCATAAATCAGCCCGAAGATGGCGCGGCATTACGAGGAGCCATTGCCGACCCTCGGGGAGATAGTTGCGACGGTAGAGGAGTTGGTCGCGAACAACAAAGTGATGCGCCTGCTGCCGTAGCGTCCTAGATGCTCTAACAGTGGCAGGATCAGCGAGAAACCCCAAAAGCGAAGAAATCCACGGGTCTTTGCTCTGCTCAGAGCACATGTCATCGATGGCAAGTGCTGACAAGACAAAGTTAGTGGGCAAAGACTGTGCGCGTCAGGTGAAATGAGCGAGCGGGAGAGAGCGTCGGCATCGGTAAGCTTGCGTCCAGAGCGGTACACGACCCGAATGTCGTACTCTTGCAAACGGAGCGCCCAGCGTGCGAGGCGGCCACAGGGGTCTTTCAATGAGGAGAGCCAGCACAGCGCATGGTGGCCCGTTACTACATCAAAGTGGCGGCCGTATAAGTAAGGTCGAAATTTCGTAAGGGCCCAGAGTATGGCTAAACACTCCTCTTCTGTAACATAGTAGTTTAGCTCCGACTTTGTCAGCGTGCGGCTAGCATCAGCAACGACGTATTCCTCAAGACCACGTTTGCGTTGGGCAAGAACCGCCCCAATGCCGACTCCACTAGCATCTTATGAACCTCAGTTGGGGCAGCGTGGTCAAAATGTCTCAAAATAGGGGAGGTGAGCAGAATTCGAAGGGTCGTGAACGCGTCATCGCATGTTTTGGACCAGTGTTACGATCGGCCTGCAAGGGTACTGCTCTGCAAAGCTATCTCAGCCCGCTGCAGGTGCTTCGATCGACCCGCGGTGGTGGCGCCCTTCAGAGAACCGGCGAAGACGACAGTGCTACCCGACCATGAACTTCCTTCGGAGAAATGGCGACCACGGCAGCGTTAATCCACCATGTGCCTTCTTCGCAGAGTCGGCGACGGCAGCAGGGCTGGCCACGTTTGGCGGACCGTGTATTGTTGGTTGATTTGCCGTGGCCTTCATGGTGACTTTGCAGCAAGAAGAGCTTCTCTAACAAAAAGGTGCTTTGTGGTACGTTTTTCCTCGGGCCCCAGGATTCGTCAGTCTGCTGACACTCGTGGTGACTACCGGAGAAAGTCAGCTCTGGAATGAAGAGGTGCCGGCTGCTGGGGTCAGGCGTGACCACCTGGCTTCGAGGACCCGCTCAACTCGGGTTCTGGGAATCCGAAGTGCGTACGTGTGTGTGTGAGCCCTTCCCTTCAAAGGTGGGTCGACTACGCCCCCAACGTCTGGGGACGGTCCGATTGGACGAAGGTTGGACAGCAGTTTTCCCTCCCCTATGGATCTAGGGAGGACAGAGGCTTTTTAAACAGCAGTTTGTCGGCTGCTAGGGTGTGCTCGTGCTCGACAAGCACTGTGCTTGGTGCTTGGAGCTTTGTGCTCGTGTGCCGTGCGCTTCGTGGTGGGAGCTTCGTACTCCTTTTTGCAGTCATGTTAGGCTGTTGCAATGTATCTCCTCTTTTTATGTAAATATGTAAATAAATCCTGAACCCCTAGTCCCAACGAAGAGCCAGTTCCTCCCTACAACCACGTCCCAAGCGTGAGTGAGTTGGACGACAGCATGGGCTCGCTACCACATAGTTCATGCCCGACTGCAAACCTTACAACTGAATGCCAGCGGTGAGATCGTCCTACAACTCAGACAACTGGATGGCAGCGGTGAGATCGTCCCTAAAACCTTACACCAGGCGGATAGGGCTTTGTCTACAGCCAGCAGTTGATTCAAAGGGGCGATGATCATAGCGAAGTTCTTCACAAAGCGGCGAAAATAGGAGCAGAGGCCGACGAAACTGCGCAGTGTCTTCAGCTTGGTGGGTTTGGGGAACTCCGCAACTGCACGGAGTTTTGCAGGATCCGGAAGCACGCCTTCTTTGGATACGACGTGGCCTAAGATGGTAAGCTTACGGGCAGCAAAGAAGCATTTTTTATGTTAGGCTACAGGCCAGCCTTAGTAAGGCAGCCTAATACCTCTCTTAGTCGTTGGAGGTGAGTCGCAAAATCAGGTGAAAAGACAACGAGATCATCTAGGTAGCACAAACACGTGTGCCACTTGAGACCGCGCAAGATTCTGTCCATCATACGCTCGAAAGTAGCGGGCGCATTACATAGGCCGAATGGCATGACTATAAATTCGTGTAATCCGTCCGGTGTGACGGAGGCGGTTTTCGAGCGGTCAGCCTCTGCCATGGGGACTTGCCAATATCCAGACTGCAAATCCAAAGAGGAAAAGAACTCGGCACCTTGCAAACAGTCAAGAGCATCGTCTATGCGCGGAAGGGGATATACGTCGTTGCGCGTAATTTTGTTAAGGCGTCTGTAATCTACGCAGAAGCGAATAGAACCATATTTCTTTTTTACGAGGACGATTGGCGACGCCCACGGGCTATGGGACGGCTGAATCACGCCACGCCGAAGCATATCGCTGACTTGTTCGTCGATGACACGGCGTTCAGAAGCTGAGGCACGGTAAGGGCGCTGCCGGATTGCGGTGTGCGAGCTGGTGTCCATGCTGTGCGATACCGTGGTGGTGTGGCCGAGATAATGATATGTCAGTCGAAGGAGGCGGTAAATTCGCGTAGCATCCTGATAAGTTGCGCGCGTTGTGTGGTTGTCAGATCACCGGAGATTGACGGATGGAAGCACTCCAACAGCGGTCGATTGGCACTGTCGAGGGCTGCGAGGGACGTCGAATGTGCGTCGTCGGGAGCATCGAAGAGCATTGAAGTTATCCACAGTTTGCACGTAACCGAGGCGCTTTCCGTGATGCAATGTAATCGTCAGAAAAGGCACATTGCACACACACATGACACCACTGCCAACACTGAGGGCGATGACGGCAAAGGGCAACCGAAGGGAACCGCGACGGACGAAGAAGTCACATGGCGTGAATAGCACGGTTGCGTCACGTGCTGATGCGCAAGATACGGAGACGACGGCGGCTGACTGAGGAGGGATATCAGTAATTTCGGCCACGAGCATTTTGTAGACGTCACAGGATCTTGGACCATGGCTGCATCTGCAAGAAAAGCAACTCCGCCTCGGCATGGGCACAGTCAATGATGGCATTGTTTGACGAAAGGAAATCCCAGCCTAGGATAACATCGTGGGAGCAAGACGGCGGCACAACGAATTCAATGACATAAAGCGACTCCTCGATGACAACACGTGCAGTGCAGGCTTCCAATGGTTCGATGGGCTGTGCGCTCGCAGTACTCAAATACACTCCGGAAAGTGACGTCGTTACTTTTCCTATTCGTCGGCAAAGTCCTGCGCGTAACAACGATATTGCTGCTCCCGTATATATCGACCAGTGCGAATGTTCGAATCCCTTCGGCGTATACCTCAATGACGTTGCAGGGGTTCTTTCGAGGCCTTTGGCAAATCGAAGGGGACGCAGTTCTCGCCTAGGGAATTAACTGCGACACTTAGTTTCCCTGAGGTATAGGGCTTGGCCGGCGTCTCATCGGTGAAATGGAGCGGCGGCGTGCGGATGGGGAACGACGAGCATGGTTGAGGACAGGGGTTTCATCCGGTGGCACAGGAGGTTGTAGTTTTCAAGGGGCGTAAGTGCTCATGTGTCGGCCGTTATCATGAATATGCAGCATACGGCGTCGACAAAAGCGGGCAACGTGTCCCGGAATACCACAATGGTAACAAATTGGGCGGTTGTCCGCGGTGCGCCAAGGATTTGGCTGACGTGGTAGCTGTGGTGCAGGCGGACAGAAGGGAATCGGGAGCGGTCGCGCAATAGCTTGGAGAGGTGGAAGTGAAGCGAAGGGCGGCCTTGCAGCGACGTCAGCGTACGTCAGGGGCGCTGCGACGGTAGGTTGTTGAGTAACAGCTGGCAGGCACTCGGCGACTTGCTCCTTGACGACGCTCTGTAACCCCGGTGTCAATGGAGAGTATGGTTGCGCGTTCGTAAAGGGCACCAGGGAAAGCTGCCAAAAAGGTCAGGGGCAATCAGTACTCGTGCCCGGGCTTGCATGTGACGACTGTCGAGCATCGATAGTCAGGGCCAGAGGGTCGCGTGCGTCTAAAGGTGATATGCTGCCCAGCCTTTGGGAAGAAATTGTGGGGTGCGGCCAAAGTTGATGATAGGTAAACACGCCTGGTTCTCCGCAACAGTCACAACAGAGTGAGGGAGCGCAACACACAGCGTCTAGAGAAGGGGAGATTACATAGTCACCGTCACAAACAGGGGACTCTTAGGTCAACGTCACATACGTCGCGGTAGCTAGTCGCGGACGAACAAACTCGACGACACGTAAACGCTGTGGCGACTCGTTGTTTAGGTCGGGTACAAAAGGGAGTTCCAACTGCAGAAGGCCAGATGAGCAGGCCGAATGAGGGCAGAATGGGTGCTCAGGAAGTCGTGGCCGAGGATGACGTCATGGGGACACTGTGGTAGAACGGCGAATAGTACTGAAGTCTGGTAGCCAGCGAAGCTCACCCGCGCAGTGCACATTCCAACGACTGGTGTACCGCCGTCGGCAACGCGAACGACAGGCGACGTGGGCGGCGTAAGAACCTTGCGGAGACGACGAGAGAGGCGAGCACTCGTGACAATATACTGCGGGGTGGGATGCGCGAAATGCTTACGAATGGACAGGTCTTATGCGCCAACTTTCAACGGAAACTTCTTTAAAAAGTTGAGTTTGATTGAAAGCCGTCTTGTCGGGAGGATGCGTGTTATCTAGTTGAAACTGAACGCCGACTACACATATTAAATAAAGGTGAGGCTCTGAAACACATCTCTTAATTATTTTTCAGCTACACTTACCACAAATTTTGTATTAAAGAGCTGCTTCTATACTGAGAAGGTATCAGACAGATCTTGGCAAAATACAGTTCAGTAAAAACGCCAAAAATAAACAATGTACACCGTGGCCACAAAAACTCGCAGCCTCTCTTTTGGGTACATGCGGTGCTGAGAGTCTACAGCGTGATACCGGTCACACGTATGACACATGCTCCGAGGGCTTATAAATTGCTTGTCGGATAGCAGAACCTCTATCACCTTTAAGAAACTCCTCTGTAGTATTTAAGTGTTCATAGCAGCTTAAAATTGGAGCGGGAACCTGAAATTTAATCCTTCATTAATGGATATATGCGTTAGGTTTGTTGGCCACATCCCCCCCCCCCCCCCCTATTAGATTGGAGAAAAATATGTTGTATTGGACTGAATAATATTCAAAACCTGTACTGGAGCACTGCATGGCCCCGGGCGTATACCTGGAAGGAAGCCTGGGCCAGGGCCGGATAGGACGCATTTATTTCCTGGCCGGGGCCGGGCTAGGGTAGCGTTCGAGCAGTCCGCCTGTATTTATGCATGTTGGAACCTCGCCAACACTTTGGACGACAATTAGTCCCTCCC